>NC_084631.1:6823674-7136174 GCF_033978795.1 Nerophis ophidion | reverse complement strand
TAGGAGTTTCTGATGGGGAATTTAGGTCTAGGTCAGTTCTACATAGAGGATTTTGTTTCATGTCTCTACGACATTCCTACCGGAAGTTACAAGCAGTCTGTTTTTTTTTTTTCGTAGAGGGCGCTAGCGCGCATTTTTCATTTTTGGGGTTTGGTTGCTTAATACGTGTTTTTGGCAAGCCTTACCGATGTGTGTGCCAAATTTGGTGAGTTTTGGAGCATGGTCAGTGGGTCAAATTAGGGTTCAAAGTTGCGGAAAAATAATAATAATAATAATTAAAGCTGCAAGCAGCGTTGGTCGGGTCCGCCGTTGGCCGCCGCCGCCGCCGCCGTGTCCCGAGTCCCGATCTTAGTCAGACCAACATAGAGGTCTTTGTTTCATGTCTCTACGACATTCCTAACAGAAGTTACAAGCAGTTTTGTCTGGAAAAAGGTGACGGCTTTTTACAAAACTTTTATTTTGAAGGGGTAATTGCCAACTTCCTGTTGATTTTAACTGAAAGATGCCACCTATCAAAATGTAGGTCTAAGTGAGACCTACACAGAGGTTTTTGTTTCATGTCTGTCCGACGTTTCTACCAGAAGTTACAAGCAGTTTGATCTGTTTCCTCTTCCTAGGAGCAGTTTTTTCTGTGTTTTATTCAAAAATTGCAATAGAGTGCAATTTTGAGTTTTAAGGTTTGTTTTTTTCACTACATCGAAATTTTTGCCAGTCCTGATGTGTGTGCCAAGTTTGGTGAGTTTTGAAGCATTTTAAGGGGGTCAAATTTCAGTTCAAAGAGGCAAAATTTGACTTTTTTAGCGAAAATTTTGTTTTGAAGGGGTTTTTGCCCACTTCCTGTTGATTTTTGCTAAAGAAGTGTTTTGTTGGAAATGTAGGTCTAAGTCAGACCTACATAGAGGTTTTTGTTTCACGTCTCTACGACATTCCCAACGGAAGTTACAAGCAGTCTGTTTTTTGTCTCTTCCTAGGGGGCGCTAGCGCGCAATTTTAATTTTTGGGGTTTGGTTACCTAATAAGTTGGTCTGCCGCTCCATACCGATGTGTGTGTCAAATTTGGTGAGTTTTGAAGCATGTTAAGGGGGTCAAATTAGGGTATTGTCTGTGTTGTATTCCTAGGGGGCGCTAGAGCACAATTTTGAGTTTTGGGGTTTGGTTTTTTCATCAGCTCGCAATTGTTGCCAGTCCTGATGTGTGTGCCAAGTTTGGTGAGTTTTGAAGCATTTTAAGGGGGTCAAATTACAGCTCAAAGAGGTAAAAATGATATTTTTTTGGAAAATTTGCGCAGGGGTTCTTTGAAGGCGCGTAAAATCAAAACCTTAGAACTTATCACAACTTTGTCCGACCACTTTTTTTAAAAGGGTTCAATCTCTCTCCTGTGCGAGTTTGAAGCCGAAACGACAAACGCACTGGGAGGAGTTTCGATTTGAAAAAGGTGACGGGTTTTTACAAAACTTTTATTTTGAAGGGGTAATTGCCAACTTCCTGTTGATTATTTCTGATAGCTGTCAATTATTAAAATGTAGGTCTAAGTGAGACCTACATAGAAGTTTTTGTTTCATGTCTTTCCAACATTCCTACCGGAAGTTACAAGCAGTTTTGTCTGTGGTTTCTTCCTTGAAGCAGTTTTTTCTGTGTTTTATTGAAAAATTGCGCTAGAGCGCAATTTTGAGTTTTTTTTTTTTTTTTTTTCATTAGATTGCAATTTCTGCAAGTCCTGATGTGTCTGCCAAGTTTGGTGAGTTTTGAAGCATTTTAAGGGGGTCAAATTACAGCTCAAAGAGGCAAAAATAGCATTTTTTTGTAAAAATTTTGCTTTGAATGGGTTTTTGCAAAATTTCTGTTGATTTTTGCCCGAGAACATACTATTATGAAATGTAGGTCTAAGTCAGACCTACACAGAGGTTTTCGTTTCATGTTTCTACGACATTCCTAACGGAAGTTACAAGCAGTATGTTTTTTTTTTTTCACAGGGGGCGCTAGCGCGCAATTTTGATTTTTCTGGTTTGGCTCCCTAATATGTTGGGAAGGCATGAAAGACCGACGTGTGTGTCAAATTTGGTGAGTTTTGAAATATGTTAAGAGGGTGAAATTGGGGCGCGACGGTGCGGAAGAAAGAAAGAAAGAAAGAAAGAATAATAAAACGCAGCAGATTCAATAGGGTCCTTGCATGGCAAAGGACATGGATGTCCTTTGCCATTGCAGGGCGGACCCTAATAAGAAACGTTACAGATTCAATAGGGTCCTTGCATGGCAAAGGACATGGATGTCCTTTGCCATTGCAGGGCGGACCCTAATTAAAGTGTATTGCACTGAAATGGTTCCTTACATTATTATTATCATATACTATGATGACATGAGTGCTAAATCTCTCAAAATAATGTTGACAATAATATCGCTGATCAGCAATAAATTGTGGGACATTATATCTTCCAGCAAAATGTGCCTTGCTGACAGATCCAAATAATTCTGGGTATGTTCAATTATGTTAAGTGATGATGTTTAGAAATGTTACCAAATAACTTAATTATGAGAGAATCGACAACTCTCCTTTTTAGATCTTCACTGACTTCCTTATTTTTTCCAGAGTATTACATACAAGCTTGTTTGTTTATGACTCAAACCTATCTAATCCAGTATGATACAAGTACAAAACACACAAAAAAGAAGAACCTTGAGTTTCATCTGCACATCAATGTTTCCTGCATTCTTCAATGGCAGAGTTGTTTGACCACATTTACCCAGTGGAGCCTGCAAGCACACCGTCTGAAAACAAAGCACACACGCAAACCAACTGCAATTACTATTTACTTACTATTTCTCAGCAGCCTGGCTTTTAAAACGTGCACACACAAACACACGTGAAAGTTGCACATATAAAAATGAATGGATGGAGAACACTTGGATACATTTTGTACATTTCAGACGCTAAAAACAATCATACGTAGGCCCACAGTGGGTCTGATGAATGGCGTTTCCTCGATGTAAAGACAAAGTGAAAGAGTTACCTGGTGGTTGTTTGAGCACACAGTAGCTAATCCTGAATATATTAACCAACCTTAATTATCAAGTCACACACAGGAATATCTTAGGAATGAGGCAAAAATTCATCAAGACCCGACTGTATGTCAATATATGCTGTACCTATCTGAACAAAAAAAAAATAAAATTGTGCAATGTCTAATAATACAGGGTGATTCAAAAAGAATACGCCAAATCGCATTTATTCAGTTCTGGAGCATGGTAATAGACAATCGGTGCTCATTTGATACAGGAGTTATCCAACCTTTATTGTAATCCTTTTGGCGCCGTTCAATTGTAGGAAGACCACGTGTTCATTTACCCTCAAAATGGCAAATAACAGCAGAAATCAACACGGTGGGTCGCAACATCCAGGGACGCGTTTGGGAGGAATTCTCATATCGTCTTGATGTTTTCCGTGCTGCCATACTGAGCACTTGTAAAGCATGAAATAAATACTGGAAGCTATCTCCAACACGGGAGTGAATATTGAACAGCTGTGGTGTAATATCTACAACACGTGTTCAAGCTAAGTTTTTTGAAATAGTGATCATTTTGGCGTATTCTTTTTGAATCACCATGTACAGTATATCTCTATAATAACCCATTAAATTATTGTTACTACATGTCATGGGCATATATCCATCCATCCATCTTCTTCCGCTTATCAGAGGTCGGGTCGCGGGGGCAACTGCCTAAGCAGGGAAGCTCAGACTTCCCTTTCCCCAGCCACTTCGTCTAGCTCTTCCCGGGGGATCCCGAGGCGTTCCCAGGCCAGCCGGGAGACATAGTCTTCCCAACGTGTCCTGGGTCTTCCCCGTGGCCTCCTACCGGTTGGACGTGCCCTAAACACCTCCCTAGGGAGGCGTTCGGGTGGCATCCTGACCAGATGCCCGAACTACCTCATCTGGCTCCTCTCCATGTGAAGGAGCAGCGGCTTTACTTTGAGTTCCTCCCGGATGGCAGAGCTTCTCACCCTATCTCTAAGGGAGAGACCCGCCACACGGCGGAGGAAACTCATTTCGGCCGCTTGTACCCGGGATCTTATCCTTTCGGTCATGACCCAAAGCTCATGACCGTAGGCGAGGATGGGAACGTAGATCGACCGGTAAATTGAGAGCTTTGCCTTCCGGCTCAGCTCCTTCTTCACCACAACGGATCGGTACAACGTCCGCATTACTGAAGACGCCGCACCGATCCGCCTGTTGATCTCACGATCCACTCTTCCCCCACTCGTGAACAAGACTCCTAGGTACTTGAACTCCTCCACTTCGGGCAGGGTCTCCTCCCCAACCCGGAAATGGCACTCCACCCTTTTCCGGGCGAGAACCATGGACTCGGACTTGGAGGTGGGCATATAGTAACACTTTATTTTTGTTTGTTTACCTATTGAAGATAATTAAGTTATTCACCATACCATTACACTGGTACAAAATGTTAAAATAATACCACAGCACTGTCAAATATTTTTATTGATTTTTAAAGGGTTACTTGCATTTTTTATATTATAATCCATTAGTTTGGCATTAACTTTGTTTCAAGTTGCATCAAAAAGGCATTAACTTAGATTGGATGAGAATGTCTTCCAAAGTGCAGTTCAGTTTAATGAATTTGATATGAGATTGCAAAGAGGACGACAAATTGAAATTCCAATTGATAATTTTACTGTACTGCAGAATTTTGCATACATGACCGTTAAACCTACAGTATGTCATAGAAATATTCCTCTTACGAACCTCCTGTACACGTTTTAAACACAGTTCATCCACAATAAAAGAATAAAAACATCTTCAAAGAAACATTATTACATTTGGTGTCTTATAACTTTCAAGTCATGTTTCAAATGGTGGAAAAATTATTTTCAAGTTCTAAAATTTGTGTTTAGTATTTTCGATATTTAAAAAGGGATCATAGTGTGATTTGTGTTACATTCAAAACACTTCCTTACAGTTACATAACATATAATGATGGTTCTTTGGTCAACATTTTGCATCGACTATTGGCCTTTTTCCACGGCAGGAACTTTTTCAGGAAAGTTCCCCCTGTATTTCCACCAAAAATTAGCAAGGTAGTAGATTTAGTTCTTCAGGAACCATTTAGAGTTCCTCCTAGCAAGGTGGGACTTTTCAAAGCTACCCTGAACCTTTATGAGGGCGGGCTGTGCTGTCGAACGCTAATTGGTTGAACACCTTTGGTGTCATTCCTAAAATGTATTTTTCAAACACAACTGCCATTGCAGGGTAAAGTTATGCGTTAACCACTTGTTTATTTCTTGTGTTTTTCTATTACAACAAAAAAAAGAAGAACAAAAGGAACTTTACACTTGAAGCATCTTTTATGGGGCATCTTTGTGCTGAAGAACGCTGATCTTGTCGTGTTTTTACTCAGCTGTAGTCTTTAAACCCTATATGCAGTCTAATGCGCTAATGCAGTGGTCCCCAACCACCGGGCCGCGGTGAATTTTTTATTCATTTTTATTTTTTTTTAAAAATATATATATATATATTTTATTTTTATAAAATTAACATAAAAAACACAATATACACTTACAATTGGTGCACCAACCACAAAAACCTCCCTTTTTCATGACAAAAACTTCCCTTTTTCATGACAAAGAAAAAAAAAAAAAAAAAGGACCCCCCCTCCCCCGGGCCGCGGGACAAATTATTAAGTGTTGACCGGTCCGCGGATACAAAAAGGTTGGGGACCACTGCTCTAATGGACTCTTTTAAACAAACTTACGGTAGAGTATGAAGTAAGACTCGAAGCAACGACCTCAGAGGTTTGTACTCTGAGTTTGTTGGCTAAATATGAAAAAAAGGCGGCAGTACACGAGTGGAAGTACACGAGTGAACAAAGGTAAATAATATCCAATATTAACTATTTACTTTGTATGGAGTTTGTTGGCTAAATATGAAAAAAGGAGGCAGTACACGAGCGGAAGTACACGAGTGAACAAAGGTAAATAATATCAAATATGAACTATTTACTTTGTATAGTGATTAGCCTCACTCCGAGTGAACAGAATGCTAATGCTAACAAGCTTGGTGTTGTCGGTTACAGATACACACTGATATTCATAATTTATATTTTGTTAATTACAGCTGAAGTGGACCACAAAAAACACCTTACTCATGAATTTATCATTTACTGAAAGGACGACTTTCTGACTGTTGGACATTGCGGACAAAAGTTTGACTTTTTATGAACAATTCGGTAGACTGTGTTATATAAATCATCTTGTTTTGTATTTTATTGCTTTATATTTTGTTGACCTACTCTGTAGTAAAAGTACTGTGACGTAATAATGTGTTTATTTACATGGTATCGTGTGGAAATATAATAAACCACTCCTCCATATGTTATCAACCTGATTTGTATAAACTCCCTGAACTCTGAAGGGCAGTGGAAACACAAATCACACACTTTACAGGAACCTTTAGTTGTAGGAACTAGCGGTTTCCGGAAAAGGGACATTTGTTTTACTGATCATCTTCAAGCCGCTTTCTGACAATCTATTCAGATTTTTGTGCTCCCACATGGAGTCTACTGACAGATATAAATTTGAACTATACGCTACTTTGTATCAGAAATGGCAGCAGCAGAGGATGCCCGTGCATGTAGGAGCCAGTCTGTCCCATAACAAGAGCGTAGAGAAAAAGAGGGAACCTATTACTACAACTTTGGACTACAACTTAATAAAAACGGCAGACTCGCAAAAAGGTCTGACACATATTAAGATAAACAATGACGTCACACCTTAGGAAAAATGTCAATAATCCAAAAAATCCAAACGGTTCATTTGAAGGAAGTATGAAGGAAGGCAAGATATTTTTTTATAAATATCTCGGCAATGCCTAAATGGTTTGATTTCACATTTTTCAGGACGTATCCCATATACACAAGAACTGGTACTAATAGGTAAGAAAAGTTGGATTTGCAAAATAGGTCCCCTTTAAGCCAAAACCTTTGTTAAAGTCTCTGAGGTGCAATGAAATTCATTGAACTTCTGAAGGGTTTTAGCTAATTTAATTAACTTTTTTCCAAAGAATTTAAATACCAGATAGAAATGTTGCACAAGCCTGCGAGCAGCACTACTAATCCTAAAGTAACCAGTTGAATATCATCAACTTGAAGGTCTTCATGTTCTTTCTGGAGTAATAAGCTCAATGAGGATTTAGAGATGGATGTTTTTTCAAAACACATAACCTATCTTGACTATTGTACCTGCAGATCTTTTGGTGCATGCACATTAGCAGTTCCAGAGCGAGCTCTGATGGGAACACTCTGGATCAGATGACCAACACCAGGTGAGTCCACTTCAATATCTATGCGGGCACTGTGTTCATCAGGTGGACCCAGCCCCTCTGAAGAGCACAAACAGGGTTGTCAACGGTAAGATATGTGATAGAAGAAGACATATTAAGCACCAACACATAGAATCAAAACGACAAAATGGCAGAAAAAAGGTGAGTTAGTTTGTCAGTGTTTTTCTCAGTTGATCAAAATATAATAAGACAGCAGTTGTGTGTCAATATGCCAAAACAAATTAAAAGATAAGAAGAAGAAAACATTTTACGCATTCCCAAAGATCCTGAAAGATGACAAACTTGTTTGTTTTTTTTTTAGCTGCTATGCCTGGACTAAAGTTATCTGGTGTGTCCAAAGGGAGGCAGACCTCACACCTTGTTAGCAGTAACACAATATGAACACATGTACAAATATATTAATGTTACATAAATAATAAGTACCTGATGAGGAAGTGTACTTTTGCCAAGCCTTGAAGTGAACCCAAACCACGAAACATTCTGGACTCTACAACCAAAAATTGAGAGAGTTCTCTTTATAACACTGCATGAACTGAAAGATTCATGCTGATTAAGCAAGAAAAGCACTCACGTCTCCATGGCTGGCGTGCATGACATGATTGAGCATGGAATGAGAGGTCTGTGTTGGTATGGGTGCTGCCTCAGATGCCAAGGGAACAGGCTGCTTTGATAATGTAAAGCAGCGCCAAGATGCGGCCGTCTGAACAAATTCATGGAGATAGCAATTGATTACTCAGTTTGCAACATTTTGACTGAAGTCACACCACAGATGTTCAATCTTCACTCACATGCTGATATCCTTTGGCTGTAGCCTTGCAGCTGTGGGAATGTGTGTGTGTGTGTATGTGTGTGTGTGGACTCACAGCATTGATGACCAGCCTGATGGGCACAGTGGCGCCAGTAGTATTAATGATTTTCAGAGGAAGTGATGCGGAACTACCTCCCGGTAGATCACCAAAATTCAAGCATCCGGATTTGCCTCCTTCAACCTGTGGACAGAAATAAATTTAGAATGTACAAGTCAGTGCTGAAAATGTATGTCACATTATTGAACTTAGTTACATAAATTTGAAAATAGATTTCATTCATAAAAAGACTTTAAAAATGTTGACGTTTTAGATTCCTTGTGGAAATTCAGCTACCACCAAACAAGTGACACTATTTTTTTTTTTTTTCAGAATATTCGATTATTTTATGCATCTAATATCTGTAATAACCCTCCACACACTCCATCTATCATCCACACAATCATAATACACTCTAAAATTGTACATAATTTTAACATGAAATTTAAATGGCTACTCAAATCTCAACATACTCAATGCTACCCCCTCAACCTCAGGAGGTTTTAAAGGGAACCACAACAACTTCAGTCCCAGACAGCAGTGTTCTTTTTGTCCACTGTGTGCAAGCGTAGAAAGCAACACCTGCAACACCTTTGTAAGAACATGAGGGTGTGTCAAGGGCAAGATTTCCTTTTGGCGACAAACTATGATCCTTCTGAAAATCAGCTACATCAATACTGCCATGTTGATGACTCCAGCACAGTCACAGACCCTATTCTGCATTTGTATCAGTTTCATTTCAGAGTCACTGCTGGGTCAGGTACATCAGACCCGCACCCAAATCAGCCAGCACCGTTTAGTAGGGGTGTAACGGTACGTGTATTTGTATTGAACCGTTTCGGTACGAGGGTTTCGGTTCGGCACCCGGGCGTACCGAACTTGTTTGAAAGTCTTCACAAGCTGCTCTGCTTTCCGCCTCGGTCTCAGCAGCAAGCATTGTCCCGCCCACACAACCATCTGATTGGTTACGTACAAAGCCAATCAGCAGTGCGTATTCAGAGCGATGTAACAGCCAATCAGCAGTGCGTATTCAGAACGCATGGAGTCAATGCTAAGTTCAGCGTTGAGCAGATATGAGTTTAGCAGGGGAGCAGCGGACTCTCCCCAAGTAATAATAAACACTTCCAAGTCAACTACTTTCTAAACATCACTATGAGCCCGTTGACTTTCTAGAAACTTAAACTGCAGCTCAGCTCGCTGGCAGTTCTGGCATGAGGTGAAGGCTAGTTAGCTTTTAGCGTAACGTTAGCTCATTTTGCTGTGTGTGTGTGTGTGTGTGTGTGTGTGTGTGTGTGTGTGTGTGTGTGTGTGTGTGTGTGTGTGTGTGTGTGTGTGTGTGTGTGTGTGTGTGTGTGTGTTAGGGGCAGCAAAGCCCTGTCTGTCTGTTATTTCATTGAACTCCATGGTGTACAGGGATGAATAGTCTCTCCTCTTGTTGTTGTGCTATTTTTTCAGCTATAGTTACATAAATCATTAGTAATGTAGCAGCCTAGTTTTGAATGGCAGGGTCCCTGCTATCACATGTTGATACAAATATAACATTTACATAATAAAAGTCAACTACAGGCTTCCCAAATGCTGTAATAAATTAAGCCTGATGAGTTGACTTGAAACTGTTTAATGTTGCACTTTTTATATGTAGAAGAAAGAATTTTGTCATTTTATTTAATCTAAGCAAAAACTTGAGGCAGTTTAATGTGGATTAAAGTGGGCAGAATTATTATAGTGTTCCCAATGTTAAAATTATAAAGCCATTGTTTACAAATTTGTTAAATAAATAAACTAAAAAATTATATTTTGTTGTTTTCTTACTGTACCGAAAATGAACCGAACCGTCACCTCTAAACCGAGGTACGTACCGAACCTAAATTGTTGTGTACCGTTACACCCCTACCGTTTAGCCATACATTTTGCCTTTGCCATGAACATGATAGCCAAGTCAACAGAGAGATTGACAAAATCAGGAGTTTGTCAGCCCACAGTAACAGTAACCTGACTATTAATCAATCAAACTTTGTAAAACCCTTAAACAAGTACCTCAAAGGGCTTAACAAACGGAAATAACATCCTCTTATCTGAATCTCCATTCAAGCAAAAAAAAAGTTAAAAAAAAAACAAAACAGATAAGTGAAAATAAGAACCTTCAGAAGGGATCACTGATGTAAGGACTCCCCTACCATGGTGACCAGATGCAATGGATGTCAAAAGGGGTACAGTACTACAGTTATCTAATGGCTAAATTCCATCCATCCATTTTTCTATCGCTTATTCCCTTTGGAGTCACGGGGGGCGCTGGGGCCTATCTCAGCTACAATCGGGCGGAAGGCGGGGTACACCCAGGACAAGTCGCCACCTCATCGCAGGGCCAACACAGATAGACAGACAACATTCACACACTAGGGCCAATTTAGTGTTGCCAATCAACCTATCCCCAGGTGCATGTCTTTGGAAGTGGGAGGAAGCCGGAGTACCCGGAGGGAACCCACGCATTCACGGGGAGGACATGCTAACTCCACACAGAAAGATCCCGAGCCCGGGATTGAACCCTGACTACTCAGGACCTTCGTATTGTGAGGCAGACGCACTAACCCATATTTAAATTCCTTAGTTGTTAAATTGATAAACTCAGAGACCAGTCCTTAGAGAAACCAACAGAAAGTCCCGGGGAGAGTATATCTTCCATACTCATCCAAATGTTTAGAGCTGTGCAGGTAAGCGTGGTCCAATAAGTGGTCAATCTCGGGTCTCAATTCAAGTCAACTCACACCTCCTCCAGATTGGTATCTCTTCAGAAATTAAGCGTGGCCACCTGGTGTCCACTCCAGGCAGGACAGAGTGGATTGTGCAGAAAAGCGGCAGATCAACTTGTCTAAACAGGGATCTATCTATTTAAAAAAAAAAATGTTTAAATCAAAACAAATTAGTGTAACGTCTCATAATATATCTCTTTACTAATCAATAACTGTAATAAGGAATTGGCCAAAGTAAAACAACCATAATTTGTCTTTATTTTCAAGCTATCATGCCATGATTTTACCATTGCGGCCCATTTGGGAATAGATTTTCATCCATGTGGCCCCTAAGGTTAAATGAGTTTGACACCCCTGCTGTTGAGCCTGCAAATATTTTTGGGCTCTGGCAATTACTAATAAGCCGCAATTCTTGGATTGTAAATTACTGGATGGAACGTGGCGTATTATACAATCAACAAGATAAGATGGTGCCAAACCGTTTAATATTTTAGGTAGAAAAAAACTTAAAGCCGCACTTTAAGTGTACTAGGAGCCAGTGCAGGGGGGCCGGTATAGGCGAAATATGATACAACTTTCCTGTGCAAGTCAAGAGTCTAGCAGCAGCATTTTGTACCAACTGTAATCTTTTAATGCTGGACACAGGAAAATCTGAAAATAATTGGTTACAGTAATCAAGACCGGATATAACGAATGAATGTATAATGATCTTAGCGTCAGTGATGGACAAAACGGGACACATTTTAGCGACATCCCTGAGATAAAAGAAGCCAGTTTTTTTGTGTAACTCAAATGAGAGAATTGGGTCAAAGATAACGCCGAGTTGCTTTACACAACTGTTTGATTGTCAAACTTCAATGTACTGCTGTCCTTACTTCCGCCACTGACAACTATTTTAAGGACTTCAAAGATTCTTTATTGTCAATTGTTTACAACAGAAACATGATACTGTTCATATCTCATTTGGGCAGATCTGTATGCAAGCACTGCTTGGACAAAGGTCAGGGTCTGATCAATCCCTGTATGGTTGCTTGGACAAGGGTGTCTGTTGTTGAAAGAACTGAAACCTCCAATAAAGTCCAATGATGTGCTTCAACTCTAAATATTTCTTCGTTTCACTATCGGTAACAAGCTAGCAAAAGCCTGTAAAATACTGCATTTATCGTGAAATCAGTACTATAAGCCACTACTTTTTTCAAAGCTTTGAACCCTGTTTTATAAAACAGTGCAGCTTATTTATGGATTTTTCTTCGCTGACAATAATGCAAATAGTTTCCATAAAAACCATGCAAAGACAATGAAATGGTGTTATTGTTTGTGCTATGGTTCTATCTTGTGGATGTGTTCGCTTACTGCAGGTGCGACCGGGCAAATATCTACAGTGTTTCCTGCTGTTTAAAGCTTTGAACCGGAAGTACAAGTGTCATTCCGTCTTATAATCGCCCACTATGTTTCTACTTGTTTGGATTCTTCATTCATCACCCCAAACAAAGTTTTAAAATACAACTAAACAATTCTTACTTATTAAACTGTCCCCAGTCTGTGGTCTGTAGGAGTGTTTTCATGCGTGTTATGGTAATGTGATGAAGCTAAAATTATTAGCATTAGCAAATATGCTAACACGTTTACGATCATCTGCATTAGTATTACCCGGAAAAGGGTGGAATGCCATCTCCGGGTTGGGGAGGAGACCCTGCCCCAAGTGGAGGAGTTCAAGTACCTAGGAGTCTTGTTCACGAGTGAGGAAAGAGTGGATTGTGAGATCGACAGGCGGATCGGTGCGGCGTCTTCAGTAATGCGGACGTTGTACCGATCCGTTGTGGTGAAGAAGGAGCTGAGCCGGAAGGCAAATCTCTCAATTTACCGGTTGATCTACGTTCCCATCCTCACCTATGGACATGAGCTTTGGGTCATGACCGAAAGGATAAGATCACGGTTACAAGCGGCCGAAATGAGTTTCCTCCGCCGTGTGGCGGGGCTCTCCCTTAGAAATAGGGTGAGAAGCTCTGCCATCCGGGAGGAACTCAAAGTAAAGCTGCTGCTCCTTCACATCGAGAGGAACCAGATGAGGTGGTTTTGGCATCTGGTCAGGATGTCACCCAAACGCCTCCCTAGGGTAGGGTAGGAGGCCACGGGGAAGACCCAGGACACGTTGGGAAGACTATGTCTCCCGGCTGGCCTGGGAACGCCTCGGGATCCCCCTGGAAGAGCTAGACGAAATGGCTGGGGAGAGGGAAGTCTGGGTTTCCCTGCTTAGGTTGTTGCCCCCGCGACAAGAAGATGGATGGATGGATGCATTAGTATTAATTTACAATGGCATTCTTTTTGTATTGCTTCCGTTTCACAAAATCCTCAGTAAAGACACTAAAATGTATTTCTTTGTAAATTACTCACTTCACAACGTATATATTTATCTATGACTTATAGTCTGGGGAGGCTAATATTGAAAAAAAAATGCATTCTACAATTTAGTGGGTGCGGCTTATAGTCCGGAAATTAGAATGTAACATACATAGCATCACACATCTTTCATACCAACTAGTAGAATGGGTTAAGGTGGAAGACAATGCATATTTGGCTTACCTTTATGGAAGGATTCTGTGCGATGGCAACCAGCATCACCCTTCTGGCAAATAAAGTGGCCCTGGCAGCCACTTGTGTGTTAGCCGACGCAGGCCAGGAGCAAACACTGAAGACACACTGGTAGATGCCAGCCTTTGGAGGAATGAACAACACTTTTTGTTCTTCTGTACTTTTGGGGCCAATGATTGTCTTATTCTTGACAATCAGCCATTGGTAAGAAAAACTATCCACCTGTAGAAATTGACACAGAAGGCAAAAAAAATGTTATAATGTTTTAAGGACATTTATGCACACTCTCCTGAAATGGTTGTAGAATCCTAACGTCCAAAAACACCATATCCATTTTGATGTTCTTGGCTAAGCTATAAAGTGATTCACTTTGTTTTGCCCATATTTTGTTATGTGACAGCCCTAATCCAAATTGGCATAACAATGGAATGATTGTAAACACAACATGACATAATAACAGACAAAAATATATTTTCTCATGTTTGCAAATGTATTGAAATATTTGTACCCTACATTTGCTTAGTTTTTGTTAATTTCCGCATACGTATTGTTTTCGTAGTTGTTTTTAATTTACACATTTATTCATACATCAATAGTAAAAATAGAAAATGACTTTTTTAGCTTTATAATTATTGTATCCTAAACCATTTTTTTCTCACATATGTCTCAATCCTGATCTTGTGTGTGGGTCATGCCAATTTTAGAATTTTTCAATTGATGGGAGATTGGCTAATAATGATCTCTACCACAGCTGTGTCCCGGTGTTTACATGGCAAAAGATTGTGCCCGCGTGAAAGATTCCTTCAAAAGGGATGCATGCTTAGGCAGTCAGAATAACATTTCTTGTTTTACAAAAACACATGCAGGAGATCTGTCAATACCAGGAGGGTGCGTGTCTGGCTAGAATACCGGCTTGAATTAGAGCGCAAGCTGCATAAAACGTGTTGTCTCAGCACAGCTCATGTCCTCCTAGACCAGGGGCGCTCACACTTTTTCTGCAGGTGAGCTACTTTTCAATTGACCAAGTCGAGGAGATCTACCTCATTCCTATTTATAATTTATATTTATTTATTTATGAAAGATACATTTTTGTTAACAAGTTAATGGTGTTTAATGATAATACAAGCATGTTTAACACACATAGATTCCTTTCTTTCATGAAGACAAGAATATAAGTTGGTGTATTACCTGATTCTGATGACTTGCATTGATTGGAATCAGACAGTGGTGCTGATAACGTCCGCATTTTCAAATGGAGGAAAAAAAAAAAAAGTCCTCCTTTCTGTCCAATACCACATGAAAGTGGTTGGATTTGGCATCTCATTTGTCCAACTTGCATACTCGTTTTTAAACACTTTGTTATGAGAGTAGCATATGTGTGTGGCCCTTTAATGTCTGGCAGCAGGTGAGTGACGTCAGTGAGTGTGCGGGTGGGCAAGCAAGTGAGAAAGCGGTCGCTGAGGGCGGGGGAGAAATACATTGGCATCAAACTCCGTAGCTTGCTAGCTTGTGCACGCTAGCTTTCTGAGACTCTTATTTTGTTAGCACAGGCAGGATGAAACAGGTCTTTTATGGTGAAGACAGGAACTGTGCAGTCGGTCTTTAGAGTTTTGTCTCTAGATATAAAATGTGTTTCTCTGCGTCCGCCCTGTTAGTGATTTTTTTCTTAAACATGAGTTTGCAGCAGCCAGCGTCATCTCACAAGATCCTCGGGTGCCGAGAATGTCAAACAACTGACGAAAGTGAAGTCTTGGTGTGATTGATGATTGCTCATTTTTATGTCTATTTTTTAATGCCTGGCTTGAGATCGACTGACACACCCTCCGAGATCGACCAGTCGATCGCGATCGACGTAATGCCCACCCCTGTCCTAGACCAGGGGTCTGGAACCTTTTTATTCTGAGAGAGCCATGAAAGCCAAATATTTTAAAATGTATTTCCGTGAGAGCCACACAATATTTTTTAACACTGAATACAACTAAATGCGTGCATTTTTAAGTACGACCAGCATTTTTAGAGTATAATAAGTCTCTTGTTCTTTTTGATGACACTGTTATTCTGAAGCTAACCAATAATAAATAAAAAACTTCTTACCATGAATGGGACTTCTAGAAAACGGATGGATGGATTAAAATGATTGAGAATGTTTTATATTTTGAATGTTGTTTTTAACACTGTGAATGCAGCTCAGATAGGCTCCAGCCCCCCCCCCCCCCCGCAACCCGAACTGGACAGGTGGTAGAAAATGGATGTATGGATGGATTACCAGCGGAATTATTCATTACTTATCGTGTTAAGCAATATCAGCTAAGATTCATCCGAGAGCCAGATGCAGTCATCAAAAGAGCCACATCTGGCTCAAGAGCCATAGGTTCCCTACCCCTGTCCTAGACGCTAAGTTATTAATCTTCACCTCCACGGCAGCAACTAAATGTTGTATTTTAGTATTATTATCGGCGCAGGATAATACTGGAGGACAAGGAATGGCTTAGATTGCTACAATAAAAAAAACGTTATCTTAACTTTTGTTTTAAAGGGGACAAAGCCAAAAGTTGGTATTGTTAAATTGAATACACCTAATTAGTAGGAATTAATTTCACTTTCAGAATGTGTGCTAATAAAAACTAGTTGCAGGCTGAACATGGCCCCATGGACACATTTTTTGGACACTCCTCTTTTCCAGCTTCAATGTTAAGTAGAGCTGATCCATCCAAACATTGACAGTATCGATATCCAAATTATCTGTTTTATTTTGAGGTTTTACACCAATCTAAAAATTTGGGGATTGTTTCCAGTATTATTTGGTCTTTCTGAGGATTTATCTTTGGGCAGGGTGGCAGATACCATTAATTACTTGTAAGAGGAGTGATCAAATTATTTACTTGTCTAGTCCACTTTCAGCTATGAATGCCTTTGGCTGTTTTTGGTGATGTGGCAAAACTAATATTTTAGTAATCTAATTTAGTCAGAGTGGCAGTCCTCATGTGATTTATGTTGTATTGCTTCTCTTTACTGCAATGGCCTGTTCTGTGTCTAAAAGTTACGACTCTTTTGAAGCCCCCCACTAAATTCCTCAGGCCCTGCAGAGGTAGCTCTTCTTGGTTCTTTTTGCATCCTAACCCTATCTTCCCAGAGCACAGGACTGTTGTGATGCCAAGAAAACTCATTCATATTGTTTTGCTTGGATTTCAATGAGTTCACGTTTGGTTTATTGGTCAGGTAGCGTCTTTTCTCAATGAGTAGTAGGTGTCATTTAGCCTTTCTTGAAGAAAAAAACCTTATGCTTGCATTGTTTTCGGCTGTACGAACTGTTCTAATTGTGAGAAGGATAAACGTTTCTTCAGAGTTCCCGGAGAGGTATCAAGAAGTGCGGAAGAATGCAAGATTTTACAAAAGACGACGACAAAAGTGGCATACACTTCAGTACAAAAGGAGCAGAGTAGAAGAAGCATGAAGATTTGTTTGATATACTTTTAACGTTTATTATTTCCCTTTCAAGTGTTGTTTTGATGTAATTTGTATTATGTTTAACAAACATAAACAAGAAAATCAGAGTCAATTATGCTTTGTAAAAAAAAGTACTATTATGTTGGAAAACATTTATGTACCTTTGTGTAAATTGCAATAGTGCTGTGCGGAAAACACATTCTGGCCCGTATGTGACTTTGTCCGCATTGACTCACTGTGAAAGTATCTCTTCTCCATTCTCGATCATAAAACAATGCACCATTGTTCCCAGTGTAGGCACTTTCTACAGCTGTTGCATCATATGCTCTCCCCCCCCTCTAAACTGAGCCTAATCCTTCCCACCTTGTATTCTGTGTATAAAGAACAACGCATGCCTCTTTGTATTGCGCATTCCTTCCATACTTGCTACCAATGTGACCTGTGCCTTTTGAAATGCTCAACCTTTTAAAATAAATCTATTTGATTAGATAATTTCCAATACACTTTCTACGTTTCAACTCTTGTTTATTTTGTACACAAATGTGTCAGAGTACGGACGCAAGACGCAAACTTGAATCATGAAATGCAACCTTGCTTGAACAAAGACAATGCATATTTTTTCGGGAAGGTATTGATACCTATTTTCTTGACCCAGCCGCACACAAAGAAGTTGTAGACCTCCACGCTTTTCTAAGTTTTCCTCGGTTTTGTGGTGTACAATGACGTCGTAGCACAATAAAGTTTGATATGTCTGGGAATTCCACCGACAGATTACAGTTAGTCCTTGATATCATTCGACCACTCTTTTTTTTGTTAAAAGTATGGGGATCTATTTCTATTGCATAGTTGGATTCTCTGTTCCTATCTGGTTTTTGCAGGAAGATCCAGGCCCCTTGTGTACGCAGATAATTTGTGCGCTGCTTGCTGCACAACAGCCATCTTGGTTTGGTTGACCAACAATTTTTTTTACGCTTCCGAGAAGAGGTCAAGTGTCAAAATACAAGTGAAGTGAAGTGAATTATATTTATATAGCACTTTTTCTCTAGTGACTCAAAGCGCTTTACATAGTTAAACCCAATATCTAATTTTTACATTTAAACCAGTGTGGGTGGCACTGGGAGCAGGTGGGTAAAGTGTCTTGCCCAAGGACACAACAGCAGTGACTAGGATGGCGGGGATCAAACCTGCAACCCTCAAGTTGCTGGCACGGCCGCTCTACCAACCGAGCTATACCGCTCCAAGCTATTTGTCTTTTGGTCAAAGGTTACTCTTCAAATGGGTTTCTTTTGTGATTGATGCTGTATTACTGCCTATCCCAATGATTAACCAAAACATTCTTGTTCAAAATCAGTCTGCTTTTTGCTCATTGTCCTCCATTTTCCTTCCCAAAAAAACTGGCAATTCGCCCCAAGCCCTCCTCTCTCTTCACCTTCCCAAGGAAAATGTAAGGATCATGCAGTTTTTGTCTCTCTCTGACTTTTTTTATCCTCCTATTAGTAGCGTAGACTTGTTTCCCTGTAACTTGATGTTGTTTGAAAGCTCAATAAATACTGAAAAGACTTTAGCTTTCGCTGGACATTTTTTTATTGAATATGAAAAATTCCAAAACATTGGCCGGATGCCCTTTCTAACCAAACCCTGGTAGGGAATCGAACTCATCCTCTCTGCCATGAAAGGCACAAGTGTGTACCAGTACAACTCAGGAAAAATTGCATGAATTGAATGGCATATGTTTATTATTACAATTTTGTACTGTAATGTGGCGGTGGGAGAGTTTCCATCCAGTGGGTTTGATCTTTAGATTATATGAGTCTATGTATTTAATTTAGATTATGAATCATGCCGCTTCCGCTAATAACACCGAGGAGCGATTGCATTACGGTCAGTTTATGACTGCTACTTTGTGTGTAAATTAGTGTGTGCATTGAATTGTAATGTGCCTTGGACCACCTTAACTTCAGATATATTTATAATATGACGACTTAATGTCTTTTGACTCGAAGCAGTCACATAAACAGTACCTTGTCTCCATTAAAGGTCAGACTTGCAATGGTTATTGACACCTGCTGCCATCTTTCAGAGGGGTTGAAGAGGCTGAGGGAGGTCTGTGAAGCGATGCCCACACAGCAAGCGTTTGCAAACTGCAGCTCCTCAGGCACCACCACTTGAACTGCAGACAAGTAAAAATAACACTTGATGAGTAAAATACTCCGAGAGTGGTAAAAGTGTTTCCCTCTCATTATACACCAAAACGCCCGATCCAAACAAAAAGGTTGAGTCTTTTATCAGACCACCAGACCACGACAGAAGTCATTTAAAGATGTACTTCATATAAAACATTTTATTTACATTGTTCTTTTAATAAACTATTCCATCCATCCATCCATCAAATAAAATATATACATTGTTACTTTATTAGACTTAATATTCTTAAACAGCTTATTTATCCCTTTAACATGGCAGCATGTCATTTCTGACTGTGCATACTTAAAACTATTTATCATTTGATCTGTGTGGGGGGCCGATCGCTAATATATGGAAAAAAAGATGGGATTTCTCTACATCGCAATAACTCAGTTACACCATCCTGCTGTGGCGTCCCATAATGCACCTGCTTTGAACCTGTTTCTAGGTTTTATTTATTTATTTATTTTGTATCGGGCTCTGTTTGTGTTTGCTCGTTTCTCTTGTGTTATCTTTTCAGCACTGTGGCTACCTACCCTTGTGGTAAATTTTAAATGCGCTTTATAAATAAAGTTCATTTGATTTGATTTACAAAATTTTATAAAAGTTTATGTATTCAATACATTGCAAGATTTCTTCGTGAGGAACCCTGAAATATGGCAAACATTTAAAGAAACAAACAATTCTGGGCTCCTACATATCTTATAGGTGAGAAATAATTTCTTCCTGGATGTAATTGAAAGGGGCTTCACGGTGGCAGAGGGGTTAGTGCGTCTGCCTCACAATACGAAGGTCCTGCAGTACTGGGTTCAATCCCAGGCTCGGGATCTTTCTGTGTGGAGTTTGCATGTTCTCCCCGTGACTGCGTGGGTTCCTTCCGGGTACTCCGGCTTCCTCCCACCTCCAAAGACATGCACCTGGGGATAGCTTGATTGGCAACATTAAATGGGCCCTAGTGTGTGAACGTGAGTGCGAGTGTTGTATGTCTATCTGTGTTGGCCCTGCGATGACGTAGCGACTTTTCCACGGTGTACCCCGCCTTCCGCCCGATTGTAGCTGAGATAGGCGCCAGCGCCCCCCGCGACCCCAAAAAAGGGAATAATCGGTAGAAAATGGATGGATGGATGTAATAGAAAGTATGACAATGTGTAATCTGCTGCATGCTTCTTTTTTTTTTTTTAACTTATATAATGTCATATTTGTCAAAATATTAACACAACGTTTGGAAGAGATATGTTCTGTTGTCTTCATGTCCATCTATCTCTGTTGCATAGTTACTTGACTGAATCACGGAACATGAAACATGCAGCGCTCCTTTAATGAGCCCACGCTCACACGAGTGTTGCGAACGGAGGCTCGTTGACAGACTTCATTGCTCGGTCATGAAAACAAACTAAACAGGGCAGGCAAGATGCCATGAAAGAAGGACAAAAACTGGATTCCATCGCAATAATGTAAAGTTTTGACAGGTTAGCAGAGCAAACATACTGTAGGAGACCAGTAATTGTGAATTATATTTATATAGCGCTTTTCTCTAGTGACTCAAAGCGCTTTACATAGTGAAACCCAATATCTAAGTTACATTTACACCAGTGTGGGTGGCAATGGGAGCAGGTGGGTAAAGTGTCTTGCCCAAGGACACAACGGCAGTGACTAGGATGGCGGAAGCGGGAATCGAACCTGCAACCCTCAAGTTGCTGGCACGGCCACTCTACCAACCGAGCTATACCACCCCATGCAGGGTGCAAGGAGAGAAAGGGGGGCGCGACTTTTCTCACGCAGGGCAAAAGGGCTGCTTGAGTCGTGGTTGATACTATTCAATTTACAATTGTTTTTATTTTTTAATACTAAATACGGATATTATATACTGTATGTGTATTGTTGTATATGTTGATGTGCTTATGTTGTAGTTGTAAATAAAAAAAAAAGTCTGTTACAAAACTGACAAACATAAAAGGCTGATACTAATATACATCAAAAGACCAAATATTAGCTACGATAATTAGTCGAGCTCTAATGTAAATGTCAAATTTACATAATTGGCAAAAAAGGCACTTTAGCTTTTTCCGTCACAACAGCACAACACGTGTTTTAACGGCTCCTAAAGTTTCCACTAGATTCGTTGGACACTTGTTAACAAATTGTCAACAATGATGCCTCCTGATTTGCCTTCTTATTCTCTGGCAAACTACCGCAAATTCCGTTACTTTTTTACGACTTTAATGTATGGACTTTTTCTCGCTGATGGCCGTAATTCTAGTAAAACGAGCAAATACACTGAAAAGGAGGGGTATTGTTGGTGCTACGGAGCCATCTTTTGGACGAGTTCGCTCACTGCAGGGGCTGCTGTGCCCTTCTGTGTGGACTGGCTTTCAACCGGAAGTACAAGTGCCGTTCCGTCTTCTAGTCATCCATAGCGTTCTACTTGTATGGATTCTTCGTTCATCTCTCTAAATAACGTTTGTAAGTTTTACAATATGACTAAAGCTTATTATACTTATTAAACCGTCCCATGTGTGATGTTTGTACGAGCCTGTACATGCTTTTTTAAAGTAATGAAGCTAGCGTTGTTAGTATTAGCTAATATTCTCACACGTTTACGAGTATCTATGTTAGTATTATTAAATTACAATGGCACTCTTTTTGTATTGTTTCAGTTTCGCAAATTCCTTTGTATATTCACCAAAACGTCACCGTGGAGTTAATGAGTCTGTTTTGCTGATTGGAGAGCTAGCTTTAGCGGGTCCATGACAATGACTTAATTCTGTTTTGTTTGATCAGCCATTTTACTGCCACGTTACAGACACCGTTTGGAAACAATTAGGTTATGTAAATTAACATTTACAAAAATCTGTGTAAAGAACAAATTTTGCAACGGACTAGTATATAAATGCGGCTTATAGTTCGATGCGGCTAATATATTGGGGAAAAATTGCCCCTAAAATTTTGTGGGTGTGGCTTGTTTACTTGTGCGACCTATGGACCGGAAAATACAGTACATATTTTATTTGGGGCCTTCCGCCCGATTGTAGCTGAGATAGGCGCCAGCGCCCCCCGCGACCCCGAAAGGGAATAAGCGGTAGGAAATGGATGGATGGATGGTGTTACAAATTTAGTAGTGGTGGACCGCCACAAATAAACACTGCGGGTGGCTGCGCTGCGCCCCCCTGTGTATTTTAGTTGGATGGATAGATAGATAGATAGTACTTTATTGATTCCTTCAGGAGAGTTCCTTCAGGAAAATTAAAATTCCAGCAGCAGTGTACAGAGTTGAGATCAATTTAAAAAAAGGAAAAAGTAAATAATGGGGCATGTAAAATAATTTTGCATGTAGGGCAAACACTGCTCTATGGTTTAGTACATTACTAAAGTAAAAACTTGAAGTTCAACAGTATAAAGTGTATGGTAAGTGCACACTAATCAAATTTAACATTTATATTTAAAAAAAAAAAAACTGTGAGGTCAAGTGGCCGTCCAGAAGTTTGAGGGTTCCTGTTTAGTCACTGCTGCTGTGTCCTTGAGCAAGAAACCTCACCCACCTCGCTCCCAGTGCCCCACAAACTGGTATAAATGTCGCTTACCAACACCAAAGCTTGAATGTATAGGTTTCCAAATATAAAGTGCATTGAGAAAATTATGAAAAAGCATTTTTAAATATAATTCATTCGTTCATTCCAAAAAAAATCACTGTGAAGTTTGACATGTATTGAAATGATCAAACAGTATCTTATAAGAAAAAAAGAAAGCTAACCTCTAAGTTCATCTAGATCACCTGCCACCAGTGGTTCTGGAGCATACTGACTGTAGAGTTTTGCCATCAGTTCCATGTCCTGATGTTTCTGCGTTGATCGGGGAATGTGATGAGACCCAGGAGCACAAAGTAGCCCCAAATGCTGTGCTGTGGGCTCGCTGTTGGCCACGCCTACAAAAGGTAAGCAAACATTTAACAAACAAAGCAGAAAGGTGTTTTTTTTAGGTATTTCTTGCAGGTTTACAGCTACGGGGGCCAGAGATGCAAAAAACGTATTTGCAGCGTAGTGCTGATAATGCCATTGCTCCCCTACAGCTAAATTTTTGGGGGGATGAGACTGATATTTCCCACACAAATACAAACACGGAGCAGACTGTAACTAACTTTTATCATAGTAGACAATAGAAAATAATCCACTAATTCAAAAAAATGTAATTATAATTAATTTAGTGAGTGTGATTGCTCCTCCACATGTGATACTGTGAACAGATTATACCCGGGCTGTGAATCTTTGGCCACCAAATGATTAGAGTCGAAAATCTTATTTTTTAGATCCCTAATAAATTGTGAAAGTATTCAAATTAGATTATAATGTTTACTTTTTTTAATAAAACAATGTATATTTATGGTATACATCAGGGGTGCCCTAAGCCCATGTTTTAATGGCCCACGGCTAATTCTAAAAACACACATAAAAAGATTGAATAAAAGAGCAAAGGGGTGAAATGTAACGAGAAAAAGTTGCAATGCAAAGTTGACTCGAATAACACACTGCCAGGCAGGTTGTTGTTTTTTTTTTAAAGGGGAAACTACACTTACTTTGGAATTTTGCCTATCGTCCAAAATCATTAAAAAGACATGACAGCAGATGGATTTTTTTTGATGCATTCTAAATATTAAATAAACGTAAATAAATGTCTGCTCACAGCGGAGTCAATGATAGCTCTACTACTCTGCACATAAAATCAGATAAATAACCTTTTAGGGAGTGCCAAACAATATTCCATTTACATTTTGTGACTTGAATATTAACCAAGTATCAGTGATATTGTTATTATAAGCGCTATCACAAATTATTTATAGCGGGCGACGTGATCACTTCGGTGTTTCCCTATGTTTACATCATCAAGTGGTCTGCTGCTTCCTCGCTTCCCTGCTCCCTGTAAATTTATTCTAGGTCATAAATTTAACACCTGGAACTGGCAAAAACGACACAAAAGGGGCTTGTTCTTCCCCGACCGCCACAGCGTTTCCTTGCGGGGATCGGTTGGTAGAGTGGCCGTGCCAACAACTTGAGGGTTCCAGGTTCGATCCCCGCTTCCGCCAACCTAGTCACTGTTGTTGTGTCCTTGGACAAGACATTTTACCCACCTGCTCCCAATGCCACCCACACTTGTTTTAAAATGTAACTCAGATATTGGGTTTCACAATGTAAAGCGCTTTAAGTCACTGAAGAAAAGCGCTATATGAATATAATTCACTTTACTTCACCTAACTATGAGTCATTTTTCATCAAAATGGGAATAACCCAGCAGTCGACATACCAATGACAGCAGACCTTATACAGTAAGTGATATTTTGTTATGTTTGTTGTCTTTAATTAAGTCTGCATTGAGCAGAAATCAGTGATGAAGAAAAAAACCAAAACCTAATGTCGAGATGTGTTTTTGAAATCAATGCGCCGAATATGCATAAATTGATCAAAATATGTAAATATTAAATGTTATTGTAAATGTGCCCTATACTACATTACACACATATATATGTAATGTACTATACGGCACATTTACAATATTATATATATATATATATATATATATATATATATATATATATATATATATATAAAACCCTAATGGAGGTGTTTGGCTGTTTTTTAGGGGCTCTATAGACAGAATTGAACGGCTCTCATATGCTCCATTTTAAGCAGACTTTTGATCAAATGTATTTAATATTCAGTATGCATTAAACATTATATATCCATCTGTGGGGAAGTCTTTAATATTAATTGTGAACGATAGGCAAAATTCCAAATAAGTGCAGTTCCGTTTTAAAGCGGTCATTGCTTAGAAAAATGACAAATAATAAAAATCAATGTCATGTATTATTGACCTATTAAAAGGTTTCAATTACTTCACATCAGAAATTCCACTCTGAAATATATTGCATATTTTGTTTGTTTGCCCTATGAAAACAAAATGCTTTTTTTTTTGGGTAAAAAATAAAAATAAAAAAAACATGAAAAAAATGCAAAATTTATAATCAACGGATAGATTTTAAATGGACATAGAGACTTCGGCGTAGAATAGAAAAATAAAAAAAAACACATATTATTTATTTCTTTAAAAATTTTGATTGGGACCTGACTGGGACCAAACATGGAGAGAGTCCTAAAGGTTAAAAAAATGTATACATTTTATTGGTTTTACAAAATGGACCCCAAATACTTAGATTTTTCAGTATGCAGTGGAAACATCTGGACAGCCTAGTTCTACATGAAGTAAATCTTTAAACTAGACTTCTAAATTGAAAATACAACAAATGAAATTGACTTTTGGGAGTTATAAAAAAAAGGTAAAAAAAAAAATAGTGGGTGTTTTTCATTTGGTTTAGTTTAAGAAGAACCTACCTGAAGAAGACACCCTGTATAGGTTGTTTCCTGTGGCTCCCACATCATAGAGTCCAGTGTTTATTGCAGCATCACTTCCTAAATACCGCTGAGCCAGCTGGAAGTTGACGAGGGACTGCGCATCTCCTTGGTGCATCATGTTCATCAAGCCAGGGTACTTCAAATTTGGAATGGACTCAAATCCGCCAGAATATAGCGATGCCACCGAGCTGACAGCTCGCCAACGTTCAGACATCTGCGGGTTTGCTGTGGTGCTCGTTTTTGGAATGTGAGAATGACTGCAATAGCCGGAGTCCACTTTAGTGAGTTGCCTTACATTGGGCTGAGGGACGTTGTTTTGTCGCCTGCAACTTGCACACACACCAAGGTGTTTAACGCCAGGACAGCTACAGCCACATTCACTCTGACTGCGGGTACAGCACAGACCAGTGGCACCACATAACGGTTCTGGCTTGTTACTAGACTGGGCGGGCAGCTGTTCCAGACTTTTGCAGTGTTTTGGTGGAACTTGTTGGAGCTTCCTGGAATGGTCTGGTATATCCTGGTTACTTGGTGCTTCTGAATCCACAGGAGGGGTTGGACTGAACCTGATGATGGTGGTGCTGAGTGCCATGGTAGAATTATTCTGTTCAAACATAAAACAATCAGTACATGAACATAAAGATTTTAAACATGCAGTGTCATTAAAATGTCTAAGATAATATTACCTGTACCACAAAACAGAGGAACGTTAGCATTGTTCTTTTGAAGTAATGCACACTCAATGTGTATCATTTGAACATAGCTTGAAGAATAATACAGTGTACATCAGGGGTGCCCACACTTTTTCTGCAGGCGAGCTACTTTTCAATTGACCAACTCGAGGGGATCTACCTCATTTATATATATCATTTATATTTATTTATTTATGAAATACACATTTTTGTAAACAAGTTAAATGTGTTTAATGATAATACAAGCATGTGTAACACATATAGATGTCTTTCTTTCACAAAGACAAGAATATAAGTTGGTGTATTACCTGATTCTGATGACTTGCATTGATTGGAATCAGACAGTAATGATGATAATGCCCACATTTTCAAGTGGAGGAGAAAAAAAGTTGTCCTTTCTGTACAATACCACATGAAAGTGGTTGGTTTTTGGCATCTAATTCATCCAGCTTCCATACACTTTACAAGAAAAACATTGGCGGCAAATTCCGTAGCTTGCTTGATTGACATTCACGGCACCCGAGGGTCTTGTGAGATGACGCTGGCTGCTGCCAGTTCATTATTATGAAAAAATGACAGAGAGGAAGGCGAGAAACACTTTTGATTTCAACAGACTTTCGCGCCGTCCCTTCCGTCAAAACTCTAAAGGCCGACTGCACATTTCCTATCTTCACAATAAAAGCCCTGCTTCATGCTGCCTGCGCTAACAAAATAAGAGTCTCGGAAAGCTGGCGTGCACAAGTGATGTGCACGCCAGCTTTCTGAGGGATCGCTTGTGTACGCCAGTTTTCCGAGACTCTGTATTTAGTTAGCGCAGGCAGCATGAAGCAGGGCTTTTATTGTGAAGATAGGAAATGTGCAGTCGGCCTTTGGAGTTTTGACGGAAGGTACGGCGCGAGAGTCTGTTGAAATAAAAAGTGTTTCTCGCCTTCCTCTCGGTCATATTTTAATAATAATGATCTTGCAGCAGCCAGCGTCATCTCACAAGACCCTCCGGTACCGTGAATGTCATTTAAGTGACATCTTGGTGAAGATTGATGATCACAAATTTTTAGGTCTATTTTTTTTAAAAGCCTGGCTGGAGATCGACTGACACCCCCCCCGCGGTCGACTGGTAGCTCGCGATCGACGTAATGGGCACCCCTGGTGTACATAAATCACCCTATTAAGAGCAACTGCACTTTTTGGGCGGGAATTTTGCCTATTATTTATAATCTTTTGACAAGTTTTTCTTTTTTATGCATTCTAAGTCCTAAAATATGGCAACTACGGGGTGGCGAACAATGCAACTAATGAGAACACTATGGTGCCCGTAAAGCTCTTTTTAAAAGCATCCCAGAAATCGGCCAAATTTACTACAACAACATATATAAACCAAATGTTACATATTGTTTTTATAAGCGCTAACGCAGCACCGTGAGCCATTCAGCTAACTCGCTTTTGCTGCTATACTGACATATTGAGCTGTTGCATTGCTTCGGAGTTGGTCAAATATCATTCTAGATTAAAAATAATGTCTCTCAACTGGATAGAAGAAGGTGGTAGCAATAAACTAAGACATTCAACTTAGACCCAGAGATGGCGACAAAGATTTGAACAGACACTCGTATATTGTGTTTTTGTGTTGTTTGTTTTTACCTGTGTAAGGATTATAATTGATTCTTCATCTAAACGGGAGGATATAAACATCCCATCAGTCGGCATCCCAGTGAAAGCAGACGTTGTACAGTCAGTGATGGTTTTAGTATGTTTGTATTTCTTGTTTAGCGCTTAGAAATACTGCTACTTTCTGGATCTACTTATCACTCAGCTTCTAAAACTTGCGGTTCATCCTCTGTATACTCAGGCTCAAAAATATACGATTTTAGAATATAATTTGTCTTAAAATAGTCATTGTCTCTCAGAGTCTGTAATGATTTGTACTGTTGTTGTTATTGTCGAAGGAAATTGGGAACATTTGTAGAAATGAAGACTAATGATTGGTATTAATTTCACGGACATATCAAAATAATTCCTATTACATGTAATAAATATTACTTGTGCCTGTTACTACATTACATATATACTTAAGGCGTGTATAAAAAACACGATTTTTGGATGTTTTAGAGCGCTTTATAGGCGGAATGGACACGCAATGGCTCTATTGTTGGCTGAGTTTTGCTAGCGTATCATTAATGAGTTTGATTGTATTGTTTGTTTAAAGGTATATAATTGTATAAAGCATATACTATGAGTTTAAATGTACATAATATGGGGCGGTATAGCTCGGTTGGTAGCGCAGCCGTGCCAGCAACTTGAGGGTTGCAGGTTCGATCCCCGCTTTCGCCATCCTAGTAACTGCCGTTGTGTCCTTGGGGAAGACACTTTACCCACCTGCTCCCAGTGCCGCCCACACTTGTTTATATGTAAAAATTTGATATTGGGTTTCACTATGTTAAGCGCTTTGAGTCACTAGAGAAAAAGCGCTATATAAATGTAATTCACTTCACTTCAGATAATGAGATTATATATATACACACGCGCAAACACACCTTTTGGTTTCGTGGTGTGGGTTCGACAGTGGTGGCGTCATTCCTTGAGATGTATGTGAGCCTGCTGAGACTAGGGCTAGAGCACGTGGATTCAGGAGAGAGGTCTTGACATGGTCGTTTGCCATCAGGGGAAGATGGTGATGCCATACTGTAAACAAGACAGTTAGGAGATGAGTAGAGAGTGACGTGAATAAATGCACACAGAAATGAAGTGATACAGTACCCATCAGCTTGAGGAGCGAAGCTCTGACTCGGAGAAGAGTGAGTTAAAGGAGCGGTGGAGGGTCGGAAGTTACATTGTGTCTCCTCCACATTAGCTTCAGCGGGCAGCTCTAAAAAACAAACATTTAAGTTTGTGGTTGTATTTCTAATGTTGCTGGCAAAATGAATTAATAAATAAAAGTTGTCACAGACATAGTTTGTCCATACAGCTGTGATGCAGAGCTGCAGCCATGACAATCGGTTTTACCTGCAGACTGAGTGACATGCTGCTGCTGGTTCCCCCTCCCGTGCACTGCAGATGGGCCACTTTCACTCTCCAAAGCATTGCCTGAACATGCTGCCACTCTACTTCCTGCCTGCATCATTTTTTTACATGCCTCTAGGTTGTCCGCCCAGCTGCTGAGATCAAAGCTGCTCTGTGCTATAGATGCATCAGTCTGTTCAGGTGTGTCCATCTTTTTGAAGTATTTCTCCATGTCAAAGGCACTTATGTCTCCTACAGCAGTACTTTTCTGGACAGTGTCCAATACATCAGGAAGTAGCTGGGGAGAGAAGACAGAGTTGTTCTTTTCAATCACAAAACAAAAAAAAATAGCCTTAATTTCGATAGAGTGGAACCTCGATTTACAAATCCCTCTGTTTGTGAACTTTTCGGTTTAGGAACCTTTAGATCGCACTTGAATATGCCACTGTGCGCTAACCATGTCTCCGTGTATCAACGCTGGATTCGTTCGTTCATTTTGTGTGCCGCTGGAAGCTTTATGGTGCTCCCATTTTGATGACCTGTGCAGTAAAGTACACAAGGCAGCTTGGAGTGGCGGAGTCCCCTATGTCACTACGGTCGCCACTTCTCAATGCTTTAGCATGTGTTTCTTTTCTCGCCATTCACCAAGTTTTAACCACAAAAGCCAACAAACCAGCCTGGAAAAAAGGAGGGAGTCGCAGTGGAATATGTGGAGGAAGAAGAGGACTCTACCTCAGAGCAGTAACACGCAGTTACAGTAAATCTACACATTTTTACAACATTAGAAAACATTAGTAAAACGGAAGATTCTCAGAGATAACTCCTGGAAATTACTGGCTTAGAATTGCCAAAAGTATAGATATGTGTCTTCTTCTAATGGATTTATTACAATCTTTGCAAGCTGGGTGACTTTTGCTGTGGTCTATAACAGCACAAAAACAACGATCAGAAATGCAGCCAATATTACATACAGATAATGTGTCATGAGACATGCAAATATAAAATAAATACACATAGGACATTGGTGAAGGAAATTAAATGAGCTCAAATATACATACAAATGAGGCATAATGATGCAATATGTACATACAGCTATCTTAAATAGCATGTTAGCATCGAATAGCTTGCAGTCATGCACTTAACCAAATATGCCTGATGAGCACTCCAACAAGTCAATAACATCAACAAAGCTCACATTTTTGTATTCACGCACAGCATCAAAAGTTTGGTGGACAAAAGAGACAAATGAGTGGCATAAAACCTGTTTTTTGTGGCAGCGTCGGAGAAAGTCATACATGTAAACTAACAGTTGCGTCAGAGTCGACACAACTATGGTGAGGTCATGGGCCGCCGAAATTAGTAGGACAAAACGCATTAACACAAACATATTAAACAGTGGGCTTTCCAACAATTACGAATGTTTGTGTCATGTTTGTCCTCTCAAATGTGAGCACAAACTACACTGAAATCTACATTTAACAAAATAAGATTTCTGTATCTGTATGGGCTTGAAAAACAAATATCGTGCATCACTAGTTTTGCTCTATCCAATGAATGCGATCCAGTACTCTGAATAGGACAAAGAGAAACTATGTATAATTCAACATACAGCTATGACATCTGTACAGAAAGTGGCTTTAAAAATCACTTAAAATGTTCTCCCATTCATCCTGTAAAAAGAACACTTCAAAGTGAAGAAGATGTTCAAGCTTGTGATGAAAGTATGCAAATTATGAGTATAAAAGAAAACAATGCAGGGTGTCCCCTATATGTGATTGATTGTGGCGGCTGCACAGGAAGATAGCGAGTGAATGTTTCAATGCTGTGTAATTACATTTTTTCAGACCAATTAGCCTTTGTTGTTGTCAAAAGTGGTCGACACAGTATGTCGACTTAAGCGGGTGCTTACAATAAATAAATTACATTATAATTTAACTTATAATACCTGTGGACCAGGACTCGATCCACTTACACAGGTTGTTGACACTACGTTGGTCAATTATTGACATTATTTCAATGTAACTTAAGGAGCATCTATAATTTGAAAAGAAAAGATTTAAAATAGGGATATACTGTACACAGAACTTACATGCAAGCATTGTTCCTCTGTGACTTTCTCAGGTGCAAATTGTTGAGGGGGTCGCGAGCAACTCCTGTCTTTCTTCTGCAGTTCTATGATCATAGCGGCCAGCTCTGACGGGTCAGTACTGAAGGATGCATCTGCAATGACTGATGCGATGGTGCTGATGCTCTGCGTGAGCTTGCTTTGGGGGGACATGTTGCTTTGATTGAGCACACTAAGTGTGGTGCCGGGGCACTCGTCACCAAGAACAGCATCGTGGTTGCTAGGGTCCTGAAAAGAAGACAAATGGTGCTAACGTGTTCACATGTCACTTCAAAAAGCCACAGTGTTTCTACCTGACATGTGTTCCTCTCTTTTAGGGACATCCCTTCATTCTCGACCTCCATGGTTTTATCCAAGTCATCTGGAAAAAGTCGAACTCAATTAGCAGATCAATTGATTCGATGAGCCCAAGAGCAGCTGATTCTTCCAATCGCCAACCACTTAGTTGCACAGATCAACAATGTTGTGGACTCACCGGCATGAAGCGTTTCATCGGTGTCCCCAACTTCCACAGAGTCATTCGTCTCTCCTGCTGGCAAGTCAGATGGCTCAAGCAGCGCAAACGGTTCCCTCTTCTCTGGTGAGCTGATAACATAGCCAAAGGATGGCTGTGTGTTGGAAAAAACATGAACATTGGTTATATCTTCCCTAAAGCACAGAGATGTTAAACTCGTTTTCATTGGGGGCCACATCGCTGTTATGGCTGCCCTTTAGATGCTTGTCACAGTGAACAATATATGAATATCAATTATATTATTACACAATTGCCTATGCATTTGATTATTCCTGTAAATTCCGGATTGAGAGACCTGCTACTTTTAACATACGCTTTGAACCCAAAGGGTTATAAAACAGTGCTGTTAACTTGTGGATTTTTTTACACTAAAGGCCATAGTGTTTCTTGTTCAGTGATTTTCACTAAACCCAAGCAGAGGACTGAAAAGGTGTTTTTATGTTTGGACAAATTTGCTCATTGCAAGTGTTGCGGTTTTAAAATTAACTTCCTTTTTTAAATGCCCTGAACCGAAAGTAAAACCATTCGTAGCCTTTCTGCTCAAAAGGATTCTTCATTTATCACTCCAAGCAACGTTGCTAAGTTTTACAATATAACAAACAATTCTTATGTACTAAACCATCCCATGTGTGATGTCTGGAGGAGTGTTTTCATGCATATTTGTACGTGTTGTCATAATGTAATGAAGCAAATGTTATTAGCATTAGCTAATATGCTAACTAGAGATGTCCGATAATATCGGACTGACAATATTAATCGGCCGATAAATGCTTTAAAATTTAATATCGGAAATTATCAGTATCGGTTTCTAAAAGTAAAATGTATGACTTTTTAATACGACGCTGTGGTACACGGACGTAGGGAGAAGTACAGAGCAGTTGCGTCTCCCAGTCACACTTGCCAACCCTCCCGATTTTCCCGGGACACTCCCGAATATCTCCCGGGGCAACCATTCTCCCGAATTTCTCCCAATTTACACCCAGACAACAATATTGGGGGCGTGCCTTAAAAGGCACTGCCTTTGCGTGCCGGCCCAGTCACATAATATCTACGGCTTTTCACAAACACCATTGAATGCATAGCATACTTGGTCAATAGCCATTCAGGTCACACTGAGGGTGGCCGTATAAACAACTTTAACACTGTTACAAGTATGCGCCACAGTGTGAACCCACACCAAACAAGAATGACAAACACATTTCGGGAGAACATTTGCACCGTAACACATCATAAACATAACAGAACAAATACCCAGAACCCCCATGCAGCACTAACTCTTCCGGGACGCTACAATATACATCCACCACTACCCCCCACCTCTCCACCCTCTCAACCCAGCACCCCCCAACCTCCTCATGCTCTCCCGGGGAGAGCATGTCCCAAATTCCAAGGTGCTGTAATGCACTTTGTGACTTTAATAATTAATATGGCAGTGCTATGTTGGCATTTTTTCCCATAACTTGAGTTGATTTTGGAAAACCTTAATACATCGTTTAATGCATTCAGCGGGGCATTACAACAAAATTAGGCTTATTAATGAGTTACTCCCAGCTGATATCGGAATCGGTAACTAAGAGGTGGACAATATCGGAATATCAGATATCAGCAAAAAAGCCCTTATTGGACATCTCAAAAGCTAACACATCTATGAGCGTCTGTGATAGTATTTATAACTTACAATTTCATTCTTTTTAGCACAAATTTTTTCAGCCCAATGCGGCCCCCATGTCAAAAAGTTTGGAGACCCCTGCCTTGGATGTCTAGTATAGACAATACACAAGTTAGTATGAGAACTACTCTTTTGCGTTCATGTGAACTTAGCGTGAAGAACAAAATAAGAAATGACCAGCACTAACCCGTTTGACTCCTTCCCCATTCCGACTGCTGCCAAGACAGCCCAATGCTTCAGAGCGTTGTTGAATAAACTGTCCCAACGACAGCCGCAGGTAGCTTTGATCGCCCTTGTCAAACTCAGAAGCCACCTGAGATGCTCTCATCAAGACGTGACTCCTGGGATCAGCTTTCCAAGAAGAGTCCATGAGAAAGGTAGTGTTGCTAGCGTTGGCTGCTACAATCTGCTCCTCCTGCAGCAAAAGAAGCAAAGTGTTTACAAACAAAGCATTCAGCAGCTGCTGTTGTGGATTGGAAAAATAGAGCGTTGACAAAAGGGAAGCCAATCAACAAATCCAAACCTGCATAAACGGGTGCTCTTTTTCAAATTCCTCCTGATCTTTGATGATTTTCTCTAAAGCATCACCTGAAGAAGACAACAACAACGCATCATCGTATCAAGTTATGCTGTGTATGTGAGTGACTTTCACACTTACAATAGCAACCTATGCTATTCTTAGACTACTCCATATCCTGTCTTATATTAAGTTATAATGAATAAAGAGGAACCTCGATTTACAAACATTTCGGTTTACAAACTTTATGATTGCGCTAAATACACCTCTGTGTGCAAACGCCTCATCCATTCATTTCGTGTCCTGCTGGCAGCCCTTTTGTGCTTGCTCGTGTTGAAGAGACTGAGGAAGCAGGCTTCGTACGACAGCAAGTTTAATTGTGACGAGAACAAACTTTTCTGATAAGGATGGAAAAAGTGCACCTTTTTCACCTTAAAGGAGAAGACACGACCTCTTGTTCAGCGGTATCTGATCCAAGAGCACACAGCACGCGCTCCCATCCCCCTTCTTTCTCAAAAGTTGCTCATTTGCCAATGTTTACGTACTGTATGTCGATTTTAAGTTTTTAAATGTTTATTATTGTAGCAATACGGTTGTTAAAGTTAAGGATTTATTGTGTTTTCTAGGGATGCACCGAAATGAAAATTTGTGGCCGAAGCCGAATAAAATTTAAACGCTTGGCCGAAGGCCGAATACCGAATAATGAATGCAGTTTTTCACAATTGTTTTAATATTGCATAAATAGCCTAGAATAAATATTTAGACATGTTTTTCAAATAAAGTCATTTTTTATTGAATATTGACATTTTTTTAATATTCCAGTAGTCTTTGCTTTTCAAAAAAAGCACAGTTTTTCATTTATATTAGGCCTTCAAACAAAACATGCATTCCCCCAAAAAATGAAGTGCATTAAAGTGGATAAACCCACAATAAATGAATTATTGTCCTTTTGGCAAAAATCTGCTTAGCCACAGTAGATATGCTAATAATGTAAACAGAAGGCTTAAGTAAATCTCAATTAAGTGTGTGCTTGTAACCCAGGGGTAGGGAACCTATGGCTCTAGAGCCAGATGTGGCTCTTTTGATGACTGCATCTGGCTCTCAGATAAATCTTAGCTGACATTGCTTAACACGATAAGTAATGAATAATTCTGGTGGTAAAATAACGTTCAAAATATAAAACATTCTCATGTATTTTAATCCATCCAACTGTTTTCTACCGCACCTGTTCAAGAAATAATGTTAATAAAAATAATTTAGAGACTTATTATACTCTAAAAATGTTGGTTTTACCTAAAAAATGCATGCATTAGGCAGTGTTAAAAAATATGATATGGCTCTCACGGAAATCCATTTTAAAATATTTGGCTTTCATGGCTCTCCGTGCCAAAAAGATTCCCGACCCCTGTTGTAACCTCATACACTTATACAGGTAGCCTACACAACAGGCTAATAATGTAAACAGAGGCCCCACTAAATCTCAATAAGTGTGTGCTTGTAACCTCATACACTTATACAGGTACACAACACATCTCAACGTCACCTAGTCACTGCACGTTGGTTGATTGCGTCACCGCGTCAAAAACTTGCGGCACATGCCACTATTCGGCCATGTTTTTAACTCATTCCACCGAAGGCCGAATGTGGCTTTTTTTGCCATATTCGGCCGAATATATTCGGTTACCGATTAATCGGTGCATCCCTAGTGTTTTCTGATAATTTGTGAGAGCACCACAAGGAGTTCTGTAAGTGCGAAATAAAAGAGCAGTGCATATAAAGCACAGTTCAGCTTCCATCCATCCATCCATCCATTTTCTACCGCTTATTCCCTTTCGGGGTCGCGGGGGGGCGCTGGCGCCTATCTCAGCTACAATCGGGCGGAAGGCAGGGTACACCCTGGACAAGTCGCCACCTCATCACAGGGCCAACACAGATAGACAGACAACATTCACACTCACATTCACACACTAGGGCCAATTTAGTGTTGCCAATCAACCTATCCCCAGGTGCATGTCTTTGGAAGTGGGAGGAAGCCGGAGTACCCGGAGGGAACCCACGCATTCACGGGGAGAACATGCAAACTCCACACAGAAAGATCCAGAGCCTGAATTTGAACCCAGGACTGCAGGACCTTCGTATTGTGAGGCAGACGCACTAATCCCTCTTCCACAGTTCAGCTTGTCCTTGTTTTTTGGTTTGTCATTAAAGAGAAAGTCAACCCCGGTTAATTAATGGGTTTCTCCCCTGTGACAGAGCGTGTTCGTCATTCACAGAATCGCACAAACACAACCTTCCTTACTTGGCACGTCTTCCCTGCCGTCAGGGTAATTTTATCAGGAACACTTCAATTATCAATCAATCAATCAATGTTTACTTATATAGCCCTAAATCACTAGTGTCTCAAAGGGCTGCACAAACCACCACGACATCCTCGGTAGGCCCACATAAGGGCAAGGAAAACTCACACCCAGTGGGACGTCGGTGACAATGATGACTATGAGAACCTTAGAGAGGAGGAAAGCAATGGATGTCGAGCGGGTCTAACATGATACTGTGAAAGTTCAATCCATAATGGATCCAACACAGTCGCGAGAGTCCAGTCCAAAGCGGATCCAACATTATGATCTTTGTGTCATCTTGCTACATACCAGGAGAAGCAAATTCTTCGGCTGTAACGTGTCCATCATTGAGTGGTGGGTTCTTATCAAGCTCCTTCTCAAAGGAGGCATAATAAGCCAGGTCTGTAACCCACTCGCCTTCCTCATTCTGGTACACCACACTGTTCGAAGCATCGGCAGCTGCAACACAAGCAATGCTCACAATGTGCTGAATCATAATATATCTTTCTATACAACGACGAGAAATAAAGAAGTCTCAAACTACACGACTATGCATTAACACTAACCTTGCTGAAAGTCCAACTCGTCAGAACACTCGTTCCCTCCGTCATCTGAGTCTCCTTGTTGCTCGTGGAAGCTGGTACAGAAATATTTGGGCTCCAGGGAGGTAGAAAGATCATAGTTGTCTTCTTCACTGGTCGTGTCTGACACCACAGCTGCAGACGAAAATCCACACGGCCCTCCTCTCCCCTTGGATAAAGACATTACTTGTAAGAAGTACTTCACAGTACAATATGCTCAAAGAAGCAATCAACTACATGTGATTGTTAGCAGTGTAGTTGTACAATATAATTACAAAATAGTACTTTACTAATTTATTTTATTAAGGCCATGTCCACACGGACACAGATCTTTATAAACTAGAAGTGTAGCGATTTGTTTGAACAACGTTGCGATAACTTTCGATATGTGCGGTTGCTAATACGAATCAGGAACGATCTGAAATGATTCAGTGAGTTGAAATATATTGAGTAACTTTTTAGCGATTGATTTTTCAATAAAAAAATTTTAGTCGATTAAGAACCGCTACAAATAAAAATCGCAATTAATCTGAAAAATATTTTATTTTTTGACACCCCTAATATTAAGTAATAAAAGATTGCATAATTTACTACTTACGTATAAAATACTACACGGTCTAGCTCCATCCTATCTTGCCGATTGTATTGTACCATATGTCCCCGCAAGAAATCTGCGTTCAAAGGACTCCGGCTTGTTAGTGATTCCCAAAGCCCAAAAAAAGTCTGCGGGCTATAGAGCGTTTTCCGTTCGGGCTCCAGTACTCTGGAATGCCCTCCCGGTAACAGTTCGAGATGCCACCTCAGTAGAAGCATTTAAGTCTCACCTTAAAACTCATTTGTATACTCTAACCTTTAAATAGACTCCCTTTTTAGACCAGTTGATCTGCCGTTTCTTTTCTTTTTCTTCTATGTCCCACTCTCCCTTGTGGAGGGGGTCCGGTCCGATCCGGTGGCCATGTACTGCTTGCCTGTGTATCGGCTGGGGACATCTCTGCGCTGCTGACCCGCCTCCGCTTGGGATGGTTTCCTGCTGGCTCCGCTGTGAACGGGACTCTCGCTGCTGTGTTGGATCTGCTTTGGACTGGACTCTCGCGACTGTGTTGGATCCATTGTGGATTGAACTTTCACAGTATCATGTTGGACCCGCTCGACATCCATTGCCTTCCTCCTCTCTAAGGTTCTCATAGTCATCATTGTCACCGACGTCCCACTGGGTGTGAGTTTTCCTTGCCCTTATGTGGGCCTACCGAGGATGTCGTGGTGGTTTGTGCAGTCCTTTGAGACACTAGTGATTTAGGGCTATATAAGTAAACATTGATTGATTGATTGATAATTTAGTAGTAGCACTCACATGAAGAAGTCCTTCAATGAAATGACATTTCCACTATCCTTGGATTCATGCGCAGTTTTAAGGGGTGCATGAATTGCAATTTGGGAGCACATCTCACCAGTGTTGGAACTTGGCGCTAAAGAGTCTCCAGACCCTATTTAACAGGATGGCTTGTCGTTAGTCCTACTAGTGCGACGACACGGACACAAGCCGGCGCTTGTGGTCGTTTCATAACAGCAGGGCAATGGTTTGAAGGAGAACTGCACTTTTTTTCGTTCACAATCATTATGAGAAACGTTTTTTTTTCCTTCTTCAAATCCCTCTAAAACAACGTCAAAACCCTCCATCAACCGGTTATATACATGCTGCAAGTCTATATACAATGTAGTAACAGACATATTCATAACAATATGTAATATTTACCATATTTTGGTCATTTTTAACAATGCCGGAACTTAGGGTAAAACGGCGTGAGATCGTCGTGACTTGACGGTGAAAATGTAGAACTTGGAGCCAAGCATGTTTAGCCCAAATCAACAGGAAAAACACTTTCGCGGCCAGCTGGATCAAACGGACAATTGTCCATCGAGTGAGTCACTACAACATTGATCATAACACACGCACACATCAGTAACATTTCTGGGACGGCGTAGCTCGGTGGGTAGAGCGGCCGTGCCAGCAACTTGAGGTTTGCAGGTTTGATTCCCGCTTCTGTCATCCTAGTCATTGCCGTTGTGTCATTTGGCAAGACACTTTACCCACCTGCTCCCAGTGCCACCCACACTGGTTTAAATGTAACTTAGATATTGGGTTTCACTATGTAAAGCGCTTTGAGTCACTATATAAATATAATTCACTTCACTTTTTACATTTGGGGTTAAAATGTTTGTTTTTGGACTCACATGTGTTTCCTGTCTGTCTTTAAGCATGCTCCAATTCACAGGAGAGACTCTTTGACTTCCCGATGCACTTTTAGAGGTGCCACCTTCAACAGTTCCAACAGGACCCACACGATCACCAATCTGTACCAAAATGAAGAAACTGTTCACATACAAGCTGGACACTTATGGATGTGTGGGAGGAGTGGACGGTAGTGTGCCTGGTGATTTATTCCATTGAGGGCATCAAGGATATGGACCTATTTGGAACAAGCGTTGCCCTGGTGCATCAACAAATTTGAAAGTCTAGGGCAGCTGTTCAGGCGACCCAGAAGCTTCCTGTCATGTTTAATGGGATGGACAGAGATGTAGGCACCCAAGACTATGGCAATTTCGGAACTAAATCGCAAAATGGATAACATCTCAAAGTAGAATTATGCTCAATTAGAGGGACAGGTATGAAGAATTAGAGAAGAAAATTATTAGAATGTATTTACTTGCCCTAACCCAAACTTCGTAATTTGCATTTCGCTCCCACCCCCGTGACTACACTGTGCGGATTGAGAAATGAAATGAAAATGTGAAATGTAACCAGGAGATGGCAGTGTGACTGTATGTAGCTAAAGGTAACGTATAAGGTTGCTCCAGAGCAGAGCACGGCCAAATCAGTTTCAAAGTAAGGACCAAACATGGCGCCCCGTCGTCACATGAGGGGGCCTTTGACCAATCATTTAGGAGACTGTCAGGCCATACTCTCTGATTGGTCAAAATGCCCTCACGTGACAACAGGGCGCCATGTTTGGTCCCAACTTTAAAACCGAATTGGCCATACTCTCTATATACGGCTCTACATTGCTCCATCACCAGGCAGTATCACCAACTAGCTTGACGTGACAGTCCTTCAGTCTTACTTATGGTGCAAACTAAAAAAAACAAAACAGCACAACATATTAATAACAATGTTTTTCATTGCCTGTCTGTTATATGAGGCGCGTCGCACACACATTTGCTAAATGAAAGCTACCCTTGTAAGTCAATAGGTTCATGTTTAAAAACATGACATAATGTCACATTTCCTGACAAAAACTAAACTCCCCAAAAAAGAAAGGGAACACTTAAACAACACAATGTACCTCCAAGTCAATCACACTTCTGTCCACTTAAGAGGCAACACTATTTGACAATCAATTTGACATGCAGTTGTGCGAAGGGAATAGACACCCTATAGTGTGTTTTTCCACTTTGAGTGTGACTCCAAAACCAGATGTCCATGGACAGCCATAAGTGTTTACATTTTGTTTTTTATTTATTATTTTACTTATTTTTTGTCTGGTTTTGTATTTGCTCTGTATCATTCCGTGAGGTGTATATTATATTATTACTATTATTTTCTTGGTTTGGTTTATACTTTATGAAGTTTTGCACTTGTTGTGTTTTTCTTGTGTTTTTTGTTTTTGATTGTTTCATCACATTTGGATATATGTGTCGGCTTAAATGATATTCATGAAGTAAGATAATGTATTATGTCAAAGGGGGCAGGAAATTATAAGATTTTCTTCATCCTGCTCCTTCTCAGGAATTGTGTGAATTTAAATTGTATAATTGTGATATAATTATTAATCGTTCTAAATGCACATCAATGAATGAGATAAATAAAAATGAAATGAAATGAAATACATTAGGTATGCATTGATTGTTTTGTTGTAAATAAACTATTTACTCTATCATGTTAGACCCGCTCGACATCCATTGCTTTCGGCCCCCAAAGGGGGGGGGGTTGCCCACATCTGAGGTCCTCTCCAAGGTTTCTCATAGTCAGCATTGTCACTGGCGTCCCACTGGATGTGAATTCTACCTGCCCACTGGGTGTGAGTTTTCCTTGCCCTTTTGTGGGTTCTTCCGAGGATGTTGTAGTCGTAATGATTTGTGCAGTCCTTTGAGACATTTGTGATTTGGGGCTATATAAATAAACATTGATTGATTGATTGATTTGATAAGAATATTTCATCCATCCAAATCCTGGATTTGTTATTTTAGTGTTACCTTTATTGTTTACTGTTGTTCCTGTCCACACACACTATTACTTTTATGTCGTAGTGAATATGCAAATGTCACCCGTTCCCAGCATTTATGCAAACTGCAGACTTGTGAGAAACATTGTTTTACAGCTGAAATTTTTGCGACTAAGTGCGATGTTCTGAAAGTAGCAGCAGGCTCCTCGCTATAAGACATAGTAACATTTGAGTAGTGCCAGCAGAAAGGTAAAAATGGATGTACACTTCATCTACAGTAATTTTAGCATATTGTTTCTATTCCGACACGTGACCTCTTCCCGACAGTGAAAACCAGTGGTGTGAACCACGCCAAGATGGCTGTTGTGCAGCAAGCAGCGCACAAACTGAGTACGCAAGAGGCCTAGATCGTACCAGTAAAAGCAGATACGAGCAAAAAAAAAAATCAAACTAGGAAATGGAATCTATCCCTATACTTAACAAAAAAAGATTGGTCGAGTGATAAAGGATTATCCGTCGGTCGGGTTCCCAGACATGTCAAATTATCTGGTGCTAGGGACATCATTCTACATGACAAAACAAACGGAAACTTGGAAAAGGATTAAGTTATGCAACTTCTTTACATGTGACTTGGGCAAGGAAATCGGTATCAAGACTCTCTCGGATAAATACGCATGGTTTTTGCTCGGGTAAGTTTGCATTTCATCATTTAACTTCACATCTACAACCATGTTTGTTGTCGTTGCATACGCCGTCTGTGTGTTTTTTCCACGTCTTCATCAAAATATAAAATTTCACCATTTTTGTATCTGCTGAAAGCTTCATTTATGATTGCTACCTTTGGTAAAAGCTCAACTTTTTTAGGTTTTACTCACATTTGCTTTCTTATATTTTGACTCGCTGAGTTGGAGCGTTACGAAACACTCGTAGCAAAATCCAAACAATATCAAGATAATACTTAAATGGGAAATGATAAAGTTTAAAAGTATATCAAATAAACCTTTAACAAAATGACCACTGCAAACCTTTGAACTTAACTGCTACTTTTCTCGTCGTCGTTTTGTAAAATTTTGCAGTCTTCTGTCCTTCTTGATTACTTCTCGAGGAACTCTGAAGAAACGTTTGCCCTTTTCGCGATTTGAACGGTCCGTACAGATCAAAAACAACGCAATTATACAGGCATTTTCTTCGAGGAAGGCTAAATGGCGCCTAGTACCCATTGAGAACAGAGCTAGCTTGACCACCACACATATGCAACAAGCCGGACGTGAGTCAAACGTGGCTTCATATGCAACCCAGCAATTTAAGAGCTTGCCTGTGCACAGGTGGAGAGGTTGCTCCTTCCTGTTCCAATGTTACGAGCACAGTCTCCATCTTCAGCCACGGCACTGCTGCCCACGAGGCCCAGCCCTCGCCGCACATCCGTTGTTGTCGTTGGAAATGCGATTGTCGAAAGTCTGTTTCCACTTTCTTCACTCCCACTGCTGCCATCGCCAACACCTCCGTCTCCTGCTTGACACAACACTCATGTCACTTGCCACTTGAACATGCATCCAAAAGTATCACTCCACATACAAAGTTAACATGGCCTTCAAAAAGCTTTCAGATTTATGTTCCCAAATCAACATCTCTGCACATTTGTCACACCTGGACTAGGTTCATTTAGAATAGAATATAGTTTATTATAACTGTGTATTCGAAAACTTCAATATTAAAATGAGCTACTATTTTACTTGACTTGACAGTCAAAAATAATCACAGAACAATGTAAAGTATTTATATTGTATTTATTCAGGACACATGTAGCATTTGTGTATCTACAGAATTTTCACCGTGATTGCAGCACCATTTCTGGCCAGATTATTACATATGGCTCCTTTAAAATAGCTCCCACATTTATCATATTTAGGAAAATGTGTGCAAAACTGGACCATAAGTGCCCGATAGTAAAGGAGCTGGTTGGATCCCTCGCTGGCTCGCTGCAGTCAGCCAAATTATTGATTGGTCGGCATTACTCTATTTACAATAAATAAATCAATCATCAATTATTGACATTTATTAATCAATTCTACAATTCTCCAAGTCTGAATTGCGATGCATCTAAAAATAGATTATTTCCCCCACCTCTAATAACAACCGACCCAATTCCAACAGGTTTTACCTCCCGTGCAAACACTTTCGTCTCCGTGCTTCCCCGGACACACGACAACACTTCCTCATTTTCTGACAATTTGCTTTTAGGAACGGACGGTGTGTTTGGTATCATGGGAAAAATGATCATCAAATCAAAAACAGCATTTCCACCAGCAGGTTGTTACAGTATTAATGGCTATACATAGCCTACTAATTTCCGCACTATTAACTGTTGATGCACCTTAATTTTCGGCCGCCAAAAAAAAAAAAAAAACTTTGATCTTTGAAAAGAGCGCTGCCAAAACCAAATGTTGTGAGGACGTAAACAAAACGCACTCCATTGTCTGGAGCGTAGTCAGCATGTCTGCGACGTGGACTTTACTTTAATATATCCCAGATATACAAGCGGACAGTGATCTATAAAATAGGCAAATATTAAAAAAACAGTGGCAGCTTTTAAGGAGAGAGAAAGTCCAACCGAAGCAGCAGCGCCAAGCAAGTGTGACGTCATGCTCGCTGCAGCCCTTTTCATCGACATCGAGGGACAGAAGTCTCTTAGAACACCAAAAAAGATGCTAGATTTGTTGAATGTTGTTCTGAAAAAAAAAAGTCTCTAGGCAGTTGAAAAACAATTACAAATAGAGCAAAACAATATAATACAAAACATATCTTAACCTCTTAAGGCCCAAGCTGTTTGTTTACATGTTTTTTTTTTTTTATTTCTCTTTGCTATTTGGGCTTATAGGACCATAATAAAATAACAACTAAAAATCATCTTTTGATCTGATGTACTCAGTCCATAAGTACACAAACGTGTACTTCATGTGAAGTGACATTATAATTTTTATTTTTACACTTTTTTTTTCCAAATTACATTGTATGCTATACTCTTCTGACACCACCAGATAGCAGTATAAGTGTCCATATGTCGGCATAAGACCCCAATTCAGTAGTGTACACAATTTTGGAAATAAGAGCTAAAAGGTGCTGTCAACGCATGTGGCCACTAAGGCCTTCAGAGTTAATACTAATAATAATCACAGTTTTATTTTTAAATGTAGCTATACATTTTTTTGAGCCTTTTTGAAGAAAATCTTATCAAAGCTTACTAATACAATGACATCATGGTGACCACACCCCCCACCGCCAAAGGTATTTTGTAAATCCAAGGGAAAGCCTCAATCGACATATTTTATATTCCTTATATTGAACTTCATCGATCTGTGCTGGGCAAGTTTGCCTTCCACAAGATACATATCAATCCAACACCGTTTTTGATACAAGAATATGGAAAATATTGGGTTTAAGAACGGCAGACTTAATAAAAACTTCATCACTTTTAATGATAAGGGCGTTAAACGTTAAGTCTGCCTGCCTGCGGCGTCATGAAAACAAAAATTGCGGATATCAACAGTGGTTGAAAAAGGTCACAACAAAGGCCACGAGAAAATATCATTATTCAAAACACAAAAACTTTCATCTACGGCACGAGTGTAAAAGCCACGACACAGAAAAACGGCAACACAATAATAGAACGCCGCCACACTATTTCAAGCCACAAATAATGCAAGGGACACAACAGCAATGACAGGGGAGCTCAGTACAGAAGCGCACTGCAACATGAAACGACAACACAGCAGCCCAGGAAAAGTCATTACAAAGAAATAAAATGGATGAAAGAGGCTATGGAAATTAGGAAGCGAGGGGCCAACACCATCAAGACAGATGAGGGGGCGTACATACTCTCGCACACCTGGAACGCAGCCCTTCAACGAATGTCGAAAAGAGCAGAAAATGTTTCCTCGTGTTAATTTAAGCTAAAGTGTTGGTAGCACTCTATTCAAATAGGATCTGATTGCATTGGCCATTAATTGGCGTTTACCTTCTTGTTTGTGTCTATTACTCATTAATCCACAAATCCTTTACAAGAAATAACAGGAATATAGGAAATTTGAGTGTCCAGTGTCCACTATTTATTTCACATTTATACACACTTGAATTTTTTTGCTAAAAAGTTACTGAATTCATTTCAACTCACTGAATCATTTCCGATTGTATCGTTCTAAAAACCAATATTGTCTCTAAATTGGCAACCACAAGTTTTGAATCGTATCCAATCGTTAAAACGAATCATAATGCCCCTAGTCGATAGTATCGACATCTGGATCAATCACCCCTACTTTACATTGAAACTTTAGTCGTTAGCTTCTTGTGTCATCCTGGTGTGTAACTGTTTTGTAGCTGCTTAGCTATTCCTTTGTTTGTAGTCCTCTAGTGATAATGGTACTTGGAAAAAAAACTAGTTAGTATCTAGTAAACTAATTAGTATCTTAGAAACGCCCTTGTTGCACCTAGCCCTTAAATTTAAGCCTGTGTTTTGGCAAGACATGCACCCTCCTGGAATTAATGTGACTCCTGCATGTTTTAACAAAGAGTATGCAAATGTGATTTTGTCGTTGTGCGTGTGTTGTTGCATGACAACTGAGAGCGTTTGGCAGTTATTTTGTTTGAAAACTTTGCTTTCTTGTTGTCCATGAATTATCATTGAAGAACTTGCAAAAATCCAAAACGTGATACTGATCATTGTAAAAAAAAAATAAAAAATAAAAACAGCGGGTATTTCAGTATACTGCAATGCTAAGTGAATGAAAAAGTTGCATATAGATTGTGTCAACACTACTGTAGGTAACGTAGGTAACAAAGTGCGTCACCTGTGACAGGAGTGCTAATAACTTGTCCTTCAGCAGATCTTCTGTGTTCAATTCCAGACAGACATGGACGGCCGGGCTTACTCGATTCATCCTCAGAGCTTCCTCCTTCTAAACCTGGCCTGAAGCTGGGATGGTTGCTCTCACCGACCTGCACAAAGACATGTCACCACAATATTTTAACTGCGCAATCACTTGGGAAAGAAGCACAATCGTGAGGCTGGCTGATCTTAAGTGATGTGTGAATACAGAAGTGCCTCGACTTACGAGTACCCCCACTGACAAGTCTTTTGAGGTATGAGCTGTCTCTCAGCAAGTAGTTATCCATCCATCCACTTTCTACCGCTTATTCCCTTTCAGGGTCACGGGGGGGGGGGGGGGGGGGGCTGGCGCCTATCTCAGCTACAATCGGGCGGAAGGCAGGGTACACCCTGGACAAGTCGCCACCTCATCACAGGGCCAACACAGATAGACAGACAACATTCACACTCACATTCACATACTAGGGCCAATTTAGTGTTGCCAATCAACCTATCCCCAGGTGCATGTCTTTGGAATGCTAGAAAAAATTGAGCGACGGGCCTACCCGCCACTGGTTTGTAGGGATGGGTACAGAACTGGGTACTTTTTTGGCACCGACCAAATCCCACTGGTAATGTCTAATTGCATCTTACGAGACCTGGGATGCACGTGACGTCACTTGGCAATCACTCCAGCAGCACTGAGAGCACACTCAACCAGACAACTTCTAGGTCAGTGTTTCTTACCCATAGGGGCCCATTGTTGGAACGAAAAATGTGTTTCGCAGCTGTGAGCCGTAGCGTTACTCAGCTGTAATACACTTTTCCACCACTTGTGGCAGTTTGATTGATTGATTGATACTTTTATTAGTAGATTGCACAGTTCAGTACATATTCCGTACAATTGACCACTAAATGGTAACACCAGAATAAGTTTTTCAACTTGTTTAAGTCGGGGTCCACGTTAATCAATTCATGGTATTGACAATATCAAACAAACAAAAGTATGCAGCAAAAATCATACAGAGGTTTCTTAACTGCAAAAAATATGACGAAAGTGGTGAATTTGTGTTTTCGTTTTAAAAGATGTTTGCAATTTATTCAAGAAGCATTATTGCTATTTATTATTCATTATTTCTAGAGTAAATTTTTTTTAGCACTGCATATTTCTGCCGTATATTTTCTAATCAGCCTGACCCAGGGCTTAATAATAATCTTTGTGATTAACACATGCTTTCAAATTATTTGACAAGGATTAGCCTATTAAACTGTAAGTAGGCTGGATATATTAATTGAATAATGATTCAAATTAAATGTAAGCTTACTAATTCAGTGGTAATATTTAAGTGGGCCCCAGGTCCTTCTGTAGTGAAAGAGTTGGGCCCAGGGCTGGGCGATATATCGAATATACTTGATATATCGCAGGAAATAAAAAATTAATATATCGTGGTTTTCGAGTATATGTTCTCACGCAGTTGCTTTTAGCTGCTGGCATTACACTACAGGCGTTTCTCATTCTTTGTTGTCCCTCCTTCTCACAGAGACATATGAAGATACAGGTGATGGAATTCCTGCTGGGCATTGCTGCCTGACGCACCTCCTCCAGTGCCTTTGACAGGTGTGCTGTGACACCCCACTGCACACCTCTGTGGGCTTAAATGGGTCATCAGCTGGGGACCACCATTCATTAACGTTTCGCTCCTTTAACCCCAGAACGTCTTATGGTGGCGGAGCGATGGCAGGGATGTCTCTCTGCCACCCCCTGCTGATGCCCTAGGTGTTTGCACCCCAAATTTTATTGTTCCTCCTTAGCCACAGCCAGAAGCTGCCTTTGTCCGCCTCCTCCGCCAGCTCTTTCATGGCTTTCCGATACCCCGCTCCTGTGCATCCGATGTCTCGTAGAAGGCGGGCAGTTGAGGAACCAACGAAGCCCCTACACCCCACTTCCACAGGGCAGATGATGGCTTTCCAGCCAGCCTCCCTGCACTCTGCTGCCAGGTCAGAGTACTTGGCTCGCTTCCGCTCATAAGCAGCCTCCAACCCTCCCTCCCATGGGACAGTGAGCTCGACCAGAAGAACCGTCTTGCAAGCCTCTGACCAGAAGACCAGGTCTGGCCGTAGCGATGTTTCGACGATGTCCCTGGGGAACTGGAGCTGCTTCCCCAGGTCAACCCTCATGCTCCACTCATTTCCTGGTGAGAGAAGTCTCGCTGTAGATCTCTGGTGGGGGGGTTTGGCACCCTCTCCAGCCCTTGCGAACTGGATCCGATGTTTGGCTGGAACGGAAGGTCTGCTATTCGCCTCCTTTCTGCAGGTCTCTGACACCTCTGCCAGCTTCCTCAAGACTTGGTCGTGTCGCCATCTATAGCGGCCTTGCAATAACGCTGTCATGCAGCCTGACAGGATGTGCTGGAGGTTTGCATTGATGGTGTTGCAGAGGGGACAGGTCTCCTCGGCACCAAACCATTGGTGGAGGTTTCGGTGACAAGGCAAGGTGTCGTAAGTTGCTCTGATCAGGAAGCTGAGCCTGGCTTGGGGGATCTTCCACAGGTCAGACCAGGACATCGACCTGTCTGTGAGACCTTCCCACGATGTCCAATGACCTTGCTGGCCCTGGGACACTGCTTTGATGTTTAGGCGTTCCTGCTCAGTTCTTGCCACTTCTGCCACCACCATGGCGCTCCGGTCTTTTTTGGAAGCTTTTGACCAGAACAAGGGAGCCTTGCCACTACCAAGGCCTGCTCTGCCTTCCTGAACTCTGCTGACCACTTCACGGTGCTTCAGCCTGCAGATTGCCGTGTCGACCTCTTCTTGGGCTTTCCACTTTCTTTGTTGTCCCTCCTTCTCACAGAGACATAAAACAAGCGCAACTTCTAACATACGTCACATACTGTCGCGCGTGCAATGTCAGACGCCCTCGCCGAACAGAGAGGTAGCGGCTAGGGCTGGGCGATACATCGCTATACGCGATATATCGCGGGTTTGTCTCTGTGCGATATAGAAAATGACTATATCGTGATATTCGAGTATACGTTCTCACACAGTTGCTTTTAGCTGCCGGCATTACACTACAGGCTCTTCCCGCTCCTCCTTGTCTCTCCTTCACACAGACAGCGAGCGCACATTCTTACACACATCACATACGATCACGTCATACGTCACATACGTACACGCCCTCGCAAAGCAGAGAGGTAGCAGCGTGGCTAACGTTAGCTGTGATGCTAGCGAAGTGTTGAGAGGTATAATACGAGACAAAAAAGGTGCGACTATGGTAACAAATGAAGGAACAATTAATTCCTAAGAAAAACAGCATGGGGTCCATCGTCTGGCGGTGGTTCGGCTTCAAGCGGGAATATGTCGAATAGACAACTGTAATTTGTCAAGTGTGGGGCACAAGCGTTGCTACCAAAAGTAGCATTACTGCTAATATGTAATATTTGAAAAGTCACCAGCTAATAACTTTAACAAATACAGTTTTGGTAAATTGAGTTAGTTGTGGTTTCCTTCTCTGCATGAAAGTTTAAAATGAGCATATATTAATGCAGTATGAAACAGAATGTTTCATTGTAGACACATAGAATCATCATGCTGCTGTGATTATATGTATCAAGTGTTCATTTAAGGCTAAGGCATAATACCGAGATATATATCGTATATCGCGATATGGCCTAAAAATATCGCGATATTAAAAAAAGGCCAAATCGCCTAGCCGTAGTAGCGGCATGGTAATGTTAGCTGTGATGCTGCGGAGAGGTGCGAGTGGTAATGCGACAAAAAGAAGGTGCGAATCTGGTAACAAATGAAGGAAGAATTAATTCCCCAGAAAAACAGCACGGGGTCCATCGTCTGGCGGTGGTTTGGCTTCAAGAGGTCGAACAAGTATGCGGCCAAAGCATTGCTACAAAAATTAGCAGCGCTGCTAATTTGTAGCATGACTTGAAAAGTGACCCGCTAGAGAATGAGGAGTGCTTGAAACTTTGTGTGTCAACATCTCCGTTCGGTGCCACACTAACAAAATGCCGAAGCAACAATTTTCAGATCAACATCGTATGAAAAAAATTGTTACAAGTTAACGTAACCTATCACATAGCGAAGGACATACACTATTTGATTTCCTATTATGCAACTCATTTTTATTTGACAGTTATTGAAATATCTTGTGTGACATCATGCACAAAAGTGCACTTTATTTGTTTTAAAATATTGTAGTGCCGTTCTTTACAAAAAGTGCACTTTATTTTGTGTTGTTTTGATATGTCATCTTAGTGACATCATGCAGAAAAGTGCACTCACAGCTTGTTTTAAAAGGTCTCTGACAATTTTGCACTTTCTGTTTTGGAAATTACATGAATGTTTGTGCCACTGCTTAATAACTGTTTAATAAATACAGTTTTGGTAAATTGGCTTAGTTGTGATTTCCCTCTTTGCATGAAAGTTTAAAATGAGCATATATTAATGCAGTATGAGCAAGAATGTTTTAATGTAGACATATAGAATCATCACACCGCTGTGATTATATGCATCAAGTATTCATTCAAGACTAAAGAAAAATATCGCGATATAAATCGTGTATCGTGACATAGCCTAAAAATATCGAGATATTAATAAAAGGCCATATCGCCCAGCCCCGAGATCAAAAAGATTAAAAATCCCCTGCAGTAGGTAATGTTGCAATTTTCAATGTCAACAAAGAAATTTACTCAAAAAAAAAATACTCATTCGTAAGTCAAGTAAGGCTCCAAATTTCCAAAAATGTTCCAGCTTGATGCGAATATACATTGGTTTTGCTACTGACATGCTACTGATTAGCATTAGCAATTTCAAATAGAAATTTTAACACTTCGAAATGTGTTCATGAAAACTAAAACTAAGATGCATTTTAAAATCAAACAGCTGGTGCTTAAATTAAAGAAATACTTATAGTATCAACACATTTTAGGGGGCAAAAAAAGACTAGACAGCAAAGACAGAACTAACTAGCCAACGGACCATAAACTAAACACTACTGCCATCTTATATTTTGGGATTGCAACTGTAATTGAGACTTACAAATGTGATAATAAAAATAAGATATAACTAGAAAGCAGTTACCATGATCAGCTCATTTTTAAATGTTGCAATAAAACATGTATTTTATTATTAAAAACAATATCTAACACAAATGTATCGAAAATTGGTACCGTGGTGAACTGGTATAGATTCCCAGGTATTGGGAATTGGTATTGTATTGGTTCAAACGTGAACATCCCTTAGTCTACAGAATGTCACAATGAACCCCGTAAGATCCAACCAAAACAGTTGCTTGTACTGGGCTAGCGTATGGCTAGTGATGGACATCATTTTGTTTTCCCAAGAACGAGAAGGAAGAAAGTGAGTGACTGAGAAGAAGAAGTGGATGATATTCATTGAATCACAGAAGGAAATCGTCAAAACATGACCTAAAATGTCGATGGCCAACTTGGTGAATCAGTTGGAGCGCACCACTGCTAGCCTGCACTGTATTGAAGCAGAACGAGTCGATAAACGGCGGACATTTATCCATGAAAATGCTCAGAATCTGCTGATTGTGTGTTTGACAAAGAAGCAGCAGGATATACAGGTGCTGGTCATATTATTAGAATATCATGAAAAAGTTGATTTATTTCATTAATTCCATTTAGAAAGTCAAACTTGTAGAATGTATACATTCATTCCAAACAGACTGATACATTTCAAGTGTTTCTTGCCAAAAAGGAGATGATTATAGCTGACAACCAATGAAAACCCTAAATTCAACATCTCGGTAAATTAGAATATGGTGAAAAGGTCAGATATTGAAGACACCTGGTGCCACACTCTAATTAGCTAACTAACTCAAAACACCTGGAAAAGCCTTTAAATGGTCTCTCGTTTTGATTCTGTATGACACACAATCATGGGGAAGACTGCTGACTTGACAACCGTCCAAAAGATGACCATTGATACTTTAAAGAAGGAGGGCAAGACACAAAAGGTCATTGCCAAAGAGGTTGGATGGTCCCAGAGCTCTGTGTCCAAGCACATTAATAGAGAGGCGAAGGGAAGACAAAGATGTGGTAGAAAAAAGTGTACAAGCAAGAGGGATAACCGCGCCCTGGAGAGGATTGCCAAAGAAAAACCGATTCAAAAATGTGGGGGAGATCCACAAAGAGTGGACTGCAGCTGGAGTCAGTGCTTCAAGAACCACCACGCAAGATATGGGCTTCAGCTGTCGCATTCTTTGTGTAAAGCCATTCTTGAATAAGAGACAACGTCAAAAGCGTCTTGCCTGGGCTCAAGACAAAAAGGACTGGACTGCTGCTGAGTGGTCCAAAGTTATGTTTTCAGATGAAAGTAAATTTTGTATCTCCTTTGGAAATCAAGGTCCCAGAGTCTGGAGGAAGACAGGAGAGGCACATAATCCACGTTGCTTGAAGTCCAGTGTCAAATTTCCACAATCGGTAATGGTCTGGTGTGCCATGTCATCTGCTGGTGTTGGTCCACTGTGTTTCCTGAGGTCTAGGGTAAATGCAGCAGTCTACCAGGAAGTTTTCAAACACTTTATGCTGCCTGCCGCGGACCAATTTTATGGAGGTGAAGATTTCATTTTCCAACATGACTTGGCACCCGCACACAGTGCCAAATCTACCAGTACCTGGTTTAAGGACCATGGTATCCCTGTTCTTGATTGGCCTGCAAACTCACCTGACCTTAACCCCATAGAAAACCTATGGGGTATTGTGAAGCGGAAGATGCGAGAGGCCAGACCCAACAATGCTGAAGAGCTGAAGGCCACTATTAAAGCAACCTGGGCTCTCATAACACCTGAGGCGTGCAACAGACTGGTCGACTTTATACCACGCCGTATTGCTGCAGCAATTCAGGCAAAAGGAGCTGCAACTAAGTATTGATTGCCGTACATGCTGAAACTTTCCATGTTCATACTTTTCAGTTGGCCACATCTCTAAAAAATATTTTTTGGTACTAGTCTTAACTAATATTTAAATTTTCTGAGATACTGAATTTGGGATTTTCAGTAATTGTCAGTACTAATCATCAAAATTTAAAGAAATAAACATTTCAAATATATCACCATGTGTGTAATGAATTGATATAATACGTAAGTTTCACGTTCTGAATGTAATTACAGAAATAAATCACCTTTTTAATGATATTCTAATAATATGAACAGCACCTATACTGCAGAGGTCTAGTCTCCTAGGTAAATGCTGCACAACATTTTTATTTCTTAAAACCACTGTACTTGTTTGTACTACATTTTGTTGTACTGTTTTTCAGCCCAGATTTGATTGATTTAAATTTCAATGGGCGACGCCGTTTCGCCATTCAAATTTTTCAATGTACCAGCTCCGACACAGAACCGACCAATTAAGCTTGTAAGCTGTGGTACTACTGTACTCGTGTTCTGCTTCTCACCAATTGTCTGGAGATTCTTGGCAGCAGCTTCGCTCTCGTGGAACGGCTGGTCCGTCTGGCAGACTCAAGCTCATCCTCCGTGTCCTCGTCACTGGCAGGACAGGAGTCCCTCCCTGTGGCAGCCATACGCACGTCCGGCATTTGGACGTTTTCCTGCAGAAATGGACGTGTTTGTAATATGTCATGGGTATTCATATATTGTGCCAAGTCAATCGATCTATCACCTGGTCTCCATCATCAAGGATGGGATGTCTACATTACTTGAAACAGGCGCTAAAAATGACGTAAACATCGAATGGCGGAATGACTTGTCGAATAGGAATGGGTACTAGAGATTAAGCGGTATGTTTTTTTAAGGGGCCGGATATTACATTAGTAGTCAAGGAAGGCTGATAACCGGCATTTGGAGACAATTTTCATTTACAGTAAAAGTTATTTCAACATGAATAGTATAAGTCAATAAACAGCTGGATGGTATTAAAAATTTTTTGGAAACGTCGGGCCAGTAGTGACAGACTATGTTTACCGTATTTTCCGCGCTATAAGCCGCACCTAAAAACCACAAATTTTCTCAAAAGGTGACAGTGCGGCTTATAACCCGGTGCGCCCTATATATGTATTAAAATAAATATTTATTTTCATAGAGTTTAGGTTTCGCAACTACGGTAAACAGCCGCCATCTTTTTTCCCCCGTAGAAGAGGAAGCGCTTCTTGAGATGGTTTCCTGTGGACGGGACTCTCGCTGCTGTCTTGGATCCGCTTGAACTGAACTCTCGCGGCTGTGTTGGAGCCACTATGGATTGAACTTTCACAGTATCATGTTAGACCCATTGCTTTCGGTCCCCTAGAGAGGGGGGGTTGCCCACATCTGAGGTCCTCTCCAAGGTTTCTCATAGTCAGCATTGTCACTGGCGTCCCACTGGATGTGAATTCTCCCTGCCCACTGGGTGTGAGTTTTCCTTGCCCTTTTGTGGGTTCTTCCGAGGATGTTGTAGTCGTAATGATTTGTGCAGTCCTTTGAGACATTTGTGATTTGGGGCTATATAAATAAACATTGATTGATTGATTGATTCTTCTTCTATGGTAAGCAACCGCCAAGGTAAGCACCCGCCCACCTGGAAAGAGGAAGCGCTTCTTCTTCTACGGTACGCAACCGCCAAGGTAAGCACCCGCCCCCGTAGAAGAAGAAGAAGCGCGCGGCTAATCCGATTCATTTCATTTGTGTGTTTCTGTAAAGAGGACCACAAAATGGCTCCTACTAAGAGACACGCGTACAACGCAGAATTCAAACTCAAGTCACGCAGAAGAACACGGAAATAGAGCAGCAGCGAGAGAATTTAACATAAATGAATCAATGGCGCTTAGGTGGAGGAAGCAACAAGATGACCCGCGCCAAGTAAAGAAGACAACACAGAGTTTCCGAGGGAACAAAGCAAGATGGCAACAGTTGGAGGACAAACTCGAGCAGCAAGCAGAAGTGTCAGTACCATCACTATTCCAATGACGGCAACAGCGCTAGCAAGCCAACTTCACTTGGATGATTTTAAAAGGTGGTGCTTCTTGGGGTTTCCGGTTCACGAAAAGACGCAATCTCTCCATCCGCACACGGACTACTATTTCACAGCGACTGCCAAAAGACTTTCAAAAAAAGCTGGCTACTTTCCGCGCATATTGTAAAAACAAGATAGCTGAAAGAAAGATCCGGCCAGGAAGGCAGGATTCATGGGACTGCCGGACAACAACAGCGACACTGACTCTGATGACTTCGACGAGACGGAGCCCGCCATTTTGGATGCCGTATTCGCCCAATTTTTTAAGAATTCGAGGGATTTATGGATGAGGAATAACTTCTAAAGGTGAGCTTTAAATGTCTATTTTCTGTGCTGTGACAACGTTTGAGCAACGTTGAGTTATTGATGTTGCTATTGCTCTGCAATATTTTGAGTGTTACTTTTGTTGTGATTGCACATTTGCACACTGGTTTGTATTATTAAAGTTTGACTGACCTGACTGTTTTTTTGACATTCCCTTTAGCGCAGCGTGGGCGCGGCTTATGACCCGGTGCGGCTTATAGGTTAACAAAGTTTTTAAATATGCCATTCATTGAAGGTGCGGCTTATAACACGGGGCGGCTTATAGCGCGGAAAATACGGTACACTGCAGGCCAAAGTGTCCCAAATCTGACTTTTTTTTTTTTAATCTGATTTTTCCCAGCTGACTGTTTACACTGCAAGTAAAAGGTTTATTTTCAAGGCCAAAAATAGATATTCACTTAGTATTACTTTCTTTAAAACATTTATTCAGTATTTTTTAACTTTAGAAAGATACATGATTGTCAACGATAATGATGCCAAAAAACATGAAAAAAGGCTTAATATGAAAATGTAATAATGTTTATAGATATGCAACAACAGCAACATATATGCTATCTGTTGTTGTGTTCCCTATTTTTGAGTGTACAAAATGAAGGTGTGTGTTGAGTCTGACTTGGACATAATATGGACTATACACAAATGCTTTTTATAATAATGTAATTTTGTTTGTAATTTATATGCAATCTGTTGTTTCCCTAATTTTTGTTGTTGTACATCAATCAATCAATCAATGTTTATTTATATAGCCCCAAATCACAAATGTCTCAAAGGACTGCACAAATCATTACGACTACAACATCCTCGGAAGAACCCACAAAAGGGCAAGGAAAACTCACACCCAGTGGGCAGGGAGAATTCACATCCAGTGGGACGCCAGTGACAATGCTGACTATGAGAAACCTTGGAGAGGACCTCAGATGTGGGCAACCCCCCCCCCTCTAGGGGACCGAAAGCAATGGATGTCGAGCGGGTCTAACATGGATGAGGGTGTGTGTTGCCGAGCCCGACTTGGACATTGTCTGGACTGGACCTGGTTTTAAAAACCTTTTAGACAAGTCTAATTTCATTAACAACCTGGACTGGTGAAGATAAGGTTTTTTTTATTATTATTTTATAAATAAAATAAAATGAGATTTAAAAAAAGAAAGAAAAAAAAATAACATTTTCTTGGATAAAAAAGAAAGTAAAATCATATAAAACAATTATATCAAAAATAGTAATTAAAGATAGTGTTAGTGGACCGGTGACACACACAATCATGTGTGTTTCAGGGACTGTGTCCCTTGCAGACTGTTATATATGTTGTGGGAACCAGAATTTTAGTAGCAGAAAGCAGAAACAACCCTTTTTTTCTGTGAGTGGGTGTGGATGAGTGTGAATGGGGGATGGAGGGGTTTTCTTTGGGGGGTTGATGCACTAATGGGAAGTGTATCTTGTATAGTTTTATGTTGATTTAATGAAATAAAAAAATTAAAAAAATAAAATTAAAAAACTTAAAAAATGTGATTTTTATCGGACTCCAGTTCAATGAAGTGAAAACAAAAGGAAATTGACCAGGCGGAAGTGGCTACTACTACAAAATAAAATAAGTCGCCTTACAATAAAAAATATTTGTTTTTTATGTGAAAATCAAAGTAACATATAGTGTAGCTTTTTTTTTCAACTCACTTGTAAGCAAATGTGCCACAGCAACAATCTCTATTTCTTCGGAATCAAAATATATATTTATTACATATAGCCTATTATTTGCGGACTCTTGACAAGTGATGCACCGGAAAATTAGGTCGTCTTAAATAGAGACTTTCTTCACCGAAAGTGGATGTTGTGATGAAATATTCACTTCCGTTGGCGACTGAGTCTTTCCCGGCGCACACGAGTAACCTAGCTCGCTTGAAGCTGACGAAAAAAGTCACATTCAGCTCGCATTGCCCTCCATCCATCCATCATCTTCCGCTTATCCGAGGTCGGGTCGCGGGGGCAACAGCCTAAGCAGGGAAACCCAGACTTCCCTCTCCCCAGCCACTTCGTCTAGCTCTTCCCAGGAGATCCCGAGGCGTTCCCAGGCCAGCCAGGAGACATAGTCTTCCCAACGTGTCCTGGGTCTTCCCCGTGGCCTCCTACCGGTTGGACGTGCCCTAAACACCTCCCTAGGGAGGCGTTCGGGTGGCATCATTACCAGATGCCCGAACCACCTCATCTGGCTCCTCTCGATGTGAAGGAGCAGCGGCTTTACTTTGAGTTCCTCCCGGATGGCAGAGCTTCTCACCCTATCTCTAAGGGAGAGACCCAAACTCATTTCGGCCGCTTGTACCCGTGATCTTATCCTTTCGGTCATGACCCAAAGCTCAGGACCATAGGTGAGGATGGGAACGTAGATCGACCGGTAAATTGAGAGCTTTGCCTTCCGGCTCAGCTCCTTCTTCACCACAACGGATCGGTACAACGTCCGCATTACTGAAGACGCCGCACCGATCCGCCTGTCGATCTCACGATCCACTCTTCCCTCACTCGTGAACAAGACTCCTAGGTACTTGAACTCCTCCACTTGGGGCACGGTCTCCTCCCCAACCCGGAGATGGCATTCCACCCTTTTCCGGGCGAGAACCATGGACTCGGACTTGGAGGTGCTGATTCTCATTCCGGTTGCTTCACACTCGGCTGCGAACCGATCCAGTGAGAGCTGAAGATTCCGGTCAGATGAAGCCATCAGGACCACATCATCTGCAAAAAGCAGAGACCTAATCCTGCGGTCACCAAACCGGAACCCCTCAGCGCCTTGACTGCGCCTAGAAATTCTGTCCATAAAAGGTATGAACAGAATCGGTGACAAAGGACAGCCTTGGCGGAGTCCAACCCTCACAGGAAATGTGTTCGACTTACTGCAGGCAATGCGGACCAAGCTCTGGCACTGATCATACAGGGAGTGGACCGCCACAATAAGACAGTCCAATACCCCATACTCTCTGAGCACTCCCCACAGGACTTCCCGAGGGACACGGTCGAATGCCTTCTCCAAGTCCACAAAGCACATGTAGACTGGTTGGGCAAACTCCCATGCACCCTCAAGAACCCTGCCGAGAGTATAGAGCTGGTCCACAGTTCCACATTGCCGTTTAGACTTAAGTCACATTTGAAAAGATCTGATTCCAATCGGATTCAGGACTTTCCCGTGATGTGAATCTGATACCAAAAGATCAGATTTGAAGCACTTCGGAGCATTACTGGCATCTGTCACTTGAGGGCAAAAAAATCTAATTTGGTGTGCAGTATAACCGGGCCATAAAGTTTTTTGTGGTGCCAATGTGTTCAGTATAGCGCCAAATAACATCAGGCAATTTCCTTAACAACTTTATTATGCGTGTCTAATGGACAGGTGAAAAGTTAAAGTATTAATGATTGTCTCTCACACATACACACACACTAGGTGTGGCAAAATTTGTCCTCTGCATTTGACCCATCCCCTTGATCCCCTGGGAGGTGAGGGGAGCAGTGGGCAGCAGCGGTGCCACGCTTGGGAATCATTTATGGTGATTTAACCCCCGATTCCCACCCTTGATGCTGAGTACCAAGCAGGGAGGCAATAAGTCCCATTTTTTTGTAGTCTTTGGTATGCCTCGGCCGGGGTTTGAACTCCCAACCTACCGATCTCAGGGCGGAAACTAATCACAAGGCCACTGAGTAGGAGCATTAGCATTTTTTTATATATATTTTTTTTTTCCCAAGATGGCGCTGCTGTAGTGACTGCTGATGGCAGGAGCTCTGTGCTCTTGTGTCATCCTTTTGTGTTTCCCTCTTGTTTTCATGTGTTATTATATTCTTTTGCCTTTTGGTCCGCGACCCTTTGGGACTATGTGACAAGGAGTGGCACTTTCGTGACCTCTGTGGTGCTTTTTTGTGGACTTCTGGATCTGCCTCCAGGGAGTCTTTTGGCCATGGAGACCAGCTGCTGGGTCTCTGCCACACCGGGGTCGGTTTGGAGGGACTGGAGGAGATGTGGATGAGGGGACAGGGCTGCGGAGCTGTCACTGAGCGCCGGGACAGAGAGGCTTCGCGGTGTCTTGGCTGGGTGAGCAGGTGTCGGACACCTCAGTCACCCTGGACGTATCCTCGCTCATCCATGCGGACTGGACACTGGCCGAAAGTGGAGTCTGCTGTCTTGGTTGCTTTGTTGGGTCTGCTCCTGTCTCTGGCCATGCTCCCTCCACCCCAGCGGACGATGGCGGGGAACACCGCAGAGGCCACCACAGTGGATATGTTTATTTTACTTTTTATTCATAGCTGTATGTAGAAGTGTCTGGTTGTATCTGCTGCTTTAATGTCTTTAATGTCCTCTGTGTTCTTTGATGTTTGCCTCTTACACGCATGTAAGAGGGATGTGTACTATGGCTATGAGCTGAGTTGTTGTTTTTTTTCCCCTGGACTCAGTCTGCACCCCCAGTCCAGGGCCCAGGCTAAGACTGATTTTTTATTTTATTTTAATCTTCTATTTTCGCGGTGTCCTTGTTTACCTGTATCTCACCTTTTTTGTAAGGGGCGCTGGAAGCCGGCAGACCCGTCAGCGATCCTGTTCTGTCTCCCTGTAATGTTTGTCTGATCTTGAATGGGATTGCGCTGAAAATTTTAATTTTCCTGAAGAAATTCTCCTGATGGAATAAATAAAGTACTATCTAATCTAATCTAGTCTAATTTCTATTTCAAAATATAGAAAATTGGCAAAAAAATATGGCATTTCTGGACCTCACAATGACCCCGAGAGGGACAAACCGTAGAAAATGGATGAATGGATGGATACATTGTGAGGTTTCCCAGTCAGGAACCCAGAAATATTGCAAACATTTAAATAGAAACAAGTCTGGGCACCTTCACGACGCTTATAGTTGAGACATTTTTCAAGCTGGCTGACATCAGTTCGTCCTGGATGTTACACAAAGTGTGAGAATGTGTTAGCTGCTGCCTGCTCTTCTTAAGCTATATAATAAGTCTCCTATTTGTCAAGATATATTCACAAACAGTTTGGATATTATCTCAATCTTCATCGTGTCCATCCATCTCTTTCGCGCAGTTATTTGATTGAATCACAGAACATGAAACTTGCGGCACTCCTTTATTGGGCCCGTGCTCAGAGTGTTGCCAAGGCTAGTCGAGCAGACGCCATCTCTGCAGTCGCAAAAACAAAAAAAAACCGAAGCCGGAAGACGACAGAAAAGAAGGGGAAAAAAACTGAATGGCAGAGGGGTTAGTGCGTCTGCCTCACAATACAAAGGTCCTGCAGTCCTGGGTTCAAATCCAGGCTCGGGATCTTTCTGTGTGGAGTTTGCATGTTCTCCCCGTGAGTGCGTTGGTTCCCTCCGGGTACTCCGGCTTCCTCCCACTTCCAAAGACATGCACCTGGGGATAGGTTGATTGGCAACACTAAATTGGCCCTAGTGTGTGAATGTGAGTGTGAATGTTGTCTGTCTATCTGTGTTGGCCCTGCGATGAGGTGGCGACTTGTCCAGGGTGTACCCCGCCTTCCGCCCGATTGTAGCTGAGATAGGCGCCAGCGCCCCCCGCGACCCCGAAAGGGAATAAGCGGTAGAAAATGGATGGATGGATCCCAGGGGAAATAATGTGAGTTTTGACAGGTAAATAACAACTAGTACTACAGGAAAAAGAAAATGCAGGGGATAGGGAGGTGGGCGTTTGTTATATGCTGGTATTGTATGTATACTGTATATATTGTATCTGATGATGTAGTTCTGTTGTAGTTGTAACGGAGTATAGTACAAGTATAGAAAATGTTTGACCCTTACTGTAGCTGGGAGCTCTTGGCCATCCACCGTGCCTCTTTCCACGGCTGAAGGCAGCAGATTATTCAAGCAGAGCTCCAACTTATCCGCAGGAAGGTCAAAGAAATCAAAGTCATCATCTGGTGGGGACAAAACAATAGTGTTCAATATCTTCAGGCCAACATTTTGTATGCGTACACAGCGGCCTGCAACCTACCTAACAAACTAACACAATTGCAATTAGCCAAGTAGAATACCCATCAATAACATAACAGTCCAGAGGGCTTTTTATTGTGATTGTTGCCACATAAAATAAGTGATTTTGCGTCAAAATGTTTGGAATTGCGATGTGTTCAAGGGGAACTTCACTCTTTGGGGGAATTTTGCCTGTCGTTCACGATCATTATGAAAGACAGGACGACGGGTGGATTTTTTAAAAATGCGTTTTAAAGACGCACTAAAGACACTGAGATCATTATCCATGCGTTTGTTACGTCTCGCCTCGACTACTGTAACGTATTATTTTCGGGTCTCCCCATGTCTAGCATTAAAAGATTACAGTGGGTACAAAATGCGGCTGCTAGACTTTTGACAAGAACAAGAAAGTTTGATCACATTAGGCCTGTACTGGCTCACCTGCACTGGCTTCCTGTGCACTTAAGATGTGACTTTAAGGTTTTACTACTTACGTATAAAATACTACACGGTCTAGCTCCATCCTATCTTGCCGATTGTATTGTACCATATGTCCCGGCAAGAAATCTGCGTTCAAAGGACTCCGGCTTATTAGTGATTCCCAAAGCCCAAAAAAAGTCTGCGGGCTATAGAGCGTTTTCCGTTCGGGCTCCAGTACTCTGGAATGCCCTCCCGGTAACAGTTCGAGATGCCACCTCAGTAGAAGCATTTAAGTCTCACCTTAAAACTCATTTGTATACTCTAGCCTTTAAATAGACTCCCTTTTTAGACCAGTTGATCTGCCGTTTCTTTTCTTTTTCTTCTATGTCCCACTCTCCCTTGTGGAGGGGGTCCGGTCCGATCCGGTGGCCATGTACTGCTTGCCTGTGTATCGGCTGGGGACATCTCTGCGCTGCTGATCCGCCTCCGCTTGGGATGGTTTCCTGCTGGCTCCGCTGTGAACGGGACTCTCGCTGCTGTGTTGGATCCGCTTTGGACTGGACTCTCGCGACTGTGTTGGATCCATTATGGATTGAACTTTCACAGTATCATGTTATACCCGCTCGAAATCCATTGCTTTCCTCCTCTCCAAGGTTCTCATAGTCATCATTGTCACCGATGTCCCACTGGGTCATTATTGTCACCGATGTCCCACTGGGTGTGAGTTTTCCTTGCCCTTATGTGGGCCTACCGAGGATGTCGTAGTGGTTTGTGCAGCCCTTTGAGACACTAGTGATTTAGGGCTATATAAGCAAACATTGATTGATTGATTGATTGAAATATTATGTGATCAAAATATTATGTGATCAAAAGTCCGCTTACAATGGGGCCAATAGGTTAATTCAATTAATTCTGCCTATAAAGCCCTTAAAAAACATCCAAACACCTAGATTAGGGTTTTATATACATGTAAGTATATATGTAATGTAGTAGCACATTTGTAGTAACATTCGAAACGTACGTATTTTGATCATTTTAAGCATATGAGGCGCATTCATTTTAAAAAATGCAACGTTTGCTTCTTTTTTTTTTCTTCATCACTGATTTCTGCTCACTGCAGACTTTGTGAGAGTCAACAAACAGAAAACATCACTTACTGGTCAAGGTCTGCTGTCATTAGGATGCCGACTGCTGGGATGTTAAAATAATCTGGGTATGTATAATCTTCGACCCAACTCTCATTTGAGACAAACATTAAGAGTCTTACTAAAACAGCTTTCTTTCATCTCCGTAATATTATATAGTGTCCCATTTTGTTTATTCATGCGTTCGTTACGTCTCATCTCGATTACAGTAGTAGATTATTTTCTGGTCTCCCTATATATAGCATTAAAAATTTACAGTTGTTACAAAATGCGGCTGCTAGACTTTTGACAAGAACAATCAATCAATGTTTACTTATATAGCCCTAAATCACTAGTGTCTCAAAGGGCTGCACAAACCACCACGACATCCTCGGTAGGCCCACATAAGGGCAAGGAAAACTCACACCCAGTGGAACATCGGTGACAATAATGACCCAGTGGGACGTCGGTGACAATGATGACTATGAGAACCTTAGAGAGGAGGAAAGCAATGGATGTCGAGCGGGTCTAGCATGATACTGTGAAAGTTCAATCCACAATGGATCCAACATAGTCGCGAGAGTCCAGTCCAAAGCGGATCCAACACAGCAGCGAGAGTCCCGTTCACAGCGGAGCCAGCAGGAAACCATCCCAAGCGGAGGCGGATCAGCATTGCAGAGATGTCCCCAGCCGATACACAGGCAAGCAGTACATGGCCACCGGATCGGACCGGACCCCCTCCACAAGGGAGAGTGGGACATAGAAGAAAAAGAAAAGAAACGTGTACTGGCTCACCTGCACTGGCTTCCTGTGCACTTAAGATGCCACTTTAAGGTTTTACTACTTATGAATAAAGGACTAAATGGTCTAGCTCCGTCCTATCTTGTTGATTGTATTGAACCATATGTCCCGGGCAGAAATCTGCGTAAAAAGAACTCCGGCTTATTAGTGATTCCCAGAGCCCCAAAAAAGTCTGCGGGCGATAGAGTTTTCTATTCGGGCTACAGTACTATAGAATGCCCTCCCGGTAACAGTTCGAGATGCTACCTCAGTAGAAGCATTTACAGTAAGTCCCATCTTAAAACTAATTGAAATAGACTAGTCTTTAAATAGACCCCTTTTTAGACCAGTTGATCTGCCGTCTCTCTTTTCTGCTATGCTCCCCTCTCCTGTGTGGAGAGGTTATCAGGTGACCACGGATCAGCCTTCACAGAGGATGTCAAAATGCAAAATGTATTTTTATTTTTATTTATTTATTTTTTAAATGTAAAAACATCCATGCCAAGCAGTGTTGCATTCTAGATGCCTCATAGGACACTCTTTTTTTTTTCTCTCTCTCTCATGCTATATCCCTTATTTTTGTTACTTGCCATAAATGTCTTTTTGATATGCACTCTAGAAGGATATTTTTTACAAAAAAATGTACAAAAACACTAAAAACGTGTGTTTGTTTTTTTATTTTTATTTTTGTTTTGTTTATTTTTTTTTTGAGTTTTTTTCAAGCAAAAGTCCGCTTACAATGTATCAGTCGGTAACATCTCGGGGCTCTGATTTGTCTACATGCAAGAGGATCCCCTGCTGGTCTCCCTAAGGACTGAACTTTCACATGAAGTTGGGACCCAAGGTGGACCACTCGTCTTGGCATCAGTTGGTGACGTCTGTGAGCCCTGGTGGGTCTACATGCAAGAGGATCCCCTGCTGGCCCCACTATGTACTGGACGCTCACATTATTAACCACATCTGCGGTCCCTTCCGGGGTTTCTCGTTGTTCCTACTGGGTTGAGTTTTTTTCTTGCCCTGATGTTGATCTGCCGTTTCTTTTCTTTTTCTTCTATGTCCCACTCTCCCTTGTGGAGGGGGTCCGGTCCGATCCGGTGGCCATGTACTGCTTGCCTGTGTATCGGCTGGGGACATTTCTGCGCTGCTGATCCGCCTCCGCTTGGGATGGTTTCCTGCTGGCTCCGCTGTGAACGGGACTCTCGCTGCTGTGTTGGATCCGCTTTGGACTGGACTCTTGCGACTGTGTTGGATCCATTGTGGATTGAACTTTCACAGTACCATGTTAGACCCGCTCGACATCCATTGCTTTCCTCCTCTCCAAGGTTCTCATAGTCATCATTGTCACCGACGTCCCACTGGGTGTGAGTTTTCCTTGCCCTTATGTGGGCCTACCGAGGATGTCGTAGTGGTTTGTGCAGCCCTTTGAGACACTAGTGATTTAGGGCTGTATAAGTAAACATTGATTGATTGATTGATGTGGGATTTGATCCGAGGATGTCGTTATGGCTTATGCAGCCCTTTGAGACATAAGTAATCTTTGATTCACTGATTGATTGATAAATTCCCATTTAGATGAAGAATGAGTCATAATCCTCGCAAAGAAGTGGGGTAGGAACAAGCACTTTTCGTGTCGTCCTTGCCATTTCTAGGTCCTAAATTGGCTGTCAGAAGCATCCCAACTTGTCGGATTACCCTCTCAGACGTCTCATGTCAAGGTGAGAGGCATGATTAATGATAAGCTTACAGGGAGCAGGGAAGCGAGGAACAGCAGACCACTCTAATGTAAACATAGGGATTCACGGAAGTGATTACATCATGACTGTAAATAGTTTGTCTGTGTTAGCGCTTATAATAACAATATCAATAATACTAGGCTTATATCCAAGTCACAACATGTAAATGGAGTATTGTTGGCTATTTATCAGATTTTATAGGTAGAATAGTGGAGCACCCATTGGTTTTGCTGTAAGCTAAGATATATTTAAGTTTATTTGATATTTAGAAATATATATATATTTTTTTAAATCCATCCATTGTCATGTCTTTCATAATGATTGTGAACGATAGGCAAAATTTAAAAAAAAGTGTAGTTCCCCTTTTAGGCGTATTTATTTGGGGATGTGTTATATTGTCCAATAACACATCCGCCTGTGATTTTATGAACTCGCAATCATTGTTTTTGCAACACTAACCCCAGAAACCACAGGAGCTGAAAACAAATGTGCAAAACGTTTTGGAACATTAACAATTTATCAGTCTCTCAGGATCTTGCTGGCATTTTTTGAGATGTCTGAATCTGCAGGAGTTCTTCCTACAAACTACAATGGAAAGTCCATCTTTTTTAAGGCGTGATAAATTCACGAGAGTCAGTGAAAGTTGCAATAAATTTATGTGATTTTTCACTCTTTCTTGAGAAAATTTTACAATTATTATGACATAGTAAATAATGAACAAATATAAACAAAACAACTGAGGAAAGCATAACACTGGTACACATAAATGTGCAAAATAGGCTTTATTCAGCCACAACAACATAATTGTGTATTAACGCAAGGAAGAAACTAAACTTTAATATGAGGAGGAAAATCATTATTGCTGAAAACCAGTAAACAATGCAAATAATCTTAAAAGGACATTAGCATAGAAATTACATTTTGTATACCAGCTGTACACAGACTACTCTAAAGTACATCCAAGCTTCATGTCTAGTATTCTCTCTCCGAAAGCTGTACTATTGTAAAAAAAATAGTTCAAGGGTGTAATCACTTCTGTGAGGTACTGTTTAAGTAGATATGTCTAACTCTTTAGAGCGATCTATAGCAGTGGTTTTGGTTGGTAAATGAGTTAATTATAATAAAAAAAAGAGAGAGCAATTAAAAATGATCAACCAGGGGTCAAGAGGGCACCTTTGGGAGTTCAGGAGGTGAGGACTCCAGAATTTGAAGAGATTTCACTATTTTTAGGATGCTTTGGAAGGCATTTTCGACATAGAAATGCTGTAAAAATTAAAGAAAACTTAGTTAGATTTTAATTCAAGAATAATGATAAAATTTTGACGAAAAAATATAAATGTAAAAAATTAAATATGTTGTTGAACTCGTGAGTCACTTAGTAAAGTCATGGATGTAAGACTGCATTCAGGGTGTCTGCTACAAGTTTGTATAATTATAACACAAAGCTTTTAATTACATGTATATTAATATTTTTTATTAAGATTTATCAATATATTTGTAAATAATGAGTAAAATATGAGACAATACCTCCATGTCAACAGCAATGTGCCATATTACTTGCTAAGAGTAGTAGCTAATGAAAATGACTGACCATGCAGTGAGTTTTCTTTTACAATCTTTTCTTTTCAACATATTTGCTTCCCTCGCAATGCTTTTTTAACAACAACCAACCAGTTGTGTTAAAGTGCTGATAAGTCGCCAGAAATGTACCATTAAACAATCACTGGTACCATTTTTTCCATTTACAGCAATGCACTGTAAAAACGGTGAATGTAGATTTTAAGGTTAAAAAAAGTAGCAGCTCAGTCACCAGAATATTGCAATAAAAATAACAAGGGTCCTGTTTTTAAATTTATAGTAATGCACTATTTAAAAAAAAAAACGGCAATAGACAGTAAAACAAAATGGCAGCTCAGTGGTATAGTTTTTCAATTTACAGTATTGTGATGTAAAAAAAACAAAAAAACAATAAGTTTTATGGTAAAATTTTGGTGTCTGAGCTGCCTGTTTGGAAATTTGTAAAATATATAGATTTTTTTTTACAGGCTAACATGTTGAATTTGAATTTGAGACCCCTGCTCTATGGTAAAGTTTTGACTTTTTGACGGTCTATAGAAAAGGATAATCTTGGGTCGCCAAGCTTTGTCCACATCCTTTTGATTGATTGATACTTTTATTAGTAGATTGCACAGTTCAGTACATATTCCGTACAATTGACCACTAAATGGTAACACCCGAATAAGTTTTTCAACTTGTTTAAGTCGGGGTCCATGTTAATCAATTCATGGTACAAATATATACTATCAGCATAATACAGTCATCACACAGGTTAATCATCATAGTATGTACATTGAATTATTTACATTATTTACAATCCGGGGGGTGGGATGAGGAGGTTTGGTTGATATCAGAACTTCAGTCATCAACAGAGAAATGTGGACATTGAAACAGTGTAGGTCTTATTTAGTAGGATATGTACAGCCAGCAGAGAACATAGTGAGTTCACATAGCATAAGAACAAGTATATACATTAGAAGTACATTTGAGTTGTTTATAATCCGGGGAGATGGGATGTGAATGGAGGAGGGTATTAGTAAAGTGTTGAAGTTACCTGGAGGTGTTGTTTTAGAGCGGTTTTGAAGGAATATAGAGATGCACTTACTTTTATACCTGTTGGGAGTGCATTCCACATTGATGTGGCATAGAAGGAGAATGAGTTAAGATCTTTTGTTAGATCGAAATCTGGGTTTAACGTGGTTTGTGGAGCTCCCCCTGGTGTTGTGGTTATGGCGGTCATTTACGTTAAGGAAGTAGTTGGACATGTACTTTGGTATCAAGGAGGTGTAGCGGATTTTATAGACTAGGCTCAGTGCAAGTTGTTTTACTCTGTCCTCCACCCTGAGCCAGCCCACTTTGGAGATGTGGGTTGGATTGAGTTGTGATCTGGGGTGGAGGTCTAAAAGTAACCGGATTAGCTTATTCTGGGATGTTTGGAGTCTAGATTTGAGGGTTTTGGAGGTGCTGGGGTACCAGGAGGTGCAAGCGTAATTGAAGAAGGGTTGAATGAGAGTTCCCGCTAGAATCCTCAAGGTGCTTTTGTTGACCAATAATGAAAACCTAAACGCTTCGAAATTTAGCATCTTCCACGTGTAATCTGTAGGGGTGTAACGGTACGTGTATTTGCCTTGAACCTTTTCGGTACGGGGGTTTCAGTTCGGTTCGGAAGTGGCACAACACGGCATGCTAGCAGCGACTGGACTACGATAAGACTGACCATACCTCCTCTTTTCACCGTATATGTCCTCTTTTGCGGGGCTGTCCGGGTGAAGTTTCTTAAATGCCTCAAATGTCCGGCATTTTAAGTTAGGGTTGCGTGTATTTTCAGTGTACGTTCAGGGTTAAGAAGGGGTTAAACAATGTTAAACAAGGATGGACCGCTCGCCTGTATCGATTGGGGACATCTCTACGCTGCTGATCCACCTCCGCTTGAGATGGTCTCCTGTGGACGGGACTCTCGCTGCTGTCTTGGATCCGCTTTGAACTGAACTCTCGCGGCTGTGTTGGAGCCACTATGGATTGAACTTTCACAGCATCATGTTAGACCCGCTCGACATCCAGTGATTTCGGTCCCCTAGAGGGGGGGGGTTGCCCACATCTGAGGTCCTCTCCAAGGTTTCTCATAGTCAGCATTGTCACTGGTGTCCCACTGGATGTGAATTCTCCCTGCCCACTGGGTGTGAGTTTTCCTTGCCCTTTTGTGGGTTCTTCCGAGGATGTTGTAGTCGTAATGATTTGTGCAGTCCTTTGAGACATTTGTGATTTGGGGCTATATAAATAAACATTGATTGATTGATTGATGGTTAAAAACAAAACAAATTGTGCACGTAGCAGCATTCGTGAGGGAGGGGCAGAGAAAGAGAGAGCGAGAGACAGGGTATCTGCAGGTTTCAGCAAGTCAAATTTAAGACCTTTTTAATGCCACCTTTAATGAAATTTAAGACCGAAAAAAATCATAAAAAATCTATAAATATAAGCGATGGTTGGGGATCCCACTGTACTACAACCTCAATGACAATCATTCAAGTTTACTTTTTGTATGTTTATTAATAAACAAACTGATAAGCACCACTCTGCCAAACAGCTAAAAAAAATCAAAAATCTTGAGAGATCCAAAAACTTTGACATCCAAAACAAACAAACCAACACAAACGCCAGTAAAAACATAATAACCGAGGTGAGGGTAAAAATAAATTACATTTCATTAACACATACCGAGACCCGTTGACTTGGTCGAAGAGCAGGTTTTGGATGTGAGGTGCTAATCCGTGTCTCGTAATATATGCTGTTTTATCCTTTCCGCAGGAAAATGTATTAGCAACCTGAGAATCAGGAAACATCACACGAAAAAGATCGCCAATCCCGTCATTTGAGGTGTAGGATTGATGTTTCACCACAGTGTGCAAGATCCAAAACACCTCGGATTTTAATGTTGCTGTCCCGCCGAAGATTAGTGTCAGGTCAGTGCTGCTAGCGGCAGTTGTTGCTAGCTGGGGGGGCGTTGGCGCTGGACCCACGCAGAACTGAGAGATGCCCGGTGTTTGTTTTTGGCTCTCTGCCGCAATGTTATGCTTACCGCACTGCATGTACGATTCGACCGCTCTAATTCCCATGGTGCCAAGTTTGAAATCCCTCTTACAAAGTATGCACCTGGCCTCCTCGGCATTGGCAACAGGCTTAAGCCAGCTTTTAAACCGGCTGTCCTCCAGCCAACGCTCGCAAAACTTGCATTTCCCCATGCTGACTGAAAGGCGGGACGCGAGGAAGAAAGGAAGGAGTCTGCGCGCGACCCAACTATGCGAGCGACTGACACTGAAATCACTCACTTTTACTCAAAGACGTGCCGTAACTTTTACTCAAAGACGTGCCCCGCAAAAAAAAACAAAAAAAAAACTGGCCCAACAATTTAAGACCATTGAGTACTGAATTCAGGAGCAACAGTGTGGTTTTCGTCCTGGTCGTGGAACTGTGGACCAGCTCTATACTCTCGGCAGGGTTCTTGAGGGTGCATGGGAGTTTGCCCAACCAGTCTACATGTGCTTTGTGGACTTGGAGAAGGCATTTGACCGTGTCCCACGGGAAGTCCTGTGGGGAGTGCTCAGAGAGTATGGGGTATCGGACTGTCTTATTGTAGCGGTCTGTTCCCTGTATGATCAGTGCCAGAGCTTGGTCCGCATTGCCGGCAGTAAGTCGGACACATTTCCAGTGAGGGTTGGACTCCGCCAAGGCTGTCCTTTGTCACCGATTCTGTTCATAACTTTTATGGACAGAATTTCTAGGCGCAGTCAAGGCGTTGAGGGGTTCCGGTTTGGTGACCGCAGGATTAGGTCTCTGCTTTTTGCAGATGATGTGGTCCTGATGGCTTCATCTGACCGGGATCTTCAGCTCTCACTGGATCGGTTCGCAGCCGAGTGTGAAGCGACCGGAATGAGAATCAGCACCTCCAAGTCCGAGTCCATGGTTCTCGCCCGGAAAAGGGTGGAGTGCCATCTCCGGGTTGGGGAGGAGACCCTTCCCCAAGTGGAGGAGTTCAAGTACCTAGGAGTCTTGTTCACGAGTGGTGGAAGAGTGGATCGTGAGATCGACAGGCGGATCGGTGCGGCGTCTTCAGTAATGCGGACGTTGTACCGATCCGTTGTGGTGAAGAAGGAGCTGAGCCGGAAGGCAAAGCTCTCAATTTACCGGTTGATCTACGTTCCCATCCTCACCTATGGTCATGAGCTTTGGGTCATGACCGAAAGGATAAGATCACGGGTACAAGCGGCCGAAATGAGTTTCCTCCGCCGTGTGGCGGGTCTCTCCCTTAGAGATAGGGCGAGAAGCTCTGCCATCCGGGAGGAACTCAAAGTAAAGCCGCTGCTCCTTCACATCGAGAGGAGCCAGATGAGGTGGTTCGGGCATCTGGTCAGGATGCCACCCGAACGCCTCCCTAGGGAGGTGTTTAGGGCACGTCCAACCGGTAGGAGGCCACGGGGAAGACCCAGGACACGTTGGGAAGACTATGTCTCCCGGCTGGCCTGGGAACGCCTCGGGATCCCCCGGGAAGAGCTAGACGAAGTGGCTGGGGAGAGGGAAGTCTGGGTTTCCCTGCTTAGGCTGCTGCCCCCGCGACCCGACCTCGGATAAGCGGAAGAAGATGGAACGATGAAGTACTGAATTCAAGACCATCTTAGGAATTTCTAATAAACGTAATACTTTTTAGGGCCTTAATTTTAGACACATGAATTTAAGACTTTTTAAGGATCCGCGGATACCCTGGAGAGAGTTATGATAAACGCGCATGCGTCGCCAGGCTCTGCTTTTTACCAATTGATTTGTCAGATTTTATTTTTTATTATCTATGGCGGGGGTGTCAAAAATGTGCCCCGGAAGCCATTTGCGGCCCACAGCTAATGTTTTAAAGGCCCACAGCATATTCTAAAAATACTATTAAAATAAACAAAAACATAAACAAAAGTTAAATAAAAAAGCTTAAAGGCTAAATGTAATTTAGAAAAAGATGCAACGTTAACTAATAAACAAAGTTGTTGTTTTTTCTTTCAAACTGTCATTGCTCAAAACAAAATGTTTAATCAAAATCAGTGTTATTATGAATTATTGACCTATCCAATGTTCCGATTACTTCACATCAAAAATTCCACTAAGAAAAATATTTTGGTGGAAGATTTTGCAAATTTGGTAAATAAATAACCCAAAAAATTAATATTTTGTTGTTTTCTTACCGTACCGAAAATGAACCGAACTGTGACCCCTGAACCGAGGTACGTACAGAAACCGAAATTTTTGTGTACCGTTACACCCCTAGTAATCTGTATGGGTAAAGTTTGAAAGTGATCAGATGAAATATCTAGGAGGAAATGGTTACAAAACAACGCCAGGAAATGGCAAACACCTGTCGAAAATGACCTTTTTAAAATTTTGAAGTTAAAAACTTACAAAAGATGAGAGTTGCACGACCTATGTTTATTATGGTAGGAGGCTAGATTCTTCACTGATGGTGCTGTTGCATGGTAAAATAAATTGCTGTTTGGTCCACAGTCATTTGGCATATTTTCACTTCGGCCCTTGAAGGCCAAACGTTTGGGCACCCCTGATCTACATCTTTCAGCTTCATAGATGCACATGCATGTTGAGTGAAACATGTTGCCAGGAAGAAACGTACAACTAAAAGAGTAAGTGGTAGGAGTCTTTGTATACCTGTGATGTAACTGTTCATGCTGTCCACAGATATCAGCTTTTCATTTGCCAAAAAACTGGAGTTGTAGTCACTGAAATGGTCACTGTCCACAGCTTCACTCTGAACATTGTCTTTCTGAGTTGTGGATGGAGCCAGCAGGAAAGGATCACAGAAAAACAGGCAGTCAGAAGACTGTAAAAGAGTGGTAAAAGCAACAGAAAGGCTGGTACCTACTTTCATGTCCGTACGATCCGTATGTCCAAACTGAGAAAATGTTAAGGGGCCTTCTGACAGATCTGTCAAGAACAAACAAAGTAGTGGCTTCAAATAGGTTCACTGGCAGTTCTTGATCAAGTAGAGATTGCCAGATAAAAACATCAGTGAAACCACAAAGAAGGGCTTCAGGTGGTTTTGGATGAAGAGGTGGGGGGATCCATGGTGTAAAACGCTGCTTGGGGAATAATCAACCGTATTATGTATAACCGTATTTTTCGGACTATAAGTCGCAGTTTTTTTTCATAGTTTGGCCAGGGGTGCGACTTATACTCAGGAGCGACTTATGTGTGAAATTATTAACACATTACCGTAAAATATCAAATAATATTATTTAGCTCGTTCACGTAAGAGACTAGACGTATAAGATTTCATGGGATTTAGCGATTAGGAGTGATAGATTGTTTGGTAAACGTATAGCATGTTGTATATGTTATAGTTATTTGAATGACTCTTACCAAAATTTGTTACGTTAACATACCAGGCACGTTCTCACTTGGTTATTTATGAGTCATATAACATAAACTTATTCAGCCTGTTGTTCACTATTCTTTATTTATTTCAAATGGCCTTTCAAATGTCTATTCTTGCTGTTGAGTTTTATCAAATAAATTTCCCCCAAAAAATGCAACTTATACTCCAGTGCGACTTGCATGTTTTTTTCCTTCTTTATTATGCATTTTCGGCAGGTGCGACTTATACTCCGGAGCGTCTTATACTCCGGAAAAAGTGGGAATTATTATTACAAATTGAGATCTGGAAGTCAAACGTGTTTGTAATTGCTATGAAGTGGAAAAGAGGTAGGACTAAATAAGCTCTGCTTCTTCTTACTCCTTTTAGAACATGTAATGAGAAATTTTAAAAATGTAATTTATCATATTGCAAGTGTATGCATGTTGGAAATAAACCTAAACAACTCATTTACCCAGCATACCAGAGGTTCTTCTTTAAAAATGGCATTTAATATTTCTACTTATAAGCAAAATAAATATGTCTACAATTTAATTGATAATCTGGATCACATTTTATTGCACCATGTATTTTTCTAAGATTAATTGTATGACTAGACTAAGGATGTGCCGATCAATTGACCAGAAACAGCTGATTTCTGTGAAAAAGTAGTGATTGGCCATCGCCGATCAGAAAATCCGATGACCTTTGTCTAACACAATTTATTTTTGGTACCCCAGCAGACAGAGGCAGCTCGTAGAGATGGTATTTATGACTATTTGAAGTGAGTCTCAACTTTAGGAGCCGTTCAAAGGGGCTTGTTATTATATTTTTTTGTTTGTTTTTAAACAGTTTTTCATTATTAAAGACACAAACACTGGTGGCAGTTATGAGATAAGATGTAAATCATAATAATATAAATCCATACATATATTAGTCTATTGTTGGGAACTACCGTATTCTAAAATATTTTAAAAAAACAATTATTTGTATTGTGTTTTTTGTTAACATTATATGAGGTGGTGCCATAGCAGTGTGAGTCTTCAACGTCACTGTATCTTCCTACTGGTCCCTCAGGTCAGCTGACCAGCTGATCCTGGAGGTACCCAAATCAAAGCGCAAGCTCAGAGGGGACAGAGCCTTTTCTGCTGTGGGTCCCCAACTCTGGGACGATCTCCCTCTTCATGTGAGACAGGCCCCTTCTTTGGCTATTTTTAAAACCCTTCTTAAAACCCGTTTTTATTCACTGGCTTTTAACCCAGCATGAAACTTTAAACTGTTTTTAACTTTTTAACTCCTTTTTATCTAACAAATTGTTGTAGGGTAATTTGTATTTGCTTTTTCAACGTGTATTTCACTTCTGTTTTAAATGTCATTTTATAGTCTGTCCTTTGCCTGTATTTCTTTGTGGTGTACAGCCCTTTGTTCTTCAACTGTTGTTGTTTTTAAAGGGCTTTATAAATAAAGTTGGTATGGTATGGTACTGTGTGTAGTGTGCATGTTCAATTATTCCTAGTCCTCCAGTGATAACGTGACCTGTGCTGCTGTCAATGATCATACTATTTTGCTACTTTTATTTGGTCTTTGAAGGGTTTTAAAGTATTTTTAACTATTTTTGGCCTCCAGTACTCTGGAATGCCCTCCCGGTAACAGTTCGAGATGCCACCTCAGTAGAAGCATTTAAGTCTCATCTTAAAACTCATCTGTATACTCTAGCCTTTAAATAGACCTCCTTTTTAGACCAGTTGATCTGCCGCTTCTTTTCTTTCTCCTATGTCCCCCCCTCCCTTGTGGAGGGGGTCCGGTCCGATGACCATGGATGAAGTACTGGCTGTCCAGAGTCGAGACCCAGGATGGACCGCTCGTCGGGACCCAGGATGGACCGCTCGCCTGTATCGGTTGGGGACATCTCTACGCTGCTGATACGCTTGAGATGGTTTCCTGTGGACGGGACTCTCGCTGCTGTCTTGGATCCGCTTGAACTGAACTCTCGCGGCTGTGTTGGAGCCACTATGGATTGAACTTTCACAGTATCATGTTAGACCCGCTCGACATCCATTGCTTTCGGTCCCCTAGAGGGGGGGGGTTGCCCACATCTGAGGTCCTCTCCAAGGTTTCTCATAGTCAGCATTGTCACTGGCGTCCCACTGGATGTGAATTCTCCCTGCCCACTGGGTGTGAGTTTTCCTTGCCCTTTTGTGGGTTCTTCCGAGGATGTTGTAGTCGTAATGATTTGTGCAGTCCTTTGAGACATTTGTGATTTGGGGCTATATAAATAAACATTGATTGATTGATTGATTGATTGATATTTTTAAACCATTTGTCTTTTCACACCATTTATTCATATTCTTATTGTCCGTAGCACGAAGGGAGCTCATATCTTTGACAGTGCTAAGCTAACTATCCACTTACGGCGAGCGACGCGAGTCATGCCTCCACTCAACGTCACATCCAGTTGCAAAAGCTATTTGTCTCAGCCAGGAAGTAATCAAGCTCGAGGGGAGAATTTCGGCATTATATTCCTTTCATGATGCCGAAAAGCAACAGGAAATGATTATCCTCGGTAAAACGCAGGCCATTGCCACCAGAGCTCAGCTAGCAGACACAGTGGTCCTTTCAGATGAGGCCACAGCTGCATCCTCTTCTCCTATTGCAGCAGGCGTTGCCTGTGCTCCGTGCGCTCTCACCTAATTCTCTCTCAAGGCAACACAGAGACGCCAATGCATGCTTTTATTATAAGATGTATAAATTATTGTAACACCCTGCTTTCTGGTCTTCCTAAAAAAGTTATTGCACCTTTACAATTACTCCAAAATTCAGCAGCATGTGTCCTGACGAAGACCAGAAAGCGGGCTCACATTACACCAGTTTTAAAATCTCTGGATTCGCTCCCCGTGTGTTTCCGGATCAATTTTGAAGGTTTTTCTTATGGTTTGGAAATGTTTTTATGGTATTGGGCCTTATTATTTTTCAGATTTGCTTCTACCCTGTGATTATTACAAGTTGTATAGATTATTTTAACACCCTGCTTTCTGGTCTTCCTAAAAAAGTTATTGCCCCGTTACAATTACTCCAAAATTCAGCAGCATGTGTCCTGACGAAGACCAGAAAGCGGGCTCACATTACACCAGTTTTAAAATCTCTGGATTCGCTCCCCGTGTGTTTCCGGATCAATTTTGAAGGTTCTTCTTATGGTTTAGAAATGTTTTTATGGTATCGGGCCTTCTTATCTTTCAGATTTGCTTTTATCCTGTAAACCTTCCCAGGTCCTGAGATCCTCCGGCACTCATCTCCTAATTATTCCAAAAGTCAGAGGACACAAAGTCACGGGATAGCATCTTTCTGCCATGACAATGACTTCTGTTCTCTTTGATAAGCAGTTTTACTGTTGTGTTACAAGCACCGTTTGGAAACAATTAAGGTGTGTAAATAAAGATTTGTAAATTACTCATTTCACAATGTATATATCTGCAGCCTATAGTCTCTTGCAGCTAATATATATATATATTTTTTAATCCTAGAATTTCAGTGTGGCCTATATAGCAGTGCGCTCTATGGTCCGGAAAACATTTTTACAAGATGATCATCACTGGAGGACGAGGCTAAGGCAATAGCACACAAGAAGTTATGCTGATCGCTAAGCAAGCTGGTGGTGTGAAGGGGTGAAGTAAAAGAAAGATACAAATAATTCCACACTGAAATCCGTTTGCCTTTCAGCTCCTTGTTAAGAACAGCGAGTTTGGTGAAATAAACTGAAACAATGTAGTAAAATTAAATGGTTAATATCTTGAGTGGTGTGTTGACGAACACTTACAGTATATTGTGTATAACAGGATATGCGAGTCTTTAAGTGAAAACCAGGAATGTTCTTACCCGTTTGGAGTTCCGTGTGTTCGTCCTGGTTCGAACCCATCTGAGTGGGAAGAGGAAAAAGCACTGTGCCTTGGTTTCGAGATGTTGGGTCATCCACATTCAATTTAATCAGCATGTCTGACAGATTATGTGCAGCAATGAAGTCGTCTGCATTGACCCTGCATGAACAGAAATAGAAAAATCATTGGAAAGTGAACAAGTTGGAAAATCATGTAGACATAATTTAATACAACCAAACAAAAAATAAGCAACAAATTGTTTCTGGAAGTTTGAAAATTATTTCACTAATACAGTCAATAAAACTGAAGCTTAATGCAATCAACACGATGGAACCAGTGTGCATCAGAAAGAAAAATAGGAATCAATAAAGTACTATCCATCCAACACAACAGTAACATTATCCCTGGCGAGCGACACGCAACTTCTACAAACCACTCCCCGTATCAGTTGGTTGTGACACAGTAGCCCATACAGCGGCCTGTGACATGTCTGCAGGGTTTCCCCTTAATGTAACTTGTAACTAAAAAAATGTCTATCCACCACACCTTGTAATTTTTTCTTTACATAAAAACAAATTAATGTGATATAATGTAATAAGCAGTAGAAAATGGATGGATGGATGGATAATGTACTGTAGCCACACAAAATCTGATGCTATATTTAACTTTAATTGCCAATTTTTTGCCAACAACAGGCCTTATTTAAACAAGTTTCACCTCCTGTGCAAACAGTTTCGTCTCCGTGCTTCCCCAGTACACAACAACACTTGCTCATTCTACGCCAATCTGCTTTTAGACACAGACCGTGTGTTTGTGATCATAGGAGAAAATAACAACAAATCAAAACCACACAAACATAAAACTTTACCACCAGCAGATGGTTACAGTGTGAATGTATACATATAGTCATATATATGTGCACTATTAACTAGTAATGCGCCAAAAACATGGCCACCGGAAAGAGTTTGATCATCGAAAACAGCGCTGACAAAATCCGATGTAAACAAGACGCACGCGATTGTCTGGAGCTTTGTCAGCATGTCTGCAATGTTGATGTAACTTAAATATATCCCAGATATACCCACGGACAGCAATCTACAAAATATGAAAATATTAAGAGGACAGAGGTGGCTTTTAAGGAGAGAATGTCCAACTCGAGCAGCAGCGCAAAGCAAGTCATCCTTGGTGCAGGGACATGGATGGATGGAACTTATATATATATATAATTATATATATAGTAGTCTCTAAACACGAGGACAGTCTATAATAACACCAGGAAAAGATGCTAAGTTTGTTGATAGTCGTTTTCAATTTAAAAAAAAGGGACTAATCGTCTCTGGACACTTGAAAACGTCTCAAGTAGGCTAAACTTTATGCATCCCACAATGAAGAACTGACGCGGCTGCAGTGCAGGTTTTACCATAGAGTAAAAATGTACAATAAGCAGCAACAATTGAAAATATGGCAACATGTATGTTAATACCAATGAATAATAACAGGTTTGCTTGTCAATGCATACATTTTCTGAGCGTTTTTAAAGAAAATCATATAATCACAGCAAATTATGCCATAACGCCATGGTGACCACGCCCCCACCACCACCTGGAATCCGAGGTGAGAATGTTTTCTACGTTTTGTTTGGATATAACAACATTCCTCAAGGATAAATCAATCCCAGCACAGAATTTCATTGCTCATTTTGGCCCAACAACAGTCTGTCCGACATTTATCGTGCCACCCATTGCGAAATGCGAGCAAGTCTTACGTTTTCTTTTTTTGCCTCATTGTTGGACAGTAACATTAGCATAGTTTGATACTCCTGCTTTTTAACTATTTCCACTAAAAATCGCTTTGAAGCTGTACGGTGTGTTTTATTTGATTAATCCAAAAAATTAGTCAATAGATTACGCCATTGTCAAAATAATAGATAGCTGCAGCAGTAGAATGAATGAGTACCAACTGTCCAAACAAAGAATATCCCGGGGTGTCGATTGAATCTTGTGGTTTTTCTTTTTCTGTTACACAATGTGCTCCTTTTCCTGCTCCTAACTCCAAGCTAGATGTCATTTTCTGCCGGCTGTCACCCTTTATGATGTCATCACTGGCAAAGTACAAAGGTGGCGTCTGCTTGTCTCTCCCTTCCTCCCATCACCGTCGTTGCCAACAGTTCTTAATGAAGGTAAAGGGATGTTAAATGTTCATTTATACATTACATTTACATTGATTTCTACATGTAAAACTATCCATCCATCCATCCATCGTCTTCCGCTTATCCGAGGTCGGGTCGCGGGGGCAGCAGCCTAAGCAGGGAAGCCCAGACTTCCCTCTCTCCAGCCATTTCGTCTAGCTCTTCCCGGGGGATCCCGAGGCGTTCCCAGGCCAGCCGGGAGACATAGTCTTCCCAACGTGTCCTGGGTCTTCCCCGTGGCCTCCTACCAGCTGGACGTGCCCTAAACACCTCCCTAGGGAGGCGTTCGGGTGGCATCCTGACCAGATGCCCGAACCACCTCATCTGGCTCCTCTCGATGTGGAGGAGCAGCGGCTTTACTTTGAGTTCCTCCCGGATGGCAGAGCTTTTCACCCTATCTCTAAGGGAGAGACCCAAACTCATTTGGGCCGCTTGTACCCGTGATCTTATCCTTTCGGTCATGACCCAAAGCTCATGACCATAGGTGAGGATGGGAACGTAGATCGACCGGTAAATTGAGAGCTTTGCCTTCCGGCTCAGCTCCTTCTTCACCACAACGGATCGATACAACGTCCGCATTACTGAAGACGCCGCACCGATCCGCCTGTCGATCTCACGATCCACTCTTCCCCCACTCGTGAACAAGACTCCTCGGTACTTGAACTCCTCCACTTGGGGCAGGGTCTCCTCCCCAACCCGGTGATGGCACTCCACCCTTTTCCGGGCGAGAACCATGGACTCGGACTTGGAGGTGCTGATTCTCATTCCGGTCGCTTCACACTCGGCTGCGAACCGATCCAGTGAGAGCTGAAGATCCCGGTCAGATGAAGCTATCAGGACCACATCATCTGCAAAAAGCAGAGACCTAATCCCGTGGCCACTAAACCGGATCCCCTCAACGCCTTGACTGCGCCTAGAAATTCTCTCCATAAAAGTTATGAACAGAATCGGTGACAAAGGACAGCCTTGGCGGAGTCCAACCCTCACTGGAAACGTGTCCGACTTACTGCCAGCAATGCGGACCAAGCTCTGGCACTGATCATACAGGGAGCGGACCGCCACAATAAGACAGTCCGGTACCTCATCCTCTATGAGCACTCCCCACAGGACACGGTCGAATGCCTTCTCCAAAACTAATTGTTCTCTATAAAGTGTGTTTGTCATTATGTTCTGGCTGTCGGGATTGAGTTAATTGTGTGAATGTCCAACCAAGCATCCACACATAAAAGATTCTACATAGAAAAAAAAAATATATTTATTATTATTATTATTATTATTCCACCCAAAAAAATATCCCAGATTACCCAGAATGTATGGACCAGTTTTCCCAATGAAAATTAATGGGCCAGTTTTCTCAACCGATTGGAACTGTTCCACCATCCACACTCTCAACTTACCCTGGACCATCAAACTACCATTTTCCAAGAATTTCTAAAATAATCAGTTTTCCAAAGCCTTATTTTCACTTATTCCTGGAACATTTTCACAGTCCACATTTTCCCAATCGTTTTTGACCATTGCACCTTCGAAACATTTATCTTAGTTGGGAAAACAAAATTACCATTACATATTCTAGGAATTCCGAAATTCCCATTTAAATTTAAACTGTTACTACATCAATATTTTTTAACCGATTCAAAAAATTCCAACACCAACCCATTCATATCATCGAGGACAATTGTGCCACTAACAATATTTTCACAAATTCCCGGTTTTCCCGAAATTCCCAATTGCCCACGGAATTCCTATTTTAATTTTCACATTTTAAAACCTGTAACCGACATTTTAACCATACACCCACACTGCTCTTCCCATAAATCAAACGCAAAACATGCTTTCCTTTTACCATAATTCCCGGTTTTCCGGCAAGTTTCTCCCATCGACAATGAATTGCAAAAAATAACCCAAATTTCTCATTCGATTTCAACCATTCCACCATCCACACACTGTGCTCACCCTGGACATTCATGCCAGCATGTTTCCCGGTTACGAAAATTCCCTGATTACCAATTACCAGGAATTTCCCTCCATTGAAAATGAATGGACAATTTAGATCAGTGTTTCCCACAGGTCAGGCATCTATTTGTGGTGGTGTGGTCATGCGGGCATGGGGGTGGCAGCGGAAGCGGCGATGACCAAGAAGAACGCAGAGTTGGGATATAATTACAACACTATGTACATTTTTATATACATATTTATATATATTTACATATTTATATAATATCTAACTACAAGCTCCATTCACAGACAGAGTCCCATTGCTTTTATGAGCGGTCGAGAAGGTCAAAAGCCGAAAAAAAATAATAATAATTATTATTTTATTTTGTCTTTTTTATTTATTTGTGGCAGCCGTAATTCTTACGTGGCGGGCCGCCACAAATAAATGAATGTGTGGGAAACCCTGTAGATCACCTATTTACATCCCACATTTCTAAAGCGCTTCAAACCGTTCCACTGACCCTGGACATTTAAGCATTTCAGTTCCGGTTCGGGTACATACAATTCCTTCTTGTAAAAAGAATTTGTTTTGGTACGATTGAGTAGGGCTGGGGGATTAACGATATGAATATAAATCCCTATTGAAACGGAATCATGGTCAATGGAAAATGCTTTGAATAAATCATTCAATAACTTTTTTTTTTCAAAAAATAAAAGCGGAAGTTGCAAAGCAAGGTTGGTTGCATGAACAAAGGCACTCGCTCCCTGGTAACCGAGCAACGCAGGAAGTGATCACTGATCAGTGCAGGGTTCGTACACCTTTTCCATGGCCAAATTCAAGCACTTTTTAAAAGGACTTTCAAGATTAATTTTACAGTTTTTCCAGTACCCTTCAAAAGGTGAAAACCATTGTGAATCAATCCATAGCCTTGTTGTTTTGAGGTCACCAAATGTTTCTGTAGGAAAAACACGGAAAATCTGTTAAAACCTAAGCCTAACATTGGACAGGCAGTTATCATTAACTGTATGGGGCATAGAAAATAAAGCAGTGCTTTTGTAGACTGCAAACACCAATGACATTGGGTAAACATGTCTTTATGTGTGTTGTTTTTCAAATGTTTTGTTATTTTTCTTACTTACAGCACTCGATGACATCGAACAGCATGGATTGATTCACACCATTTGTGCTTGTAAACTGCATAATGTTATATGAATACACGCACCCTCAAAATGTACATTTCACTCATTTATTAACAAAACTGTTCCCTCCATATTAATATAAGGATAATAAATTAAAGGAAAATATTTAGTTTGTTTCACAACACCTCAGTCACCTTTCATTATGCATATCTAGGCCTTATAACTGTGGCCATGATAACAAATTAACAAAAAGACAAACGTTAACTTTTTTTGCTTTCACTGAGGTAGCCGACAAGTTAAGTAGACAACAAAAATAATAGAGAAAGAAATGCTGTGTTGTGTAAAATCTACAAAGACATTAATATTAACTCAGCTCTAAGTTGTGAAAAAGGTTACAAATTATAATAATAAATAATAATAATAATAAATTCGATTTTATATAGCGCTTTTCTATTATTGGATGCTCAAAATGCTCACAGAGAAGTGAGAACCCATCATTCTTTTTTTTTTCATTTTATTTTTATTGACATCCAGCATCAGACATTTGAAGTGAAGTGAATTATATTTATATAGCGCTTTTTCTCAAGTGACTCAAAGCGCTTTACATAGTGAAACCCAATATCTAAGTTACATTTAAACCAGTGTGGGTGGCACTGGAAGCAGGTGAGTAAAGTGTCTTGCCCAAGGACACAACGGCAGTAACTAGGATGGCGGAAGCGGGAATCGAACCTGCAACCCTCAAGTTGCATCTACTAAATCATATTCACATACATCATATAACCGTTGTCTGTCCTAAATGTCAAAAGTATTTTTGTTTGCCACCCACCCCTCCAAAAAAAGAAAAAGAAACAGAGATAAACAAAAACAAGGTAGTATCTACACATACATCAATTAAATCAGCAAAGAATAAATAATACATTGATAATAATAATGAACAGAAATAAAATAAAATAAATATATACAGATACTTATATGTATATATACACATATAGGGAGTAATCTTTTTTTCTTTTTTTTGATTGAATGATTGAATTGTTTACAAAAGCTTACAATTCAGAAATCATTGATAAAACTGTTTCATGCTTGTATAAGTGTTTGTTGAATATGAAAGTATACTCAACCTCATATATTAAAACAAAATGGGAGAAGGAAGGAGGGATAACTATATCGGAGGAAGAATGGACAATAACTACTTACGTATAAAATACTACACGGTCTAGCTCCATCCTATCTTGCCGATTGTATTGTACCATATGTCCCGGCAAGAAATCTGCGTTCAAAGGACTCCGGCTTATTAGTGATTCCCAAAGTCCAAAAAAAGTCTGCGGGCTATAGAGCGTTTTCCGTTCGGGCTCCAGTACTCTGGAATGCCCTCCCGGTAACAGTTCGAGATGCCACCTCAGTAGAAGCATTTAAGTCTCACCTTAAAACTAATTTGTATACTCTAGCCTTTAAATAGACTCCCTTTTTAGACCAGTTGATCTGCCGTTTCTTTTCTTTTTCTTCTATGTCCCACTCTCCCTTGTGGAGGGGGTCCGGTCCGATCCGGTGGCAATGTACTGCTTGCCTGTGTATCGGCTGGGGACATCTCTGCGCTGCTGATCCGCCTCCGCTTGGGATGGTTTCCTGCTGGCTCCGCTGTGAACGGGACTCTCGCTGCTGTGTTGAATCCGCTTTGGACTGGACTCTCGCGACTGTGTTGGATCCATTATGGATTGAACTTTCACAGTATCATGTTAGACCCGCTCGACATCCATTGCTTTCCTCCTCTCCAAGGTTCTCATAGTCATCATTGTCACCGACGTCCCACTGGGTCATTATTGTCACCGATGTCCCACTGGGTGTGAGTTTTCCTTGCCCTTATGTGGGCCTACCGAGGATGTCGTAGTGGTTTGTGCAGCCCTTTGAGACACTAGTGATTTAGGGCTATATAAGTAAACATTGATTGATTGATTGATTGAATAATATGGAAATATCAATGGACTTGTACCAGCTCACCCAAGTGGAGGGAGTTTGGCTGGAAAAGTTTGATCAGATTTTTCATTACACCTTCTCAGAAGTCTCACTATAACTCCCCTGCCTGCTGGAGAAATTGTGGGAATTCAAACGCAAACCACTACCATGTTTTCCGGGACTGCTCTACCATAAAGGACTATTGGAAAGAGATACACCAAGCTTTACAGGATATTTTTCAACGAGAAATACCCCTTGTTTGTTGGACTTGCTCCTCAAGATTGGCTGAAGAAAGATAAATACTTAATGAATATCCTACTGGTGGCTTGTAAAAAGACCATCACTAGGAAATGGATATCCCAGGAGAGCCCAACTTTGAAGCAATGGATGGAAACCACAATGGACATATATATATAAAATGGAGAAGATAACTGCCTTTATTAATTATAAATATGAGAAATTTGCCTCATACTGGGAAAACTGGGTCAATTACGTCACGCCCCATAAGCCTGACTTAAATCTTGGGAATTAGTGTACTGTTTAAAAAAAAAGAAAACCCATCATTCATTCACACCTGTTGGTGGTAAGCTACATTTGTAGCCACAGCTGCCCTGGGGTGGACTGACGAAAGCGAGGCTGCCAATTTGCGCCTACGGCCCCTTCGACCACCACCTATCATTCATTCACCAGTGTGAGCGGCACTGGGGGCAAAGGGTGAAGTGTCCTGCCCAAGGACACAACGGGAGCGATTTGGATGTCAAGAGGCGGGGAGCAAACCTGCAACCCTCAAGTTTCTGGCACGGCCGCTCTACCCCGTACATTACATGACCTTCACAGCACAAACAAGTCCAATAATGTAACCATTTTAATGCAATTACCCAAAACAACATGGAACTTGCTTGCCTTAACTGAGAGTGTCAGACAAGTTAAGTACACAACCAAAATAATGGAGCAAAAAATACATCGAACCATGTTGTATAAAAACTCAAAATCATTCACATTAACTCACCTCTATGTTGTGCAAAAGTTTACAAATTACATATTACTTTCAGAGTGCAAACAAATCCAAAAAGTGCAAATAAGAACTTCCGCAAACATAACTGATCCTTTAAGTTTGAAAAAAAAATAACAATTTAAAAAAAATACCCTTCATGGGTAGACTAAATACCATCATTCAGTTCTTACATTTTCTCTGTCAACTGATGTTCAAAGGTCTCAAGATTTCTCTCTTTTTCCTATGCTGCGTGTGGAGAGGCGGAGCCAGGCCCAAGATGGCGGCAAGGAGGCGGAGGATGTGAGCGAGCGGCAGGGAGCGACGCCACAGTCAAGTGCATGTGCGTGGATCGCGCACCGGTACACAATTAACATTTCTCCTCACACTGTATAAAAAGGGGGAAGGAGGAGAGAACGGGGCAGAAGGAGGAGAGCCCACAGCAGCGACCGGGGAGCGAAAGCAACGAAGAGCAGACGACGACGACAACAGCTGAAATGCAATCGAGGAGCGAGCAGTGGAAAAGGAGCTGAAAAGTGACCTGACCGCAGACAAGCTTGTTATTGAAAAATAAACAAGACTCAAACCTGCTCGAAAGCAATGTCCTTCCTTGATGGTCCATGGAACCCGCACGACGACAGCAAGAGTCGTTCACACTGCCCTTGTAGGTCTGTTTGACTTTGAAATGAGGCAGTTTGCCTTTAGCCTCAGCTTTTTCTGCATTACTGAAAATATATTTTATCAGCTGGAAATAAGCCTAGTGTTCAAATATTTAGGCTACAAACTTCTGTTTTTAATGCATGTCTCTCTCTTTGTTTTGTTTTTTCTGGTTCTAATTCCATCTAAATCAGGGGTGCCCATTATGTCGATCGCGAGCTACCAGTCGACCGCGGGGGGTGTGTCAGTCGATCTCCAGCCAGGCTTTTAAAAAAAATAGACCTAAAAATTAGTGATCATCAATCTTCACCAAGACGTCACTTAAATGACATTCACGGTACCGGAGGGTCTTGTGAGATGACGCTGGCTGCTGCAAGATCATTATTATGAAAATATGACCGAGAGGAAGGCGAGAAACACTTTTTATTTCAACAGACTCTCGCGCCGTACCTTCCGTCAAAACTCTAAAGGCCGACTGCACATTTCCTATCTTCACAATAGAAGCCCTGCTTCATGCTGCCTGCGCTAACTAAATACAGAGTCTCGGAAAACTGGCGTGCACAAGCGATCCCTCAGAAAGCTGGCGTGCACATCACTTGAGCACGCCAGCTTTCCGAGACTCTTATTTTGTTAGCGCAGGCAGCATGAAGCAGGGCTTTTATTGTGAAGATAGGAAATGTGCAGTCGGCCTTTGGAGTTTTGACGGAAGGGACGGCGCGAAAGTCTGTTGAAATAAAAAGTGTTTCTCGCCTTCCTCTCTGTCATTTTTTCATAATAATGAACTGGCAGCAGCCAGCGTCATCTCACAAGACCCTCGGGTGCCGTGAATGTCAATCAAGCAAGCTACGGAATTTGCCGCCAATGTTTTTCTTGTAAAGTGTATGGAAGCTGGATGAATTAGATGCCAAAAACCAACCACTTTCATGTGGTATTGTACAGAAAGGACAACTTTTTTTCTCCTCCATTTGAAAATGTGGGCGTCATCATCATTACTGTCTGATTCCAATCAATGCAAGTCATCAGAATCAGGTAATACACCAACTTATATTCTTGTCTTTGTGAAAGAAAGACATCTATATGTGTTACACATGCTTGTATTATCATTAAACACATTTAACTTGTTTATAAAAATGTCTCTTTCATAAATAAATAAATATAAATGATATATATAAATGAGGTAGATCCCCTCGAGTTGGTCAATTGAAAAGTAGCTTGCCTGCAGAAAAAGTGTGGGCACCCCTGATCTAAATGTTACCAATGAAAATAAAATCAGCTGATTAAACATGAAAATATAAATGTCAACTTATTTTCTATTAGGCTATGTCTTAAGACTATGTCATTCACAACCTTGCAACTTTAGGCTATCCATGGCAGTCAGTGTTTACCTTACGTCAACTGAGCTTAGATTTTTAGTTGAGGGAATTATTATAAATTATAATTTATCATTGACAAACGCTCGCTTTTTTCCTTTCATAGCTCTTAGTAACTGTCCATAATTAACACGTAACCTAGCACTGATCTCACAGTTTAGGTCTAGCACAGACATGGGCAAACAACAGCCCGTTGAACGTTTTAATCCGGCCCGCGGAACTTGTCCAAATTATTGAAAAAAAAATAGTAAAAAGTGTTTTTTTTTTTTTTACAAAAAACTCTTATCAATGTTAAGGTTTCTGCCTACCATATGCGTTTTCAGCGCTTGAGTATCCTTAAAGAGGAGCCACCCATTAAATTATATTATTAGATTACATTTCATATTATTATCGTCGGTAAACCTCGTTCGTTTCACCATATCCCTGTAACACCACGTTTCCCCACTACATGGCGCTCATTGACCTTTTGGGCTTGTGGGATATTACTTCCTTCTTCTCTTTAGCTTTGTCTTGTGAGCAATGTTCCCTCTAATTTTTCATGAGTGTGTGAGGATTCAGTGGAGCACATGTGAGCAACAGCAGACGTGCACACTGTGGCCACACCTGTCCCAAACCTGACATCATAACAACTTGAATGTTTTATTAAAATAATTTTCTGATATGAGTGATTTTGCCCTCTTAGAAATGACAATGACAAAAAAACATGTTTTTCATGAACTATGTGCTAGTATTCGATGTCTGGTTGCGGGTCCTGTCTTTAAAAGAAATGTTACCCCTTTCAGAGATTACATTTAGTTCATGTAACTTTCTGTCTGTAAAATACATCTTTTTATTAGCATTTATGAAATCTAGTGACAATATTTCATGAATGATATCCTTAGATTAACATTCTTAATAAATGGCAGTAAAATAAGCACACATCTGATTGAAGAGTCCAGGGCCCTATTCGGACTTTATTAATGAATTCTCAGAGTTCGTTGCTGATCTAGTGACACACGCCGATAATATAATCATAATGGGGGACTTTAATATCCATATGAATACCCCATCGGACCCACCGTGCATAGCGCTCCAGACTGTAATTGATAGCTGTGGTCTCACACAAATAATAAATGAACCCACGCATCGCAACGGTAATACGATAGACCTAGTGCTTGTCAGGGGCATCAACGTTTCCAAAGTTACGATACTCCCGTATACTAAAGTATTGTCTGATCATTACCTTATAAAATTCGAGGTTCAGACGCATGTTCGTCAAACTAATAATAATAATAACTGCTATAGCAGCCGCTACATTAATACGGCCACAACGACAACTCTTGCTGACCTACTGCCCTCGGTAATGGCACCATTCCCAAAGTATGTGGGCTCTATTGATAACCTCACTAACAACTTTAACGACGCCCTGCGCGAAACCATTGATAACATAGCACCGCTAAAGTTAAAAAAGGCCCCAAAAAAGCGCACCCCGTGGTTTACAGAAGACACTAGAGCTCAGAAATTATTATGTAGAAAGCTGGAACGCAAATGGCGCACGACTAAACTTGAGGTGCACCATCAAGCATGGAGTGATGGTTTAATAACTTATAAACGCATGCTTACCTTAGCTAAAGCCAAATATTACTCAAATCTCATCCACCGTAATAAAAACGATCCTAAATTTTTGTTTAGTACGGTAGCATCGCTAACCCAACAAGGGACTCCTTCCAGTAGCTCAACCCACTCAGCTGATGACTTTATGCAATTCTTTAGTAAGAAAATTGAAGTCATTAGAAAGGAGATTAAAGACAATGCGTCCCAGCTACAACGGGGTTCTATTAACACTGACACGATTGTATATACGGCGGATACTGCCCTCCAAAATACTTTCTCTCGTTTTGAGGAAATAACATTAGAGGAATTGTTACAACGTGTAAATGGAATAAAACAGACAACATGTTTACTTGACCCTCTTCCTGGGAAACTGATCAAGGAGCTCTTTGTATTATTAGGTCCATCAGTGCTAAATATTATAAACTTATCACTCTCCTCGGGCACTGTTCCCCTAGCATTCAAAAAAGCGGTTATTCATCCTCTTCTTAAAAGACCTAACCTCGATCCTGACCTCATGGTAAACTACCGACCGGTGTCTCACCTTCCCTTTATTTCAAAAATCCTTGAAAAAATTGTTGCGGAGCAGTTAAATGAACACTTAGCGTCTAACAATCTATGTGAAACCTTTCAATCCGGTTTCAGGGCAAATCACTCCACGGAGACAGCCCTCGCAAAAATGACTAATGATCTATTGCTAACGATGGATTCTGATGCGTCATCTATGTTGCTGCTCCTCGATCTTAGCGCTGCTTTCGATACCGTCGATCATAATATTTTATTAGAACGTATCAAAACACGAATTGGTATGTCAGACTTAGCCCTGTCTTGGTTTAACTCTTATCTTACTGATAGGATGCAGTGTGTCTCCCATAACAATGTGACCTCGGACTACGTTAAGGTAACGTGTGGAGTTCCCCAGGGTTCGGTCCTTGGCCCTGCACTCTTCAGCATCTACATGCTGCCGCTAGGTGACATCATACGCAAATACGGTATTAGCTTTCACTGTTATGCTGATGACACCCAACTCTACATGCCCCTAAAGCTGACCAACACGCCGGATTGTAGTCAGCTGGAGGCGTGTCTTAATGAAATTAAACAATGGATGTCCGCTAACTTTTTGCAACTCAACGCCAAAAAAACGGAAATGCTGATTATCGGTCCTGCTAGACACCGAACTCTATTTAATAATACAACTCTAACATTTGACAACCAAACAATTAAACAAGGCGACACGGTAAAGAATCTGGGTGTTATCTTCGACCCAACTCTCTCCTTTGAGGCACACATTAAAAGCGTTACTAAAACGGCCTTCTTTCATCTCCGTAATATCGCTAAAATTCGCTCCATTCTGTCCACTAAAGACGCTGAGATCATTATCCATGCGTTTGTTACGTCTCGCCTCGACTACTGTAACGTATTATTTTCGGGTCTCCCCATGTCTAGCATTAAAAGATTACAGTTGGTACAAAATGCGGCTGCTAGACTTTTGACAAGAACAAGAAAGTTTGATCACATTACGCCTGTATGAACTTTCACAGTATCATGTTAGATCCGCTCGACATCCATTGCTTTCCTCCTCTCTAAGGTTCTCATAGTCATCATTGTCACCGACGTCCCACTGGGTCATTATTGTCACCAATGTCCCACTGGGTGTGAGTTTTCCTACCGAGGATGTCGTGGTGGTTTGTGCAGCCCTTTGAGACACTAGTGATTTAGGGCTATATAAGTAAACATTGATTGATTGATTGAAGAGTCTGAGTGTTACAACCTGGCATTTACACATTGTGTGGCGTTGGGGTTGTCCGACTTTTTGTGTGGCCATAAACGCAACACTGGCTAAGTGCCATGAGTGCTTGTGTTGGTGCAGGTGAGAGAGAAAGCGGCTTCTGCGGAAACGACGGATGACAAAGTTGGTTTAAGCCTGGTTTGTATGGCAGAAAATTACCAGTTTTTATAGATAAAAGTTTGTTTTACTCATGTTTTTGGTGTGGTTACAAACAGTTTTGCTCAATAAAGTGATTGACGGAATTCCTGTCCCTAAAGTGTCTCGACAGACGATAATTGAACTGTGTTGACAGAGATTGTTCTATTCATCGGGGCCACTCTTGTTGTCTCTTGTCACTCATAGAGTTGCATTGCAAAATCACACAGAATAAATTGTAATGTGTTTATTTTGTTTAAAGTTCAGATGGGATTTTTGATTTTCTGCACAGGGTTAATTTACTGTGCGCAGTGGACGCGTGAGTAGTGCGCAATTGCGCAGGCGCGCAACTTAGAGGGTACGTTGCCTGTGAGCCCCTCTGTAAAAACGAGCTTATCAAAGCAAAGAAAAGTGGACAGTGAGTGCCGAGTATTTAATGCAGAATGGACAACGAAATACTTTTTTTTACTGAAGTCCGATCATGATATATGCCAAGAAACTGTCGCGGTTTACAAAGAATACAATATCAGCTGCCTATTTGCTACAGAAGATGCTACCTTTGTTTGGCTCGACCTACGTCTGTGAGCAAACATTCAGCGTCCTGAACATCAAGAAATCCCGTCACAGATCCAGGTTAACTGACCAGCATCTCGGCGCTATCCTGAGAATTGCCACAACCAAACTCCATCCAGACTTTGATGTATTGGCCAAAAAGGGAGATCAACAAAACTGAGTTTCTCTGCTGTTATTCTGTGATAATCAAATGTAAATAATTCAAGTAAATCAAATATATACTATGAATTTCTCTACTGTGTTTATTCTTAAAGCAAATTAAATTAATGCATTTGAAAAAAAAAAAAACTGTACAATGAGCCTTGCTGCCTACTAGAGATGCGCGGATAGACAATTATACCATCCGCAACCGCATCACTAAAGTCGTCATCCAACCAAACCAACATTTCATCAAAACCACACCCGTCCGCCACCCCCCCGTTGTTATTTATCTAATATAGACGATGCAAGGCATTAGTGAGGTTAGAAAGTGTAACTCCCTCCAAACAGCACAGACACAATGGCTTTCTTGAACCCATTTATTTGAAGGCTTCCTTTCCCTTCAAATTCACCGTGAAAACTGTAATAAATAAAGCACGTTACAAACGTAAAAATTATAACATGCACAGCATGTGGATCAAACATTTTACCAAGTAAAATACCAACAAATGACAAATACCTCGTTGGCCATATCCGTCGACAGACCAAACGTGACACTTCAAAATAAAGGTATGCCCACATACTGTTTTAAAGAGTGCTGCTCGTTTATCGTATGTGGGTAACAACATTTAACTATTTATAAATGGTTGATTTCTATAAGCTAGTAAGGTAAAGTGTTGTACCTGACAAGTTCGGGCTACCTTGCTTCTGCAGCCTTCATCAGTGATGTTAGCGTGACGTTGTCTGTGACGTGATATATGGATTTAACCATCAAGAGTGGTCAGGTACAACACTTTACCTACCAGCCTATATAAATCAACCATTTATAAATACACGTCAGTAGGCTAAATGAACCTCTTCAACATAACATTTAACTATGTATAATGTAGCGGCTGGCTACGGGGTGTTAGCAAATGACTTCGGCTGAGGGGCGGGACTTTCGGGAGAGATAGGGAAGTGACCTTGTCGACAGGAAGTGCGAGTTTGAGTTGTCCCGGGAAAAGCGTTAGAGACATGAGAGCTGTTGTGTGGTTGTATTACATCCTGTGCAATAAAGACAAGACAACCGAAAGAAGTTGTATGAGCCCACATTCCTGGGATTATTACAATATATATTTCCGAATTGGTTGAACCGCCACCCGCCCGAATCTATTTAAAATCTATTTTTTTGTCATGTCACCCGCCCGACCCGCGGTTTATCCGCGGACTCTGCGGTTGTGACCGCAAACCGTGCATCTCTACTGCCTACTCATGATATGTTACATGTTTGTAGGCCAAATCCTCTCACGTAATGGCTTTTACATGTAATTTATATTATTTCACACAAACACTCCATCCATCTGTTCCTGACCCAATTCGGCCCTCCTGGCAAAAAGTTTCCCCACCTTAGGTCTAGCACCTACCAAAAGGTTAGAACACAAAACTTTAGCTAACTTGTAGGGCTAGTAATCTCTGTGGCATTCCTTTCATATAACTCGAGAGAGCCGACTCTCCAATTGGGAAAAGCTGGATTTCCTTTTTGCATACTTTGCAGCAGGCTAGACGTGGATTTGGTCCATGTTTTATCCAAAGTTTGGATTTGTAATTTTCCATCCAATGTTCATTAAAACAACAACCTCCCGGCATGTTGCACCGATGCATCACTGTCCTCTTGGGGGCGACACAGAGCCGTATTTCTGGCATGACAACAACCTGACATAAGGGCTCGTGCAAAGCCAAAAGATCAAGCGGGTAGCTTTAATTTTTGAGGAAACTTAAATTATTTTGTGTCCATATTATAATTTGCCTATTGAGTCAGACTGCTGAGAAATATAATGAACAGTTCCAAGCATTTACAAGCACTTCACCCAAAGTTCAAGCATTTTTCAAACCTTGAAAACACAACATTAAAATCCAAGCATTTTCAAGGTTTTTAAGCACCTGTACAAACCCTGTCAGTAGGAGTGACACGCTAACAACCAATCAGGTAACAGTATCAACTATCAGGCTTGTTTGCGCCGTCTTGTGGTTGATTCTTTGCATGGAGTGAGAAGAGCGAAGAAATTGTGGCTAAAACAAGGAAAAGTCACCTCAATATTATTCCAGTTTTTTGTTTTGTTTTTTCAAAAAGGGACTGTGGTCAGTCTGTAAATGATGCAAGGCGCTCATCCCCATCAAGACTGCCAATACTAAACCACCTTAGCTGCGCTCACCCTTATTGCTGGGCCGCAAAATTAAATTCCCTTTCTCAGCTGTGGTGCGTATGGGCCGCGGTCGTACTCAGTTGTAATACACATGTTCACCATTTGTGGCAGTAATGACAATATCAAACAGAAGAAATCTGGAGCTAAAGCCAGAGAAGATTCTTAAGCACAAAAATTATGACTCAAGTGTTGAAGCTGTATTTTCATTTGCACTTTAATTTTATTGAGAGTATATTCAAGAAACATTAAGGATTTATCATTAAATTCAGTTAGAATGTATGCATTTTATTTTATCCATCCATTTGTTATTTTTTCATATTAATTTATGTTTATTTGTATTTATTTTTATATGAGCAATGTCGTTTTCGAATGGTATTAAAATCAAGAGTAAGATTACCAATTCAGTATTAATATTTGAGTGGGCCCCAGGCTCCTTTGTAGTAGAAAAGTTGGGCCCTGGGGTCGAAAAGGTTAAGAAACCCTGCTTTAAAGCACAACTTCCTGGCACTAAACCTGCAGAAAATCGTTTCTCTCTGTTTACATTTTCACACTTTGCACTATTTTGTTACACTTTATTCAGCATTTCTTATGGTTTCCTTATTTTTGCACCTGCGTTTTAAGAGGCTATCAAGGAAAAAATAATGTTTTACTCACATCATATCCTCTTTGAAACTGAGGGCAAACTTGTACTGCATGGATTGTGATGCTTGGGAGGTTTCCTGCTGCCGTGTTCTTTCCTCCAGGTAGGACGCCTCAGCACAATCTCCTCTGTTCATTGTGACAGCAAAGTATATCAGCATATTGACACCAACTTCCATCACAAAACATACACGTTTCATACAGAGCTGGTGTTCACTCCTGCGATCATGGGAGAACAAGAGCCTATCCCAGGGGACTTGAAGAACACATTGGTCACATCAGAACACACAGAGTAAAATTTAAGAATGACTTTCTTTATCATTTAGGCTATTACGTGGTTAGAGTGTCCGCCCTGAGATCGGTAGGTCGTGAGTTCAAACCCAGCCGAGTCATACCAAAGACTATAAAAATGGGACCAATTACCTACCTGCATGGCACTCAGCATCAAAGGTTGGAATTGGTGGTTAAATCACCAAAAAATTATAACCGGGCCAGCCACCACTGCTGCTCACTACTCCCCTCACATCCCAATCCAATCCAATCCAATCCACTTTATTTATATAGCACATTTAAACAACAAGAACGTTTCCTAAGTGCTGCACAGCCATGTTAAAAACAATATTAAAAAACAATATTATGCTCCACCAATGACTGAATAAAAACAAAAAATAAATAAATATAAAACCAATATAAAAATAAATATGATTAAAAACAATATAAAGGGTAAAATCAATTAAAACAGTAAAATAGAAATCAAAGTGTATAAAAACACAGAGGACAACAGAGGACCACACAACTCACGCAGTGTTAAAAGCCAAAGAATAAAAGTGGGTCTTAAGACGAGACTTAAAACACTCCACTGTGGAAGCAGTTTGAACATGGAGGGGCAGAGTGTTCCAGAGCTTAGGGCCGACCACAGAGAAGGCCCTGTCTCCCCTGGTCTTAAGTCTGGTCTTGGGCACCACGAGCTGGAACTGGCTCTCGGACCTCAGAGCGCGCGCAGGAGTGTAAATTTGGATGAGGTCCGAGATATACTGAGGTGCCAGTCCATGTAAAGATTTAAAAACAAACAGCAATGTTTTAAAATCAATTCCAAAATGAACAGGGAGCCAGTGCAAACTCTGAAGAGTTGGGGTTATATGCTGGCGTTTCCTGGCCCCTGTTAAAAGTCCTGCTGCCGCGTTCTGGACTAACTGCAACCGGGAGAGAGCTTTTTGGCTAATGCCAGCATAAACTGCATTGCAGTAGTCCAGGCCACTTCAAATAAAAGCATGCACGACTTGTTCAAAAAGGTTAAAAGATAAAAACGGTTTAAACTTTACTAAAAGACGAAGGTGATAAAAACACGATTTTAAAACGCCATTCACTTTTCGTCAAGTTTAAAATCGCTGTTTATAGTGACGCCAAGGCTGGTGACTTTGGGACGCACATCATTTTGCAATGGTCCCAAGTCAGTGAGGGCCGGACCAAAAACTGAAATTTCCGTTTTCCCCTCATTCATTATTAAAAAAATTCTGTGCTAACCAAGCCTTGACGTCACATAGACAGTTGACAATGGGTGTCAAGGGGTGATCAAGCGTGATGGGTCAATAATTTCGCCACACCTCGTGTGTGTGTGTGTGTGTGTGTGTGTGTGTGTGTGTGTGTGTGTGTGTGTGTGTGTGTGTGTGTGTGTGTGTGTGTGTGTGACAATCATTGGTACTTTATAACTTAACTTTATAGCTTAAAGTTTAAACAAGAGCTGCATATTGAAAAATGAAAGCATGCAATTGCCTTTTTTATACGTTGTGCACATTAAAGATGCTAAAAAAAATGCAATATACATCAAATACTATATTTGAAAACAAAAAAAAATTATCTTATCTTTTGTGTTATTGGTGACGAAGCAAATCATTGTTAGGGTCAAATCTAATATACCTTTAATGAACTACTGAATAAGACATGCCTGCATATGTTGTGTTATTCTTTTATTTTTCCATATTTAACGTATTGTGTTGACATTTGGGGAAATGTTTATAAAACAAACATAGACCCAATAATAAAACTTCAAAAAAGGGTCATTAGAATAATACACAAAGCTTGCTACTATGAACATACCAATCCATTATTTATGAGTTCAAATGTGTTAAAATTTTCAAACATTGTGTTTTTAAAAACAATGGAAATTATGTTTCGAGTAAAGAACAACAGCCTTCTAGCTTGTATTCTCAGGCTATTTCATTTAAGAGGTGAAAACTATCATTTACGGGGGATATCGATTTTTGAAATAGGTAAAGCGAGAACAAATATAAAATACAAATGTATTACAGTTTTAGGAGTTAAATGGTGGAACAAGCTCAGTGATGAGCTGAAGACATGCACTTCTTTGGTAAGGTTTAAGAAAACATTGAAAGGTGAAATAATTGAAAATTATAAAATATAGTAACAATTACTTTCATCCCATTGATTTTTTTTTGTGATTTTTTTTTAACGTTGATGTTCCAGGTAATCTAATCTTCTGTGAAGGTATAGGATAGGCAAATATAAGCTTTGGCTTCAGCCTATTCCTTTTTTGGTCATTCTTTTTATTTTCTTTCGTGTGTAAATGTGCATTATTGTATACATATAACATGTACTGTAAAACTGATCACACAAAATGGTTGATTGATTTGATTTGATTGATTATATGACCGAAATAAACTTATTTCATTCATTCATTCATTCATTTTCAGAACACATGCTCATTGGCATAGTTCCACTGTGACCTTGGGGGGAAAAAGGCTTATTTTAATGATTCAATCACTTTCGCATCAGTTTCTCAGGAGTAAGAACGGGTCTCAATCTAACAACTGTGAACCACGTCACTAATTGAAAAAGAACCATCCAAAAGAGCCGACTCGTTTGGGAATATCAAATCCCTACCAGTCAAAGACCTCAAACACCCAGTTAAAACATGAATTCAAATTAAAATGTATTTACATAGCACTTTTCATTGGGCATCTGAAGCGATACAGTACCAATTTTTGCTAATTTTGTGTGTGTTGATGAATTTTTATTGTTGAATGAATAAAACATTTAATAAAAATGAGCAGTCATATCTTGTTTCACTTCCAAGACGTTAGATGTTAGTACTGCAAAGGCTATCTATTGTATGTTCTCGAAGGAAGAAGGAGCTTTTTCCAGGGAGCTAAATGTTTTATGTTGCGCCCTACAAAGTATATCCTGTAAGGATTTTAATGATTACACACCAGCTGTAAGATTGTAACATTTATCTTAGTTGTAGTTTTCCTTACCAAATTTAGAGCTGTTGAAATCACCAGGTAAAATTACTAGTAGCCTGTCTATGAAAAATCCAATGTAAACTAGCATCAAGCTAACAAATTTTTGAATAGTGGATCCTTATTTTACGTTTGAGTGTTTTCTACAAAGTATGTTTGCTTTGTTGTTGTTGAAAATTGCAACATTACTTAAAGGGAGTTTGGCTAAGTCCGCCCTGAGTGCTACTTGACTGATTGTATACGTGACGCAACCGGACTTACCAACAAAATTCGCTCTGTGCCTAAAGTACCGAATTCGGTACCCATCCCTACTTTAAATACACATAAAATACAAAACAGTACTCCTGCTACTAACTTTACTTTTAATACCACTAACAGTGCTACTACTATCAACTTTACTTTTATTACAACTAACAGTTCTACTATTATCAACTTTATTACTACAAACAGTGCTACTACTATGTGCTTTACTTTTCCTACTACTAACAGTGTTATTACTATCAACTTTACTTTTAGTACTACTAAAAGTGATACTACTATCAATTTTACGTTTATTACTACACACAAAACTACTACTATGTGCTTTACTTTTCCTACTACTAACTGTTATTACTATCAACTTTACTTTTAGTACTACTAAAAGTGCTACTACTATCAACTTTACTGTTATTACTACTAACAGTCCTATTACCCTCAACTTTACATTTATTACTACAAACAGTGCTACTACTATAAACTTTACTTTTCCTACTAACAGTTTTTTTACTATGAACTTTACTTTTAGTACTACTAAAAGTGCTACTACTATCAACTTTACGTTTATTACTACACACAAAGCTACTACTATGTGCTTTACTTTTCCTACTACTAACAGTGTTATTACTATCAACTTTACTTTTAGTACTACTAAAAGTGCTACTACTATAAACTTTACTTTTATTACTACTAACAGTGCTATTACCATCAACTTTAATTTTATTACTGCAAACAGTGCTACTACTATAAACTTTACTTTTCCTACTAAGTTTTTTTTACTATGAACTTTACTTTTAGTACTACTAAAAGAGCTACTACTATCAAATTTACTTGTATTACTACTAACAGTGCTGCTAGTATCAACTTTACTTTTATTACCACCAACAGTGCTACTATTATCAACTTTACTTTTATTACTACTAACAGTGCTACTACCATCAACTTTACTTTTATTACTACAAACAGTGCTACTACTATAAACTTTACTTTTCCTACTAACAGTTTTTTTTACTATGAACTTTACTTTTAGTACTACTATCAAATTTACTTGTATTACTACTAACAGTGCTACTAGTATTGACTATACTTTTATTACCACCAACAGTGCTACTACTATCAACTTTACTTTTATTACTATAACAGTGCTATTACCATCAACTTTACTTTTATTACTACAAACAGTGCTACTACTATAAACTTTACTTTTCCTACTAACAGTTTTTTTTTTACTATGAACTTTACTTTTAATACTACTAAAAGGGTTACTACTATCAAATTTACTTGTATTACTACTAACAGTGCTCCTAGTATCCACTTTACTTTTATTACCACCAACAGTGCTACTACAATCAACTTTATTTGTACTAACAGTGCTACTACTGCCAGTTCTACTTGTACTACCACAGCGCTATTACTATTACTGACTTGACTTGTACTACCATTACTAACAGTGCTACTACTACTACCAACTCTACTTTTAGTACCACTACTAACAGTGCTACGACCAACTTTACTTGTACAAATAACAGTGCCGCTACTACTACTACCAACTTTACTTTTACTACCAACAGTCCACTACTACTACCAATTTGACCTGTACTACCAACACTGCTACTACAACAACCAACTTTACATGTGCTACCAACGGTGCTACAACTACTACCAACAGTGTTACTACTACTACCAACCTTACTTGTACGATCAACAGTGTGGCTACTACTACCAACTTTACTTCTACTACTTCTACCAGTGCTATTATTATTACTTTTACAACTACTAAAAACGTACCAGCTTGTACAAGACACAAATCTACCTATGTGCGGTAGGATGTTAAGGTACATTAATATGCCATTTTGCAGGATTCCAAGTAGTTTTCTGTGTAACGTTTTAATGGGAGAGTGATAGCAGAAAATGTAAATATTAGTAGCTACAGTAAAGTAACATTATAGTAGATAATACAGTGCAGTATAGGAGAGGCGTGCACACACCTGTCGTTAGACGGAGGTCTAATCTTAGCCACAGTAGAAGCCGCTACTGGTAGTCCAAGCCCAGATCCCAGTGTCACGTTCTCCAAAGTGCTGCTATCCACAGACTTGAGCAGGAAGCTGGGGAAGGCTTCATCTTCCAACTTGTAACTCTCAGCCATTTATTGAAATAAAAGGGAAGCGTTGAGACATGAAGAGCACCTGCAGTGAACCAAACAAAGATGACATTTCACACAGACTTCACTTACTAATTAAATCTAAGTGTTTTGACATTCAAAATACAAAGAAAAAGTATCAGTTAGAATAATACATAACGATGGCATTTTAAAAACATTCAAACCCTTTATTTATTGAACCCAAAATATAGAAATTTGTTGATCTGGTATTAAAATTAACTACCCTGCTGCCCAGCAACGCTTCCCAACAAGAGGGGGATTACAAACTCAAAGAAAAAACTAACTTAAAAAATGTGTTTGCACCTTCAACACTTATAACCTTCAGCATATCAATATGGATTAAACAAATTAGTTAAACCAGGGGTGTCAAACTCCTAAAAAATCGTCGCTTTAACCGCATAATTACACAGTATTTTGGACATCTGTGTTGCTGAATCCTTTGCAATTTGTTCAATTAATATTGGAGAAGTCAAAGTAGAAAGATGGAGTTGGGAAGCTTTAGCATTTAGCCACACAAACACACGGTGATTCCTTGTTTAAAATTCACGGAGGTGAAACTTTACTGTGGATCACAGCGAACATGGATCCCAACCGAATGTCAACCAGCAAGTTTCGGTGAGAAAATTGTGGAAAAAAGTCGCTTCTTACCGGAGATTAGCTGAGCTTGTGCCGTCCATAAAGCTGCCGTCGACTTCGCTGAGACACTGCGCGTCAAGAAACCCGTGGACACACACCTCCGACTATCAAGTACCGTTAAACTCACTAAAACACTAGCAAAAAAATAGAAAGATAAGGGATTTCCCAGAATTATCCTAGTAAATGTGTCTAAAAACATCCGTCCCAATGCAATCGCATTTTTTTTTAAACTTTTTTTTTTTTTTTCTCTAGTCCGTCACTATCAATATCTTCAAACATGAATCTTTCATCCTCGCTCAAATTGATGGGGACATTGTCGTTTTCTCGGTCCGAATAGCTGTTTTTGTTGGAGGCTCCCATTAAAAACAATGTGAAGATGTGAGGAGCCATCAACATGTGACGTCATCGTCGGTGACTTCCGGTAGAGGCAGGGCTTTTCTGTCGGCAAGCAAAAGTTGCGAACTTTATCGTGGATGTTCTCTACTAAATCCTTTCAGCAAAAATATGGCAATATCGCAAAATGATTAAGTATGACACATAGAGTGGACCTGCTATCCCCTTTTAAATAAGATAATCTCATTTCAGTAGGCCTTTAAACAAGTTGAAAAGCCTATTGGGGTAATTACCATTTAGTGGTCAATTGTACAGAATATGTACTGTACTGCGTAAACTGTATTGTTTCATATAATGTATTCTCTTCCTTTGCAATCTGCTAGTAAAAGTTTCAATCAATCAATCAAAAAACCTGCAAATCAGATGGAAAATTAGAGAGAACAATGTTTGGGGGTATCCATAATACGCCGACAGGGAGAAGTTTTTATTCACACGATAATCCGGATGTATCTATACCTCCGTGGCGGAGGCTCCGTCGAACCCCTGAGGCCGACTCACCGAACCCCTAGGGCAGTGGTTCTTAACCTTCTTAAAGGTACCGAACCCCACCAGTTTCATATGAGCATTCACCGAACCCTTCTTTAGAAAATAAAATAAAATGTTTTTTTTCAAATTCAAGAAAAATTTATGTTTTTTTTACTGGTACACAAAATGAACCGTGCATGAACATCACCTTGTTCACAGAACAAAACCAACACAGTGCGTGATTTCACAACAAATTACACACATTACCATGAATTGATTAACATGGACCCCAAGTTGAAAAACCTATTCGGGTGTTAAAATTTAGTGGTCAATTGTACAGAATATGTACTGTACTGTGTAAACTGTACCGTTTCATATAATGCAGGGGTGCCCATTACGTCGATCGCGAGCTACCAGTCGACCGCGGGGGGTGTGTCAGTCGATCTCCAGCTAGGCTTTTAGAAAAAATAGACCTAAAAATTAGTGATCATCAATCTTCACCAAGACGTCACTTAAATGACGTTCACGGTACCGTAGGGTCTTGTGAGATGACGCTGGCTGCTGCAAGATCATTATTATGAAAATATGACCGAGAGGAAGGCGAGAAACACTTTTTATTTCAACAGACTCTCGCGCCGTACCTTCCGTCAAAACTCTAAAGGCCGACTGCACATTTCCTATCTTCACAATAAAAGCCCTGCTTCATGCTGCCTGCGCTAACTAAATACAGAGTCTCGGAAAACTGGCGTGCACAAGCGATCCCTCAGAAAGCTGGTGGCACATCACTTTCCGAGACTCTTATTTTGTTAGCGCAGGCAGCATGAAGCAGGGCTTTTATTGTGAAGATAGGAAATGTGCAGTCGGCCTTTAGAGTTTTGACGGAAGGGACGGCGCGAAAGTCTGTTGAAATAAAAAGTGTTTCTCGCCTTCCTCTCTGTCATTTTTTCATAATAATGAACTGGCAGCAGCCAGCGTCATCTCACAAGACCCTCGGGTGCCGTGAATGTCAATCAAGCAAGCTACGGAATTTGCCGCCAATGTTTTTCTTGTAAAGTGTATGGAAGCTGGATGAATTAGATGCCAAAAACCAACCACTTTCATGTGGTATTGTACAGAAAGGACAACTTTTTTTCTCCTCCATTTGAAAATGTGGGCGTTATCATCATTACTGTCTGATTCCAATCAATGCAAGTCATCAGAATCAGGTAATACACCAACTTATATTCTTGTCTTTATGAAAGAAAGACATCTATATGTGTTACACATGCTTGTATTATCATTAAACACATTTAACTTGTTTACAAAAATGTCTCTTTCATAAATAAATAAATATAAATGATATATATAAATGAGGTAGACCCCCTCGAGTTGGTCAATTGAAAAGTAGTTCACCTGCAGAAAAAGTGTGGGCACCCCTGATATAATGTATTCTCTTCCTTTGCAATCTGCTAGTAAAAGTTTCAATCAATCAATCAAAAAACCTGCAAATCAGATGGAAAATTGGAGGGAACATTGTTTGGGGGTATCCATAATACGCAGACGGGGAAAAGTTTTCATTTACACGATAATTCGGATGCATCTATATTTCCGTGGCAGAGGCTCCGTCGAACCCCTGAGGCCGACTCACCGAACCCCTAGGGCAGTGGTTCTTAACCTTCTTAAAAGGTACCGAACCCCACCAGTTTCATATGAGCATTCACCGAACCCTTCTTTAGTGAAAAATAAAATGTTTTTTTTTCAAATTCAAGAAAAACTTATGTTTTTTTTACTGGTGCACAAAATGAACCGTGCATGAACATTACCTTGTTCACAGAACAAAACCAATACAGTGCGTGATTTCACAACAAATTACACACATTACCATGAATAGATTAACGTGGACCCGGACTTAAACAAGTTGAAAAACCTATTCGGGTGTTAAAATTTAGTGGTCAATCGTACAGAATATGTACTGTACTGTGTAAACTGTACCGTTTCATATAATGCAGGGGTAGAGAACCTATGGCTCGCGAGCCAGATGTGGCTCTTTTGATGACTGCATCCGGCTCTCAGGTAAATCTGAGCTGTAATTGCTTGACACGATAAGTAATGAACAATTCCACTTGTAATCACTGTGTTAAAAATAATGTTCAAAATAGAAAAAAATAATCCATCCATCCGTTTTTCTACCACACCTGTTCTAGAAGTTGCATTAATGGTAAGAAGTTATTTATTTATTAATGGTTAGTGTGGGGCTTGCCCTTCTGGGGGTTCTTCAGACCACCAAGCACCGACATGAGAGCCTGTTTCAGGGTTACAATATTGTTTTATTTTTAAATAAGTCTCTCAGTTGATTTCGTTCTCGCTCACGCTCTGGCTCCAGCCCCTACCCCGTCCTTCCTCCTGGCTGCTGCTAATAACAAAGCGACATGTCGCTAATTTCGAGGCCGGTCCTGGCACACCCTGCTTTGCTGCTGGCCCGCAGGCCACGCCCCCTCCACAGTTAGTTTCAGAATAACAATGTTATTCCAAAGAATAAGAGACTACGCTAGAAATGTTGGTCTTACTTAAAAATGCACGCCTTTAGTTGTGTTCAGTTTTAAAAAAAAAACATTATATGGCTCTTACGGAAATACATTTTAAAATACTCTAGCCTTTAAATAGACTCCCTTTTTCGACCAGTTGATCTGCCATTTCTTTTCTTTTTCTCCTATGTCCCACTCTCCCTTGTGGAGGGGGTCCGGTCCGATCCGGTGGCCATGTACTGCTTGCCTGCGTATCGGCTGGGGACATCTCTGCGCTGCTGATCCGCCTCCGCTTGGGATGGTTTCCTGCTGGCTCCGCTGTGAACGGGACTCTTGCTGCTGTGTTGGATCCGCTTTGGACTGGACTCTTGCGACTGTGTTGGATCCATTATAGATTGAACTTTCACAGTATCATGTTAGACCCGCTCGACATCCATTGCTTTCCTCCTCTCCAAGGTTCTCATAGTCATTATTGTCACCGACGTCCCACTGGGTGTGAGTTTTCCTTGCCCTTATGTGGGCCTACCGAGGATGTCGTAGTGGTTTGTGCAGCCCTTTGAGACACTAGTGATTTAGGGCTATATAAGTAAACATTGATTGATTGATTGATTGATTGAAAATATTTGGCTCTCTCAGCCAAAAAGGTTCCCGACCCCTGATATAATGTATTCTCTTCCTTTTCAATCTGCTAGTAAAAGTTTCAATCAATCAATCAAAAAACCTGCAAATCAGATGGAAAATTAGAGGGAACATTGTTTGGGGGTATCCATAATACGCAGACGGGGAAAAGTTTACATTTACACGATAATTCGGATGTGTCCATACCTCCGTGTAGGAGGCTCCGTCGAACCCCTGAAGCCGGCTTACCGAACCCCTAAGGTTCGATCGAACCCAGGTTAAGAACCACTGCCCTAGTGTGTGAATGTTGTCTATTTGTGTTGGCGACTTGTCCAGGGTGTAGCCCGCCTTCCGCCCGAATGCAGCTGAGATAGGCTCCAGCACCCCCGGCGCGACACCAAAAAGGGACAAGCGGTAGAAAATGGATGGATGATTGATTTCGAAACTTTTCGACTGAACCCAAGTGATTTCTTTGATTATTCAACAGGTCTTTTTCTCTAGAAATTGAGCCAAGATTGATGTTATTTGACGGTTCTGAGTGGCGAGCCATAAATGGGCCCCCAGGGGCCACATTTTGGAGACCCTGTTAGCTAGCTAACTAGCTGCTGGCTAAAAACAAAAGTTGTATAGTTCCGGTGGAGAAGCGAAGGACAGCAGTTCGGTAGTGCAAGTTGGTCGAAGCGTGTAAAAGTGTTGAATGCGATGAAAATAACACGTTATATAAGGTATAAAGTATAAAGAAATGGAGAATATTTAGGCACTTACTTCACTAACGTTCAATGGAGGCAGCGTCCTCTCGTCTCGTCTTTGCGAACAACGGTGCAACAAATAACGGCCGACCTGCAAATTAAACTCTTTTTACCTAACGAACACACATTTAAACACATTTAAACACACATTAAACTTCGGTCGATGTCTGAAAATCGTCGTTAAAGACGAACAACATGCAAGTTCGGAGACTGAAAGCAGGAAGCCCGCCACTACGTCATCTCTGAGGAGGCGGGAGTTAGCTCTTTTACGATCACTTGATTGGCTTATCCGCTCACAAACTCTCACTTCTAATTGGACGAAAAATATGTCAAATTTTTTTATTGGCCCGCTACACTTTAAACAAATAATATTTAAGAAAAATAAATAAATAAAACGTGGAATATAACAGCCAACAGGTCACCAACCTTTTTGAAACAAAGAGCTACTTTTTGGGTACTGATTAATGCGAAGGGCTACCAGTTTGATACACACTTAAATAAATTGCCAGAAATAGCCAATTTGCTCAATTTACCTTTAATAAATAAATATATATGTATAAAAACATGAGTATTTCTGTCTGTCATTCCGTCGTACATTTTTTTCCTTTTACGGAGGGTTTTTTGTAGAGAATAAATGATGAAAAAAACACTTAACTGAACGATCTAAAAGAAAAAAACACAAAAAAAATGAAAATTTAATTTTGAATCATAGTTTATCTTCAATTTTGACTCTTTAAAATTCAAAATTCAACCGAAAAAAATGAAGATAAAAAATAGCTAATTCGAATCTTTTTGAAAAAATTAAAAAAAGAATCATTAAGTAATTTTTCCTGATTAAGATTAATTTTAGAATTTTGATGACATGTTTTAAAAAAGTTAAAATCTAATCTGCACTTTGTTAGAATATACAACAAATTGGACCAAGCTATATGTCTAACAAAGACAAATCATTATTTCTTCTAGATTTTCCAGAACAAAATTTTTAAAAGAAATTCAAAAGAATTTGAAATAAAATTTAAATTTGATTCGACAGATTTTCTACATTTACCAGAATAATTTTTGGGGAATTTTAATCATAATAAGTTTGAAGAAATATTTCACAAATATTATTCGTCGAAAAAACAGAAGCTAAAATGAAGAATTAAATTAAAATGTATTTATTATTCTTTACAATAAAAAAAAATACTTAAAACATTGATTTAAATTGTCAGGAAAGAAGAGGAAGGAATTTAAAAGGTAAAAAGGTATATGTGTTTAAAAATCCTAAAATCATTTTTAAGGTTGTATTTTTTTCTCTAAAATTGTCTTTCTGAAAGTTATAAGAAGCAAAGTAAAAAAAAAAAAAAGAATTTATTTTAACAAGTGAAGACCAAGTCTTTGAAATATTTTCTTGGATTTTCAAATTCTATATGAGTTTTGTCTCTCTTAGAATTAAAAATGTCCAGCAAAGCGAGACCAGCTTGCTAGTAAACAAATACAATTTAAAAAATAGAGGCAGCTCACTGGTAAGTGCTGCTATTTGAGCTATTTTTAGAACGGGCCAGCGGGCGACTCATCTGGTCCTTACGGGCTACCTGGTGCCTGCGGGCACCGCGTTGGTGACCCCTGGTGTAGCGTAACAAAAAAAAAGTCAGGCAGTTTTCTACTTTAAAACTAGCGTTTAAAAAAAAACAAAAAACTTAGAATTAAAACTGATTTTTAAATTTGTATTTATATTCATTGTTTTAATTGATTCCACCGTGCTGCCCATCAATGATCCATCCACCCATCCATTTCCTACCACTTATTCCCTTTTGGGGTCGTGGTAAGCGCTGGCGCCTATCTCAGCTACAATCGGGCGGAAGGCGGCGTACACCCTGGACAAGTCGCCACCTCATCACAGGGCCAACACAGATAGACAGACAACATTCACACACTAGGGCCAATTTAGTGTTGCCAATCAACCTATCCCCAGGTGCATGTGTTTGGAAGTGGGAGGAAGCCGGAGTACCCGGAGGGAACCCACGCAGTCACGGGGAGAACATGCAAACTCCACACAGAAAGATCCCCAGCCTGGGATTGAACCTTCATATTGTGAGGCAGACGCACTAACCCCTCTTCCATCGTGAAGCCCCCCCATCAATGATATGGCAGACAAAAAATCTGCTATTGTCCCTAAAATACACATTGATTCTATTAAGTGTGTTACTTAATAGAATCAATGCGTTTGGTCGATTAATCTAGTAATCAGATCTGATTACTAGATTAATCGACCAAACTAATTGATGGATTACAATTGTCCCTCACAATCAGAATCAGAATCAGACATACGTTATTAATCCCCGAAGGGAAGGGGACCGACGTAGTCCTGGATATCACTCGACTTGAAACATTTAAGTTCAATCTTAAAACTAATTTGTATACGCTATCCTTTAAATAGGCTCACTGTACATATCCTACGAAGTCAGCTCCCGGTAACAGTTCGAGATGCCACCTCAGTAGAAGCATTTAAGTCTCACCTTAAAACTCATTTGTATACTCTAGCCTTTAAATAGACTCCCTTTTTCGACCAGTTGATCTGCCGTTTCTTTTCTTTTTCTTCTATGTCCCACTCTCCCTTGTGGAGGGGGTCCGGTCCGATCCGGTGGCCATGTACTGCTTGCCTGTGTATCGGCTGGGGACATCTCTGCGCTGCTGATCCGCCTCCGCTTGGGATGGTTTCCTGCTGGCTCCGCTGTGAACGGGACTCTCGCTGCTGTGTTGGATCCGCTTTGGACTGGACTCTCGCAACTGTGTTGGATCCATTATGGATTGAACTCTCACAGTATCATGTTAGACCCGCTCAACATCCATTGCTTTCCTCCTCTCCAAGGTTCTCATAGTCATCATTGTCACCGACGTCCGACTGGGTGTGAGTTTTCCTTGCCCTTATGTGGGCCTACCGAGGATGTCGTGGTGGTTTGTGCAGCCCTTTGAGACACTAGTGATTTAGGGCTATATAAGTAAACATTGATTGATTGATTGATACACTGTTTCAATGTCCATTTCTCAGATGATATAATTGTTGATGACTGAAGTGCTGATATCAACCAAACCTAACGATCCCTCAGATTATAAATAATGTAAAGAAATCAATGTATGCACTCTGATGATTTACTTGTGGAATGACTGTATTATGCTGATATTACATATTTGTACCATGAATTGATTAGATAGTTAGATAGATAGATAGATAGATAGATAGATAGATAGATAGATAGATAGATAGATAGACAGATGGATGGATAGATAGATAGATAGTACTTTATTTATTGCTTCAGGAGAGTTCCTTCAGGAAAACTAACATTTTCAGCACAATCCCATTCAAGATCTGACAAATGTTACAGGGAGACAGAACAGGATCTGTCAACTTCTGGCGCCCCTTACAAAAAGGTGAGATACAGGTAAACAAGATTAAAATAAAAGATTGAAATAAAATAAAATACATAAATCGGTCATCCCCGGGTTGGGGAGGAGACCCTGCCCCAAGTGGAGGAGTTCAAGTACCTAGGAGTCTTGTTCACGAGTGGGGGAAGAGTGGATCGTGAGATCGACAGGCGGATCGGTGCGGCGTCTTCAGTAATGCGGACGTTGTATCGATCCGTTGTGGTGAAGAAGGAGCTGAGCCGGAAGGCAAAGCTCTCAATTTACCGGTCGATCTACGTTCCCATCCTCACCTATGGTCATGAGCTTTGGGTCATGACCGAAAGGATAAGATCACGGGTACAAGCGGCCGAAATGAGTTTGGGTCTCTCCCTTAGAGATAGGGTGAGAAGCTCTGCCATCCGGGAGGAACTCAAAGTAAAGCCGCTGCTCCTCCACATCGAGAGGAGCCAGATGAGGTGGTTCGGGCATCTGGTCAGGATGCCACCCGAACGCCTCCCGAGGGAGGTGTTTAGGGCACGTCCAACCGGTAGGAGGCCACGGGGAAGACCCAGGACACGTTGGGAAGACTATGTCTCCCGGCTGGCCTGGGAACGCCTCGGGATCCCCCGGGAAGAGCTAGACGAAGTGGCTGGGGAGAGGGAAGTCTGGGTTTCCCTGCTTAGGCTGTTGCCCCCGCGACCCGACCTCGGATAACCGGAAGATGATGGATGGATGGATGGAAATCGGTCTAAGCCTGGGTCCCTGGAGAGGGGGTCCAGACTGAGGCCAAGGGGGGAAAAAAACAACTCAGAGCCAAAGTAGACATCCCTCTTACAACATCAAAGATCACAAAGAACATGAAAGACATTGAAGAGCAGAGCTGATGCAACCAGCCACTTCTACATACAGCTATGAATAAAAAGTAAACATATCCACGCCATCATCTGCTGGGGTGGAGAGAGCATGGCCCGAGACAGGAGCAGACCCAACACAGCAACCGAGAGAGGCGACTCCACTCTGCCGCCAACCAACTCTCGGCCAGTGTCAAGTCCGCATGGATGAGCGAGGACATGTCCGAGAAGACTGAGGTTTCCGACACCTGCTCATTCGGCCAAAACACTGTGAAGCTTGTCCGTCCGGGCGCTGAGTGCTTGCTCCGCAGCCCTGTCTCTTCATCCACATCTCCTCCAGTCTCTCCAAACAGACTCTGGTGTGGCAGAGACCCAGCAGCTGGTCTCCATGGCCAGTAGGCTCCCGGGAGGCAGATCCAGAAGTCCACAAAAAAGCACCATGGAAGTCAGGAAAGTGCCACCCCTTGTCACATATTCCCAAAGGGTCTATATATATATATATATATATATATATATATATATATATGTCTTGATTGGATTATCCAGAGAATAGTGCTCGATACCGTGGTAGAGCGCAATTTGTAGGTGTGGGAAAAATCACAAGACTACTTCATCTCTACAGAACTGTTTCATGAGGGGTTCCCTCAATCATCAGGAAATTTTAATGGAAGCATTCACATACAATGGTTTGTATAGGGCACAGAGTGGGTGGGTACAGGCAGGCGTAGGGGTGTGGTGATTGGCTCATGTGTTACCTAGGAGGTGTTTCCGTCTGTGGCGGCATGTTGAAATGATTTCACTGCGCTTGTTGAGGGATGACAGGTTTGGATGATATATAATAAACAGTTTCTCTTTTAAGCATAGGTTGCATCATTTATTACCACTGTTGTAAGGTGAGCTGGATGCAAGAATTTGCCATGTTATTGAATATTCAACATTATTGTCTTTGAGGTTCCAAATGTGTTTGCTGAGTTCTGTAGAATTCCGCAAAGTCTGGTTTCTAAAGGAGGCGTTGTGATTATTCCATCTTGTTTTGAACGCTCCTTCGGTTAATCCTACGTACGTGTCGGATGTGTTAATGTCCTTGCGTGTTACCTTTGCTTGGTAAACGACTGATGTCTGTAAGCACCCTCCGTTGAGAGGGCAATCAGGTTTCTTGCGACAGTTACATTCATTATTGGTTTCAGAGTCGTTTAGTCTGGGGGTAGGCAGTCCTTTTGCAATTGCTTTGTTGTGGTTTGAAATAATTTGTTGTATGTTATTCATACAGCTGTAGCTCAATTTAATGTTGTTCTTGTTGAATATTTTTCTTAGGGTGTTGCCTTTGGGGAAGTGTTTGTCGATCAGAGTGAGGAACTTGCGGCCGATGTTGGTTGAGACGTTTTGGCTGAATGGCGGATTGTACCAGATGATGTTGTTTCGTTTTCTGCTCTTTTTTGGTTGGTTTCCTGGAGTGGGTTCATAGGTGAGGGTGAAGTTGTATCCGCTTTCATCAAGTGCTTTCTGGTACGGGGGGGTTGCTTGGTCGAATTCAGCTTTGCTAGATGACAGCATCGATAGGCTTTTATTAATTCCAGTATATATATATATATATATATATATATATATATATATATATATATATATATATATATATATATATATATATAAAATAACACAATACTGTATTTTCGCCACATCACATATTTTGTTTTTGTTTCTTCAAGGCTAGAGCAGTGGAGCAAGCCTTGCTGTCTTTTTTATTCTATGTGTTTGGATTACTTTTTGAGGCCCTTAACAGGCATTTTGCAGCCGTGTCAGGTATGGCCCAAAATTTGAGATTTTGGGCACCCTGAAAATTTAATTTCAAAATTGGCTCCAGCGCCACCTTTAAAATTGGAAAAAAAAAATAGAGGTCAAATGTAACGAGAAAAGTTGCAATGTTGACTCTCATAACACAAATTGTTATGAGAAAACAGCTCCATTTTTATTTTATCTGACCTAATAACTTTCCTCCAGAAGGTCTTATCGTCTTATCTTATCAATACCCAACAATTCGTTTAGGAGAAAAGGTGAGGCCTTTAATCCCAGGAACACCAAACCTACCGTTGTCACGCTTTGATAAAAGGATTGGACTCAGATGCAGAGTTGGGACTTTAGACAGGCTTTTATTTTGACAACTTCCTTTTACCTCCAAAGTCAAGAAATAACCCATCCATCCATCCATCCATCATCTTCCGCTTATCCGAGGTCGGGTCGCGGGGGCAGCAGCCTAAGCAGGGAAGCCCAGACTTCCCTCTCCCCAGCCACTTCGTCTAGCTCTTCCCGAGGGATCCCGAGGCGTTCCCAGGCCAGCCGGGAGACATAGTCTTCCCAACGTGTCCTGGGTCTTCCCTGTGGCCTCCTACCAGCTGGACGTGCCCTAAACACCTCCCTAGGGAGGCGTTCGGGTGGCATACTGACCAGATGCCCGAACCACCTCATCTGGCTCCTCTCGATGTGAAGGAGCAGCGGCTTTACTTTGAGTTCCTCCCGGATGGCAGAGCTTCTCACCCTATCTCTAAGGGAGAGACCCAAACTCATTTCGGCCGCTTGTACCCGTGATCTTATCCTTTCGGTCATGACCCAAAGCTCATGACCATAGGTGAGGATGGGAACGTAGATCGACCGGTAAATTGAGAGCTTTGCCTTCCGGCTCAGCTCCTTCTTCACCACAACGGATCGATACAACGTCCGCATTACTGAAGACGCCGCACCGATCCGCCTGTCAATCTCACGATCCACTCTTCCCCCACTCGTGAACAAGACTCCTAGGTACTTGAACTCCTCCACTTGGGGCAGGGTCTCCTCCCCAACCCGGAGATGGCACTCCACCCATCCATCAAGAAATAACACTATCTATAATCACAAACAAAACTACTCGGCGAAAAGGTTCCAGAAAAAGAAGGAACAACCGAAAATCACTCCGAACGGAGGAAAACACAAAAGTAAAGACGACCTATAATTGATGCCGTATATGCTATAAAAAGTATTTAACAAAAAACGCTCCAACAGGAGGACCAAAACAACATCTATGAAAATGTCTACACTACCTAATCTAATAAAGTTTTTAACAAAAATAGTCACTCAAAAAGTTGAGGAACGAATGACAAAAATTTAACTGACACTTACCACTGCGGCTGAATAACGAAATAATCCAAATCACTCTGCTGAGGAGGAAGAAAGGAAAACCTCAAAATATTCACAAAGGGGTTCAGGATCAAGGGACATAAGCACAAGACAAGGCAAGGCATGGACAAAGACATGGACGCTAGAGAGCACGAATAAACGAGACAATCTGGCACAGAACAAAGGAAGGAGTGAGCTTATAAAACACATGAAGGTAATAGGGAACAGCTGGAAACAATCAGAGAACAGGGATGACGTCAGACTGATGACACAAAAGGAAGGGCGAGTGACCCGAAACGAGAGGAGAGTTACTTTTCAAATTAAAACATGCAAACCATAAGACAGAAAAACCCAACACAAGACAACTGTCAAGCATGGTGGTAGTATTACGCTTTAAGCCTGTTTTGCTGCCAATGTAACTGGTGCTTTAAATGGGATAATGAAAAAGGGAGGATTACCTCCAAATTCTTCAGGACAACCTAAAGTCACCAGCCCGGAGGTTGGGTCTTGGGCGCAGTTGGGTGTTCCAACAGGACAATGACCCCAAACACACGTCAAAAAGTGGTAAAGGAATGGCTAAACCAGGCGAGAATTAAGATTTTAGAATGGCCTTTTCCAAATTCCAGATTTAAATGTGTGGACAATGCTGAAGAAACAAGTCCATGTCAGAAAAAAACAACACATTTAGCTGAACTGCACCAATTTTGTCAAGAGTGGTCAAAAATTCAAGTGGATGGCTACCAAAAACGCCTTATTGCAGTGAAACTTGCCATGGGACATCTAAGTAAATATTAACATTGCTGTATGTTAATACGTTAATACGTTCAAAAGACTCCAGCTTATTAGTGATTCCTAGAGCCCAAAAAAAGTCTGCGGGCTATAGAGCGTTTTCCGTTCGGGCTCCAGTACTCTGGAATGCCCTCCCGGTAACAGTTCGAGATGCTACCTCAGTAGAAGCATTTAAGTCTCACCTTAAAACTCATCTGTATACTCTAGCCTTTAAATAGACCTCCTTTTTAGACCAGTTGATCTGCCGCTTCTTTTCTTTTTTCACCTATGTCCCCCCTCCCTTGTGGTCCGATGACCATGGATGAAGTACTGGCTGTCCAGAGTCGAGACCCAGGATGGAACGCTGGCCTGTATCGGTTGGGGACATCTCTACGCTGCTGATCCGCCTCCGCTTGGGATGGTCTCCTGTGGACGGGACTCTCGCTGCTGTCTTGGATCCGCTTTGAACTGAACTCTCGCGGCTGTGTTGGATCCACTATGGATTGAACTTTCACAGTATCATGTTAGACCCGCTCGACATCCATTGCTTTCGGTCCCCTAGAGGGGGGGGGTTGCCCACATCTGAGGTCCTCTCCAAGGTTCTCATAGTCAGCATTGTCACTGGCGTCCCACTGGATGTGAATTCTCCCTGCCCACTGGGTGTGAGTTTTCCTTGCCCTTTTGTGGGTTCTTCCGAGGATGTCGTAGTCGTAATGATTTGTGCAGTCCTTTGAGACTTTTGTGATTTGGGGCTGTATAAATAAACATTGATTGATTGATTGATTGATGTATACTTTTGACCCAGCAGATTTGCTCACATTTTCAGTAGACCCATAATAAATTCACAAAAGAACAAAACTTCATGAATGTTGTTTGTGACCAACAAGTATGTGCTCCAATCACTATATCACAAAAAAATATGAGTTGGGGAAATTATTGGAAACTCAAGACAGCCATGACATTATGTTCTTTACAAGTGTATGTAAACTTTTGACCACAACTAGACACCGACCTCTATTTAATGATACAACTCTAACATTTGACAACCAAACAATTAAACAAGGCGACACGGTAAAGAATCTGGGTATTATCTTCGACACAACTCTCTCCTTTGAGGCACACATTAAAAGCGTTACTAAAACGGCCTTCTTTCATCTCCGTAATATCGCTAAAATTCGCTCCATTCTGTCCACTAAAGACGCTGAGATCATTATCCATGCGTTTGTTACGTCTCGCCTCGACTACTGTAACGTATTATTTTCGGGTCTCCCCATGTCTAGCATTAAAAGATTACAGTTGGTACAAAATGCGGCTGCTAGACTTTTGACAAGAACAAGAAAGTTTGATCACATTACACCTGTACTGGCTCACCTGCACTGGCTTCCTGTGCACTTAAGATGTGACTTTAAGGTTTTACTACTTACGTATAAAATACTACACGGTCTAGCTCCATCCTATCTTGCCGATTGTACCATATTTACCATATTGTACCATACCGTATTGTACCATATGTCCCGGCAAGAAATCTGCGTTCAAAGGACTCCGGCTTATTAGTGATTCCCAAAGCCCAAAAAAAGTCTGCGGGCTATAGAGCGTTTTCCGTTCGGGCTCCAGTACTCTGGAATGCCCTCCCGGTAACAGTTCAAGATGCCACCTCAGTAGAAGCATTTAAGTCTCACCTTAAAACTCATTTGTATACTCTAGCCTTTAAATAGACTCCCTTTTCAGACCAGTTGATCTGCCGTTTCTTTTCTTTTTCTTCTATGTCCCACTCTCCCTTGTGGAGGGGGTCCGGTCCGATCCGGTGGCCATGTACTGCTCGCCTGTGTATCGGCTGGGGACATCTCTGCGCTGCTGATCCGCCTCCGCTTGGGATGGTTTCCTGATGGCTCCGCTGTGAACGGGACTCTCGCTGCTGTGTTGGATCCGCTTTGGACTGGACTCTCGCGACTGTGTTGGATCCATTGTGGATTGAACTTTCACAGTATCATGTTAGACCCGCTCGACATCCTTTGCTTTCCTCCTCTCCAAGGTTCTCATAGTCATTATTGTCACCGATGTCCCTCTGTGTGTGAGTTTTCCTTGCCCTTATGTGGGCCTACCGAGGATGTCGTGGTGGTTTGTGCAGCCCTTTGAGACACTAGTGATTTAGGGCTATATAAGTAAACATTGATTGATTGATTGATGAAATAATTGGAGCCTTAAATAAGTCAATTATTCATAACATTGAAATTAAGTCATTATTATTTTGTTCAGCCATGACAGGTTTTAAAATAAAAATCCTCACAAAAAATATTTTTGGGCACAAAAGGGCAGCACTCCTAAAAGTGTTAAAAAAAAGTGATACACAATTTATTCATTTTTTAAATTCATTTTCTTTAAGGCTTGAATCTTTACATCAACTTCAGATCTATATGTTTTATATATTATTTTTCTATTTTATGTTTTATGGCCTTTTTGTCAAAACCCGGTTTTTTATTGCGAAAAAGCAACATATGCAATATTTTTGTTAAAATTATTTCAAATTGGAGCCTTAAATAGATCAATAATTCATAACTGTCAGGCTTGCCCCGGACAGTTTGTCTATTTTTTAGTTTTTTCCTCTGCATTTGTCTGTTTCCTGTGTTTAGTATTTCCTGTCTTTTAGTTCCTGTCAAGTGCTCTTAATTTGTCAGCTTCCTGTCTTGTTCCCTGAGTGCTGTGTTCCTCCTCAGTGTGTTTAGTATATCCTGTCCTTAGTTCCTGTCTAGTGCTCTTATTTTGTCAGCTTCCTGTCTTGTTCCCTGAGTGCTGTGTTTCCCTTCAGCTGAGGCTGATTGGCATCTGGCCACACCTGTTGCCAATCAGCCTGCTCCTATTTGTACCTCCTTTGTCTTGGGTCAGTTGCTGGATCATTGTATTGTCGTGTCAATGTCATTTTCTACTTGTCATTCCTACTGGTCGTGTGAATGCAGCGTTGCGGTAAGCTATATTTGGTAGATGTTTTGTACCTTACTGTTTTTTGTTCCCTACTTCCGATTTGTTTGTTCATAGCCCTTAGTTTGTTATATCCGCCCACGTGCGTGCTTTTTGTTTGTACCCTTTGTTTGTTCTAATTCTAGTATTTTAAATTAAACTATGTTTCCCTGCAAAATGCCTCCCTCCTTCTCTGCATCTTGGGGTTCGACACCAGCTACCCCTGACAATAACATTGATTTTAAATCATTCTTATTTTTTGAACAATGACAGTTTTCCAGCAAACAAAAACTGCTGCATTGCAGCTTTGTATTATTAGTCAATAATTCATATCATTGATTTTAATTATTTTTTTATTTTTCATTTGTATGAGCATCCATCCATCCATCCATTTTCTACCGCTTATTCCCTTTTGGGGTCGCGGCGGGCGCTGGCGCCTATCTCAGCTACAGTCGGGCGGAAGGCGGGGTAAACCCTGGACAAGTCGCCACCTCATCGCAGGGCCAACAATGAAAGTTTAAAACAAAATTTGAACGCGTTTTTCACCAAGTACCACCTCAGAAAACCCTTGGCTCTCCAAGTATCACCATAATGTCAAACATTAAATTACAGCAGCGTAGTAGGCCTAAGTATTCATTAAAAACAAGCCCGATATTTTATTTAAGAGGTATATTTACTATGTTTGGCCACTGTAACATTACAGAGTCCGAACAGTAACACTGTGTGAATATTTAATTAACCAATTCTTTGGCGTACCACTAGATGGAGCCCATGTACCAAGACACAGTTTGACAATCACTCTCCTCTAAATTGCTTGTATTCAAATTAAAGTACCTATGATTGTAAACACAAAGGTGTAAGTAAGTATAGTTTTTGTAGACATAAACAAGCCCAAAATGTGTAATAAGTGCATGCATTACAGTAAATGCAGTACAATGTAAGATACAGTTAGTGTCTAGAAAGGTAAAAAAAAAAAAAAAAAAAAAAAGTACTTTACCTGTTTGAAATCCTACTTTCTCCTCCATCAAGTACTTGTAAATAATCCACACGACAGCAAGCTGGCTCATGTTTCCATCTATCCTGGAGGGAGTACCAGGGACCGCTCCCTCGGGTGATTCCCTCCTTCTACTGGGTGACTTCAACGCTCATGTTGGCAACAACAGTGAAACCTGGAGAGGCGTGATTGGGAAGAATGGCCGCCCGGATCTGAACCCGAGAGGTGTCTTGTTATTGGACTTTAGTGCTGAACACATCACAGACTGTCCACAACACACACCATGTGATTGTCGTGGTGGTAATCCTACAACCTGCTGGTGGACACGCAGTATACTACTTGAATGTACTGGAGGAAGTACATGCAGTATACTAATTGAATGTACTGATAAAGTACACACAGTATACTACTGGAATGTACTGATGGAAGTACACACAGTATACTAATTGAATGTACTGATAAAGTACACACAGTATATCAATCAATCAATCAATGTTTATTTATATAGCCCCAAATCACAAATGTCTCAAAGGACTGCACAAATCATTACGACTACAACATCCTCGGAAGAACCCACAAAAGGGCAAGGAAAACTCACACCCAGTGGGCAGGGAGAATTCACATTCAGTGGGACGCCAGCGACAATGCTGACTATGAGAAACCTTGGAGAGGACCTCAGATGTGGGCAACCCCCCCCCTCTAGGGGACCGAAAGCAATGGATGTCGAGCGGGTCCAACATGATACTGCGAAAGTTCAATCCACAGTGGCTCCAAGACAGCAGCGAGAGTCCCGTCCACAGGAAACCATCTCGAGCGGATCAGCAGCGTAGAGATGTCCCCAACCGATACAGGCGAGCGGTCCATCCTGGGTCCCGACGAGCGGTCCATCCTGGGTCTCGACTCTGGACAGCCAGTACTTCATCCATGGTCATCGGACCGGACCCCCTCCACAAGGGAGGGGGGGACATAGGAGAAAGAAAAGAAGCGGCAGATCAACTGGTCTAAAAAGGAGGTCTATTTAAAGGCTAGAGTATACAGATGAGTTTTAAGATGAGACTTAAATGCTTCTACTGAGGTAGCATCTCGAACTGTTACCGGGAGGGCATTCCAGAGTACTGGAGCCCGAACGGAAAACGCTCTATAGCCCGCAGACTTTTTTTGAGCTCTAGGAATCACTAATAAGCCGGAGTCTTTTGAACGCAGATTTCTTGCCGGGACATACGGTACAATACAATCGGCAAGATAGGCTGGAGCTAGACCGTGTAGTATTTTATACGTAAGTAGTAAAACCTTAAAGTCACATCTTAAGTGCACAGGAAGCCAGTGCAGGTGAGCCAGTACAGGCGTAATGTGATCAAACTTTCTTGTTCTTGTCAAAAGTCTAGCAGCCGCATTTTGTACCAACTGTAATCTTTTAATGCTAGACATTGGGAGACCCGAAAATAATACGTTACAGTAATCGAGACGAGACGTAACAAACGCATGGATAATGATCTCGGCGTCTTTAGTGGACAAAATGGAGCGAATTTTAGCGATATTACGGAGATGAAAGAAGGCCGTTTTAGTAACGCTTTTAATGTGTGACTCAAAGGAGAGAGTTGGGTCGAAGATAATACCCAGATTTTTTACAGAGTCACCTTGTTTTATTATTTGGTTGTCAAATGTTAAAGTTGTATTATTAAATAGAGGTCGGTGTCTAGCAGGACCGATAATCAGCATTTCCGTTTTTTTGGCATTAAGTTGCAAAAAGTTAGCGGACATCCATTGTTTAATTTCATTAAGACACGCTTCCAACTGACTACAGTCCGGCATGTTGGTCAGCTTTAGGGGCATGTAGAGTTGGGTGTCATCAGCATAACAGTGAAAGCTAATACCGTATTTGCGTATGACGTCACCTAGCGGCAGCATGTAGATGCTGAAGAGTACAGGGCCAAGGACCGAACCCTGGGGAACTCCACATGTTACCTTAACATAGTCCGAGGTCACACTGTTATAGGAGACGCACTGCATCCTATCAGTAAGATAAGAGTTAAACCATGACAGGGCTGAGTCTGAAATACCAATTCGTATTTTGATACGCTCTAATAAAATATTATGATCGACGGTATCGAAAGCAGCGCTAAGATCGAGGAGCAGCAACATAGATGACGCATCAGAGTCCATCGTTAGCAATAGATCATTAGTCAGTTTTGCGAGGGCTGTCTCAGTCGAGTGATTTGCCCTGAAACCGGATTGAAAGGTTTCACATAGATTGTTAAACGCTAAGTGCTCATTTAGCTGCTCTGCAACAATTTTTTCGAGGATTTTCGAAATAAAGGGAAGGTGAGACACCGGTCGGTAGTTTACCATGAGGTCTGGATCGAGGTTAGGTCTTTTAAGGAGAGGATGAATAACCGCTTTTTTGAATGCAACGGGAACAGTGCCCGAGGAAAGTGATAAGTTTATAATATTTAGCACTGATGGACCTAATAATACAAAAAGCTCCTTGATAAGTTTCCCAGGAAGTGGGTCAAGTAAACATGTTGTTTGTTTTATTCCATTTACACGTTGTAACAATCCTTCTAATGTTATTTCATCAAAACGAGAGAAACTATTTTGGATATTTGCAGTATCCGCTGTATATACAATCGTATCTGTGTTACTATAACCCCGTTGTAGCTGGGACGCATTGTCTTTAATCTCCTTTCTAATAAGTTCAATTTTCTTATTAAAGAACTTCATAAAGTCATCTGCCGAATGGGTGGAGCTACTGGAAGGAGTCCCTTGTTGGGTTAGCGATGCTACTGTACTAAACAAAAATTTTGGATCGTTTTTATTAATGCGGATGAGATTTGAGTAATAATTAGTTTTAGCTAAGGTAAGCATGCGTTTATAAGTTATTAAACTATCACTCCATGCTTGATGGTGCACCTCAAGTTTAGTCGTGCGCCATTTGCGTTCCAGCTTTCTACATAATAATTTCTGAGCTCTAGTTTCTTCAGTAAACCATGGCGTACGCCTTTTTGGAGCCTTTTTTAACTTCAGCGGTGCTATACTATCAATGGTTTCGCGCAGTGCGTTGTTAAAGTTGTTAGTGAGGTTATCAATAGACCCCACATACTTTGGGAACGGTGCCATTACCGAGGGCAGTAGGTCCGCAAGAGTCGTCGTTGTGGCAGCATTAATGTTGCGGCTGCTATAGCAGTTATTATTATTATTAGCTTGCCGAACATGAGTCTGAACTTCGAATTTTATAAGGTAATGATCGGACATTACTTTAGTATACGGGAGTATCATAACTTTGGAGACGGTGATACCTCTGACAAGCACTAGGTCTATCGTATTACCGCTGCAATGCGTCGGTTCATTTATTATTTGTGTAAGACCACAGCTATCAATTATAGTCTGGAGCGCCACGCACGGTGGGTCCAATGGGGTATTCATATGGATATTAAAGTCCCCCATTATAATTATATTATCGGCGTGCGTCACTAGATCAGCAACAAACTCTGAGAATTCATTAATAAAGTCCGAATAGGGCCCTGGGGGGCGGTAGATAACGGCCAGGCACAGAGGCAGAGGTGTGGCAGACTTCATAGAAAGCACCTCAAACGATTTATATTTATTATTTAAGTTAGGACTAAAGTTAAAGTTTTCGTTGTATATTAGTGCGACAAGTATACTACTTGAATGTACTGACAAAGTACAGACAGTATAATACTTGAATATACTAATGGAAGTACACACAGTATACTACTTGAATGTACTAATGGAAGTATACACAGAACACTAATTGAATGTACTGGAGGAAGTACACACAGTATACTACTTGAATGTACTGACAAAGTACAGACAGTATAATACTTGAATATACTAATGGAAGTACACACAGTATACTACTTGAATGTACTAATGGAAGTATACACAGAACACTAATTGAATGTACTGGAGGAAGTACACACAGTATACTACTGGAATGTACTGAAGGAAGTACACACAGTATACTACTTGAATGTACTGAAGGAAGTACATGCAGTATACTAATTGAATGTACTGATAAAGTACACACAGTATACTACTGGAATGTACTGATGGAAGTACACACAGTATACTAATTGAATGTACTGATAAAGTACACACAGTATACTACTTGAATGTACTGACAAAGTACAGACAGTATAATACTTGAATATACTAATGGAAGTACACACAGTATACTACTTGAATGTACTAATGGAAGTATACACAGTACACTAATTGAATGTACTGGAGGAAGTACACACAGTATACTACTGGAATGTACTGAAGGAAGTACACACAGTATACTACTTGAATGTACTGAAGGAAGAACACACAGTAGACTAATTGTATGTACTGATAAAGTACACAAAGTATACTACTTGAATGTACTGAAGGAAGAACACACAGTAGACTAATTGTATGTACTGATAAAGTACACAAAGTATACTACTTGAATGTACTAATGGAAGTACACACGGTACACTATATGAATGTACTGAAGGAAGAACACACAGTATACTACTTGAATGTACTGACAAAAGTACACACAGTAGACTCATTGAATGTACTGATAAAGTACACACAGTATACTACTTGAATGTACTAATGGAAGTACACATAGAATACTACTTGAATATACTGATGGAAGTACACACAGTGGACTAATTGTATGTACTGATAAAGTACACACAGTATACTACTTGAATACAGTAATTGAAGTACACAAAGTATACTACTTGAATGTACTGAAGGAAGTACACATAGTATACTACTTGAGTGTACTAATGGAAGTACAGACAGTACACTAATTGAATGTACTGAAGGAAGTACACAAAGTATAGTACTTGAATGTAGTGACAAAAGTACACACAGTAGACTCATTGAATGTACTGATAAAGTACACACAGTATACTACTTGAATGTACTGATAAAGTACACACAGTATACTACTTGAATGTACTGACGGAAGAACACACAGTAGACTAATTGTATGTACTGATAAAGTACACAAAGTATACTACTTGAATGTAGTGATGGAAGTACCCACGGTATACTACTTGAATGTACTGAAGGAAGTACACACAGTATACTACTTGAATGTACTGAAGGAAGTACACACAGTATACTACTTGTATGTACTGATGGAAGTACACACGGTAGACTAATTGAATGTACTGACAGAAGTACACACATTAGGCTAATTGTATGTACCGATAAAGTACATAGTATACTACTTGAATGTACTAATGGAAGTACACACAGTATACTACTTGAATGTACTGATGGAAGTACACACAGTATACTACTTGAATGTACTGATAAAGTACACACAGTATACTACTTGAATGTACTAATGGAAGTACACACAGTAGACTACTGGAATGTACTGGAGGAAGTACACACAGTATACTACTGGAATGTACTGATGGAAGTACACACAGTATACTACTTGAATGTACTGATGGAAGTACACACAGTAGACTACTGGAATGTACTGATGGAAGTACACACAGTATACTACTTGAATGTACTGATGGAAGTACACACAGTAGACTACTGGAATGTACTGATGGAAGTACACACAGTATACTAATTGGATGTACTGATGGAAGTACACACAGTAAACTACTTGAATATACTTACAGAAGTACACACAGTAGACTAATTGTATGTACTGATGGAAGTACACACGGTAGACTAATTGAATGTAGTGATGGAAGTACACACGGTATACTACTTGAATGTACTGACAGACGTACACACATTAGACTAATTGTATGTACTGATAAAGTACACAAAGTATACTACTTGAATGTACTGATGGAAGTACACACAGTATACTACTTGAATGTACTGATGGAAGTACACACAGTAGACTACTGGAATGTACTGATGGAAGTACACACAGTATACTAATTGGATGTACTGATGGAAGTACACACAGTAAACTACTTGAATATACTTACAGAAGTACACACAGTAGACTAATTGTATGTACTGATGGAAGTACACACGGTAGACTAATTGAATGTACTGACAGACGTACACACAGTAGACTAATTGTATGTACTGATAAAGTACACAAAGTATACTACTTGAATGTACTGATGGAAGTACACACAGTATACTACTTGAATGTACTGACGGAAGTACACACAGTATACTACTTGAGTGTACTAATGGAAGTACAGACAGTACACTAATTGAATGTACTGAAGGAAGTACACAAAGTATACTACTTGAATGTACTGAAGGAAGTACACACAGTATACTACTTGAATGTACTGAAGGAAGTACACAAAGTACACTAACTGAATGTACTGATGTAAGTACACACAGTATACTAGTTGAATGTACTGACGGAAGTACACACAGTAGACTAATTGTATGTACTGATAAAGTACACACCGTATACTACCTGAATGTACTAATGGAAGTACACATAGTATACTACTTAAATGTACTAATGGGAGTACACACAGTATACTACTTGAATGTACTGACAAAAGTACACACAGTAGACTCATTGAATGTACTGATAAAGTACACACAGTATACTACTTGAATGTACTGATGGAAGTACACACAGTATACTACTTGAATGTACTGATGGAAGTACACACAGTATACTACTTGAATGTACTGATGGAAGTACACACAGTATACTACTTGAATGTACTGATAGAGTACACACAGTATACTACTTGAATGTACTGATAAAGTACACAAAGTATACTACTTAAATGTACTGAAGGAAGTACACACAGTATACTACTTGAAAGTACTGAAGGAAGAACACACAGTATACTACTTGAATGTACTGACAGAAGTACACATAGTAGCCTAATTGTATGTACTAATAAAGTACACACAGTATACTACTTGAATGTACTGATGGAAGTACACACAGTATACTAATTGAATGTACTGACAGGAGTACACACAGTAGACTAATTGTATGTACTGGAGGAAGTACACACAGTATACTACTTGAATGTACTGACGGAAGTACCCACAGTATCCTAAAGAAATGTAAAAATAGAAGTACACACAATATACTAAATGTATGTACTCATGGAAGTACATACAGTATACTAATTGAATATACCGATGGAAGTACACTTAGTAGACTAATTGAATGTAGCGATGGAATTGTACACAGTACACCAACTGAATGTACTGATAAAGTACACAGAGTATACTACTTGAATGTACTGATAAAGTACACACAGTACACTACTTGAAAGTACGGATGGAAGTACACACAGTATACTATTTGAAAGTACGGATGGAAGTACACACAGTATTCTAATTGAATGTACTGACTGAAGTACACACAGTATACTACTTGAAAGTACACATGTAAAAATGATGCTGATTCAGCACAATAATGAGGGGAACAATATTAATATTGTCTTTATTATTATCGTTATCTTCAAATAGTTTATCATAGATTAATTTAAGCATCTTTAACGTACAAATGTATCAAAGTCTTTCATTTTTACAGACGTGATTAAAAAGTCAAGTACTTTATAAGCGGGAGCAGGGCTGTCCAAAGTGTGGCCCCGGGGTCATTTGTGGCCTGCAGCTAATTTTTAACAACCCGCAGCACATTCTGAAAATATTATTAGAAAATAATACAACACATTTTAACAAAAGAGCAAACAGGTGAAATGTAAAGTGAAAAAGTTGCAATTTTGACTTAACACAAATCTGCCATGTAGGCTCTTTTTACTTTAAACTGTCATTGTGCAAAATTAATAATGATTTAAAAGCAATGTTTTGAATTATTGATCTATTTCAGGCTCCAATACCTTCACATCTAATTTTTCACTTTGAAATATTTTAAGGGAAAACATTGCATATTTTTTGTGTAAAAAAAGAATGTTTTCTTTGACAAAAAGGGCATAAAACAAATAGAAAATGCATAAAAACATGATAAAACATATTCTTGACGGATAAATACGAAATTGATCTAGAAACTTAAGCCTTAAAAGTAAAAACAATTATTTTTAAAACATTCGACTTGTTTTCAGTACTTTTATGAGTGGTTCCCTAAAAAATTTTGTGAGAATTTTTTCTTTTAAACTTTCATTGCTCAAAAGGAAAAAAAAAAAATTAAAAACAAATGTTATGAATTATTGAATATAATAATTACTTCACATCAAATATTACACTTTAAAATACTTTTAGGAAAAATATTGCATATGTTGTTTTTTCACCATAAACAGGGTTTTGACTAAAAGGCCATAAAACATAAAATAAAATAAATTAAAAAAATAATAATAATAATTAAAAAAATTAAAATAAATAAATATATATATATAACAGTTAGATCTGAAGTTGATGTAAAGATTTAACGGTTTAAAAAAAAATTAAAAAAAATAAATGAATGAATTGTGTATCACTTTTTTTTAACACTTTTAGGAGTGGGGCCCGATAATTTTAGTGGGATTGTTTTGTTTTTAAACTGTCTTTGTTAAAACAAAAATAATTAAATTCAATGTTATGAATCAATGACCAATTTTAGGGCTCCAATTGTTTCACAACAAATATTACACTTAGAATTATTTTTAGGGAAGATATTTAATATTTTGTTTTTGCCATAAAAAACGAAGTTTTCTTACACAAAAAGTGCATAAAACAAACAACAACAAAAAATCATAAAAACGTGATAAAAAGAATAAAAAGATCTGAGGTCGATCTAAAAATTTAACCGCTAAAATATATATTTTTTTAAATGTACGACTTATTTTTAAGTGAAGTGAAGTGAATTATATTTATATAGCGCTTTTTCCCTAGTGACTCAAAGCGCTTTACATAGTGAAACCCAATATCTAAGTTACATTCAAACCAGTGTGGGTGGCACTGGGAGCAGGTGGGTAAAGTGTCTTGCCCAAGGACACAACGGCAGTGACTAGGATGGCAGAAGCGGGAATCGAACCTGCAACCCTCAAGTTGCTGGCACGGCCACTATACCAACCGAGCTATACCGCTTAACACTTTAATGAGTGGCACCCTCTTGAATTCCCAATAATTTTAGTGGGATGTTTTTGTTTTTAAACTGTCTTTGTTCAAACAAAAACAATTAAAATCAACAAACAAAAATAATTAAATTCAATGTTATGAATCAATGACCAATTTAGGGTTCCAATTGTTTCACAACAAATATTACACTTAGAATTATTTTTAGGGAAGATATTTAATATTTTGTTTTTGCCATAAAAAACGAAGTTTTCTTAGACAAAAAGTGCATAAAACAAACAACAAAAAAGCATAAAAACGTGATAAAAAGAATAAAAAGATCTGAGGTTGATCTAAAAATTTAACCGCTAAAATAAACATTTTTTTTTTTAAATATACGACTTATAACACTTTTACAAGCGGCGCCCTCTTGAATCCCCACTAATTTTAGTGGGATTTTTTTGTTTTTAAACTGTCTTTGTTCAAACAAAAACAATTAAAATCAATGTTATGAATTGGTGACTTATTTAAGGCTCCAATTACTTAACATTAAATATTACAATATGTTAGTGAAACTATTGCATATTTTGTGTTTCCCATAAAAAAACAAAGTTTTCCTTGCCAAAAATGCATAAAACAAACCCCCAAAAAAGTCTAAAAACATGATAAAAACTCATAATCAACAAAAAGATCTGAGGTCTATCTAAAAATGTAATTTCTGAAAAAAAAATTATATATATATATATGTATATGTATACATATATATATAGTTGTTTTTTAAATGTACGACAAACACAAATAATTAAAATCAATGTTGTGAATTATTGACGTATTGTAGGCTCCAATTACTTAACATCTAATGTTACAATATTTTAGGGAAAATATTACATATTTTGTGTTTGCCATAAAAAAACCTGAGTTTTCTTTGACAAAAAGGGCACAAAACTATTTAAAAAAAACATAAAAACATGATAGAAATTCATAATCGACAAAAAGATCTGAGGTCGATTTAGAAATGTAACCGCTAAAAATGAAACTTATTTTTCTTTTATGTAAAAATGAAACTTATTTTTTTTTAAATGTACGACTTATTTTTAACTCTTTTATGGGTGGAGCCCTTTTGAATCCCCAATAACTTTAGAGGGATTTTTTTAATTTTTCAATTTCTTTGTTAAAACAAAAACAATTAAAATCAATGTTATAAATTATTGACTTATTTAAGGCTCCAATTACTTAACATTAAATATTACAATATGTTAGTGAAACTATTGCATATTTTGTGTTTCCCATAAAAAAAACTAAGTTTTCCCTGCCAAAAATGCATAAAACAAACCCCCAAAAAGTCTAAAAACATGATAAAAACTCATAATCGGCAAAAACATCTGAGGTCTATCTAAAAATGTAATTTCTGAAAAAAAAATTATATATATATGTATACATATATATATAGTTGTTTTTTAAATGTACGACAAACACAAATAATTAAAACCAATGTTGTGAATTATTGACGTATTTAAGGCTCCAATTACTTAACATCTAATATTACAATATTTTAGGGAATATATTACATATTTTGTGTTTGCCATACAAACACTGAGTTTTCTTTGACAAAAAGGGTACAAAACAATTTCAAAAAAACATAAAAACATAATAAAAACTCATAATCGACAAAAAGATCTGAGGTCGATTTAGAAATTTAACCGCTAAAAATGAAACTTATTTTTTTTAAATGTACGACTCATTTTTAACTCTTTTATGAGTGGAGCCCTTTTGAATCCCCAATAACTTTAGTGGGATTTTTTATTTTTTCAATTTCTTTGTTAAAACAAAAACGATTAAAATCAATGTTATAAATTATTGACCTATTTAAGGCTTCGATTACTTCACATCAAACATTACAATATTTTAGGGAAAATATTGCATATTTTGTCTTTACCATAAAAAAAAAAAAAAACATGATAAAAACTCATAATCGACAAAAAGATTTGAGGTCGATCTAGAAATGTAATCGCTGTAAATATATATACATATATATATATATATATATATATTGTTTTTATTAATGTACGACAAACAAAAATACTTAAAACAAATGTTATGAATGATTGACTTATTTAAGGCTCCAATTACTTAACATCAAATATTACAATATTTTACGGAAAATGTTGCATATTTTGTGTTTTTGCCATAAAAAAATAGGGTTTTGACAAAATGGCTTTAAAATGTAAAATGAAAATAATACATTCATATCGACAGATGGATCTGAAGTTGATCTAGAGCAGGGGTGCCCGTTACGTCGATCGCGAGCTACCAGTCGACCGCGGGGGGTGTGTCAGTCGATCTCCAGCCAGGCTTTTAAAAAAAATAGACCTAAAAATTAGTGATCATCAATCTTCACCAAGACGTCACTTAAATGACATTCACGGTACCGGAGGGTCTTGTGAGATGACGCTGGCTGCTGCAAGATCATTATTATGAAAATATGACCGAGAGGAAGGCGAGAAACACTTTTTATTTCAACAGACTCTTGCGCCGTACCTTCCGTCAAAACTCTAAAGGCCGACTGCACATTTCCTATCTTCACAATAAAAGCCCTGCTTCATGCTGCCTGCGCTAACTCAATACAGAGTCTCGGAAAACTGGCGTGCACAAGCGATCCCTCAGAAAGCTGGCGTGCACATCACTTGTGCACGCCAGCTTTCCGAGACTCTTATTTTGTTAGCGCAGGCAGCATGAAGCAGGGCTTTTATTGTGAAGATAGGAAATGTGCAGTCGGCCTTTAGAGTTCTGACGGAAGGGACGGCGCGAAAGTCTGTTGAAATAAAAAGTGTTTCTCGCCTTCCTCTCCGTCATTTTTTCATAATAATGAACTGGCAGCAGCCAGCGTCATCTCACAAGACCCTCGGGTGCCGTGAATGTCAATCAAGCAAGCTACGGAATTTGCCGCCAATGTTTTTCTTGTAAAGTGTACGGAAGCTGGATGAATTAGATGCCAAAAACCAACCACTTTCATGTGGTATTGTACAGAAAGGACAACTTTTTTTCTCCTCCATTTGAAAATGTGGGCGTTATCATCATTACTGTCTGATTCCAATCAATGCAAGTCATCAGAATCAGGTAATACACCAACTTATATTCTTGTCTTTGTGAAAGAAAGACATCTATATGTGTTACACATGCTTGTATTATCATTAAACACATTTAACTTGTTTACAAAAATGTCTCTTTCATAAATAAATAAATATAAATGAGGTAGATCCCCTCGAGTTGGTCAATTGAAAAGTAGCTCGCCTGCAGAAAAAGTGTGGGCACCCCTGATCTAGAGATTTAAGTGTTAAATAGAAACATTTTTCAAAAATCAACAAATTACTTATTTAAAATTTTTTGGAACCACAAGATGAGGGGAGCGCTAAAGGTAAAAAAAAAAGAAATAAAAAAATATTGTATTGGTTTTAAAAGCGAAAATTAATAAAAAATGGCCACCGTATGCTCTGATTTGGCTTTGAGGAAAACGTTTTGGGACACCGCTGCTTGTGGTGTTTTTCTTTTATGGAGAGAAATAGGCCGTCCTTAACACACACACACACACACTCACACACACACACACACGCACACACGCACACACACACACACACACGCACGCACACACACACACACACACACACACACACACACACACACACGTGAGAGACGGATGACATGTGGACCATGTAAAGTATCAGATGGTATCAGAGTGGGCGTGCTGCTGACTGGCTTCAGCGTCACAAGGCTCTATGAGGGAGGAGGGGGGCAGCAGGTGACCATGCATGCTTCTGGGAGAGTCCAGAGGTGGAAAGAAATACCTGAAGACACCACAGAAGAAGACGTGGACAAGAATGGAATGGAAAGAGAAAGAAGACGGACATTAAAAGAACGACTGCGGTCATGACATCAAGTTGTAATTCTACTGGAGGAAGTGAAGAAGCGAGGGTGCGCAGGACAGCAGCAGATGTGGTTAGAGGCATGCTGTTAGTGGAGGACATCTTTGGACCTGTCCTCTTTCTAATCCTGCATGCAAACAAACCAACACTTTTGTAAACACACCTGTAACACACCTGTCATGTAACACACCAGTCATCTAATACAGTGGTCCCCAAACACTGCAGAATAATTGTAGAAATATATATATATATATATTTTTTTATTCTTTGTATTAAATCAACATAAAAAACACAAGATACACATACAATTAGTGCAACAACCCCAAAAACCTGCCGTTTTCATGACAAAAAAGAAAAAAAATCCCCCCATCTTGCGGGACTAATTATCAAGCGTTGACCGGTCCGCAGCTACAAAAAGGTTGGGGACCACTGATGTAACACACCTGTCATGAAACACCTGTCATGAAACACACCTGTCATGTAACACATCTGTCATGAAACACATCTGTCATGAAACACACCTGTCATGAAACACACCTGTCATGAAACACATCTGTCATGTAACACACCTGTCATGTAACACACCTGTCATGAAACACACGTCACATGTAACACGCCTGTCATGAAACACACGTCACATGTAACACGCCTGTCATGAAACACGTCACATGTAACACACCTGTCATGAAACGTGTCACATGAACCACTCCAGTCATGAAATAGATCACGTGTAAAACGCCTATCATGAAACACACTTCACAAGAAACACACTTGACATGAAACACACGTCACATGTAACACGCTTGTCATGAAACACACGTCACATGTAACACGCCTGTCATGAAACACGTCACATGTAACACACCTGTCATGAAACATGTCACATAAAACACTCCAATCATGAAATACGTCACGTGTAAAACGCCTATCATGAAGCACACTTCACATGTAACACACCTGTCAGGAAACACACTTCACGTGTAACACACCTGACATGAAACACATGTCACATGTAACACAGATTTCATGAAACAAACTTCACATGTAACACACCTGTCATGAAACACACTTCACATGTAAAACACCTATCATGAAACCGACTTCACCTGTAACACACCTGTCATGACACAAACTTCATGTGTAACACACTTGTCATGAAAAACACTTAACGTGTAACACATTAGACATGAAACACAGTTCACGTGTAACACACCTGACATGAAACACACGTCATGTGTAACACACCTCTCATGAAACATACTTCATGTGTAACACACCTGTTATGAGACACACTTCAGTCGTAAAACACCTTTCATGAGACACACTTTGCATGTAACACACCTCTCATGAAACATACTTCATGTGTAACACACCTGTTATGAGACACACTTCAGTCGTAAAACACCTTTCATGAGACACACTTTACATGTAACACACGGGTAATGAAACCCACTTCACCTATAACATGCCTGTAATGAAACACACTTCAGATGTAACACACCGGTCATGAAACACACTTCACATGTAACACACCTGTCATGTCACAAATGACACATGTAACACACCTGTCATGAAATACACTTCATGTGTAAAACGCCTATCATGAAACACTTCACGTGTAAGAGACCTGTCATGAAACACACTTCATGTGTAACACGCTTGTCATGAAAAACACTTCACGTGTAACACACCTGACATGAAACACACTTCACGTGTAACACACCTGACATGAAACATACTTCACATGTAACACACCTGACATGAAACACACTTTGCATGTAACACACCTCTCATGAAACATCATACTTCATGTGTAACACACCTGTTATGAGACACACTTCAGTCGTAAAACACCTTTCATGAGACACACTTTACATGTAACACACGGGTAATGAAACCCACTTCACCTATAACATGCCTGTAATGAAACACACTTCAGATGTAACACACCGGTCATGAAACACACTTCACATGTAACACACCTGTCATGACACACATGACACATGTAACACACCTGTCATGAAATACACATCATGTGTAAAACGCCTATCATGAAACACTTCACGTGTAACAGACCTTTCATGAAACACACTTCATGTGTAACACGCTTGTCATGAAAAACACTTCACGTGTAACACACCTGACATGAAACACACTTCACGTGTAACACACTTGACATGAAACATACTTCACATGTAACACACCTGACATGAAACACACTTCACATGTAACACACCTGACATGAAATACACTTCACATGTAACACACCTGTCATGAAACACAATTCACGTGTAACACACCTGTCATGAGACACACTTCACGTGTAACACACCTGTCATGAAACACACTTCACGTATAACACCTGTCATAAGACACACTTCACATGTAACACGCCTGTCATGAAAAATAGTTCACATATAACACACCTGTCATAAAACACACGTCACATGTAACACACCGGTCATGAAACACACAACATGTAACACACCTGTCATAAAACACACTTCTCATGTAACACACCTGCAATAAAACACACATGTAACACACCTGTCATGAAACACACAACATGTAACACACCTGTCATGAAACATACTTCTCATGTAACACACCTGTCATGAAACACACAATATGTAACACACATGTCATAAAACACACTTCTCATGTAACACACCTGTCATGAAACACACTTCTCATGTGACACACCTGCAATAAAACACACATGTAACACACCTGTCATGAAACACACAACATGTAACACACCTGTCATGAAACATACTTCTCATGTAACACACCTGTCATGAAACACACAATATGTAACACGCATGTCATGAAACACACTTCTCATGTAACACACCTGTCATGAAACACACAATATGTAACACACATGTCATGAAACACACTTCTCATGTAACACACCTGTCATGAAACACACTTCTCATGTGACACACCTGCAATAAAACACACATGTAACACACCTGTCGTGAAACACACAACATGTAACACACTTGTCATGAAACATACTTCTCAAGTAACACACCTGTCATGAAACACACAATATGTAACACACATGTCATGAAACACACTTCTCATGTAACACACCTGTCATGAAACACACTTCTCATGTGACACACCTGTCATGAAACACACGTCACATGAATCATGCATGTTATGAAACACACTTCACGTGTTATACATTTCATTGCGACACGCAAAAGGCCTATTTAGTCATGTGGCATGTTGTTAGGACAGTTGCAGTTCCAGTAAAAAAAACAAAAAAACATCTTTACTGGAACTGATGGGATCAATAAGCAACATCTCATGAAGTGGGAGTCATTTTTTGATGGGATCATTATTTTGTTAGCCCACTTGGACCGGATGGGATGAGTAGAGCTATTATTGTGAAGGCCGGACGTGTGTGACTGGTGGGAAAAAGAGAGCTCTTGACGGTGGCCCTGTTTAAATGAGACGCGTCTCTCTGTAGAGTTCCTGACTGCTGGGTCCAAATGTTTTCCACCGAGAGCCGTACACTGGAAGATCATGGCTTGCGGGCGCCATTTTGGTATATATATTTTTCAAAACCATTACGATATTTTGTTTAACGTTTTGAGCTCATCCTAAGTTTGGTCCTAGATACCCAAAATGGTCTCAGCCATGAAATAGGCCATACATTACAGTATATACATATATATATATATATATATATATATATATATATGTATATATGTAGGTGTGGGAAAAATCACAAGACTACTTCATCTCTACAGAACTGTTTCATGAGGGGTTCCCTCAATCATCCTGACGATTGAGGGAACCCCTCATGAAACAGTTCTGTAGAGATGAAGTAGTCTTGTGATTTTTCCCACACCTACATATTGCGCTCTACCACGGTATCGAGCACTATTCTCTGGATAATCCAATCAAGATATATATATATATATGTATATATACATATATACATATATACACAAACACACACATACAGTATACATATATATATATATATTTATATATACACACATACATATATATATATACACACATACATATATATATACACAGAAAATGCACACATATATACATACACATATATACACGTATATATGTATGTGTATATATATATATGCATATATATGTTTATATTTGTGTATGTAAAAACCCCGTTTCCATATGAGTTGTGAAATTGTGTTAGATGTAAATATAAACGGAATACAATGATATGCAAATGATTTTCAACCCATATTCAGTTGAATATGCTACAAAGACAACATATTTTATGTTCAAACTGATAAACATTTTTTTTTTTTTTGCAAATAGTCATTAACTTTAGAATTTGATTTGGTGCATATATATACATACATACAGTACAGGCCTAAAGTTTAGACACACCTTCTCATTCAATGCGTTTTCTTTATTTTCATGACTATTTACATTTCAGATTGTCACTGAAGGCATCAAAACTATGAATGAACACATGTGGAGTTATGTACTTAATAAAAAAAAAGGTGAAATAACTGAAAACATGTTTTATATTCTAGTTTCTTCTAAATAGCCACCCCTTTGCTCTGATTAATGCTTTGCACACTCTTGGCATTCTCTCCATGAGATTCAAGAGGTAGTCACCTGAAATAGTTTTCACTTCACAGGTGTCATATATATATTTTTTGATTCTCTGCTGCACTTGGGTAACACCACTTCGGCTTTATAAAAACATCTCATAACAGGTTTGTTTTGTTCTTTTGATGTATTTTCTCAAAACTGTTATTAATCTACTATTAGTATCTGGCTGCTTCATGTTGTATCATGGTTTTAGCGTTACTTGTTAAAATGTAATACACTTATTCTTCCGTTGTTTGGAGACCTCCCATTAGTTTTGGGCGATACTACAAATTTGAGTATCGAGTAGTTACAGGGGTATAATTTGTCATTTCAATGCAGATATTGATACTTTAATTATAATCAGATAAAAACACAGGATGGTGGTGTCACAATATTAATTTACATTTAAATAATTTCTTCATTCACTTTTATTATATGCAGTGTTTTGATCAAAATAAAGCCAATAGTGCTAAATAACTGAATTTCCTCAGTTTGTAAACAATAACAAAAAACACCAAAATATTTGTAATGTGATATTAAAAAACATCAATCTAATCGTTGTATTGACCATATTTGTATGGATCCGGTCGCCCCGGATTACAGTCAGGAGCTCTGTTTTAGAGGTTAGTATGGCTTCTTGTATCCTCCTCCAGTTCATGTGTGACACCTTCGCACATAACACACACAACGAGCATTTAATTCAGGGGTGTCCAGATTTTAACTTTTTCCACTGAGGGTCGCACACTGAATATTTTCCCTTTTCCAAAATCAATACAATATATTGATTTTTTTAACCATCACGGCTCCCCTCATGTTTGGTACCGGGAACCCAAAACTGTCTCAGTCATAAAAAAGTTCAAAATAAGCCATATATCATTTTTTTATTCATGCGATACTTTCCCCAAAACTTTTTAAAACGTATTATTAATTCAATCGATAATTCATAGCAACATTCATTGGAATACATTTTTTTAGCAATGAGTTTTAATCAACTTTGTTAAAAGTCCTACTGAAATACTGAGAAATGTTCGAAGTTATACTTTGTTTTTGTTTTTTACTATCGAAGTGAAGTGAAGTGAATTATATTTATATAGCGTTTTTTCTCAAGTGACTCAAAGCGCTTTACATAGTGAAACCCAATATCTAAGTTACATTTAAACCAGTGTGGGTGGCACTGGGAGCAGGTGGGTAAAGTGTCTTGCCCAAGGACACAACGGCAGTGACTAGGATGGCAAAAGCGGGAATCGAACCTGCAACCCTCAAGTTGCTGGCACGGCCACTCTACCAACCGAGCTATGCCGCCCCAACAAATAAGTCTCAGATACACATTTGATTTTTTTACGTTTTTTATGTGTTTGTTTTATGCACATTTTGTCAAAGGAAACTTTGTTTTTAATATGGCAAACAAAACAAAATATACAATATTTTCCACAAAAATATTTCCATGTTTTGATGTGAAATAGTTGGAGCTTTAAATAGGTTAATATTTCATATGAACTTTGATTTTAATTATTTTGACAGTTTTTTTTTTTTTTTAAACTTGTAATAAAATTATTGGGATCCAAAAGAGCCCCACTCATAAGTGTTAAAAGTAAATGATACGTAATTCTTCATTTTTCAACACTTATGTCTCTAGATCAACTTCAGGACTTCCTACTGATTAAAAGTTTGTATTGTTTTCTTCATGTTTTTTGTGTTTGTTTTATGCCCTTTTTGTCAAAATGTTTAATATAACAAATTTTTGTTATTTTAAACTCATACTAAAGTTACTGGGGATCCAAAGTCATAAGAGTGTAAAATATAAATCCTTTTATTTTTTTTACTTTCAACTCTTACGTCTCTATATCAACCTCAGATATATTTTGTTGATTATGAGTTTTTGTTTTTTAAGGATTTTGTGTGTGTTTGTATTTTGCCCTTTTTGTTAACAAACATAAAATATGCAATATTTTCCCACCCCAAAAAATATTTTAAAATTGAATATCTAATGTGAAGTAATTAGAGCCTTATATTATCGGAGTCCATAATTCAAAACAACATTGACATTTATAATTATTTTTGAGCAACAACATTTTTAAAGAAAATAACAGCCTGCATGAGAGCTTTATGTTATTAGAGTCAAACATAGCAACTTTTCCTTGTTACATTTCACCTCTTTGCTCTTTTATTCCACTCTAATTAAGAGTTATTATAGAATATGTCACAGGAAGTTAAATAAATTAGCTGCGGGCCGCACACTTTGGACACCCATGATTTAAATTCAAGCTCAATATGGCTACTACTGCAACATTAAAGGGGAACATTATCACCAAACCTATGTAAGCGTCAATATATACCTTGATGGTGCAGAAAAAAGACCATATTTTTTTTTTAACCGATTTCCGAACTCTAAATGGGTGAATTTTGGCGAATTAAACGCCTTTCTGTTTATCGCTCATGTGGTGATGACGTCAGAACGTGACGTCGACGAGGTAACACAGCCGCCATTTTCATTTTCAACACATTGTCAACACCGGGTCTCAGCTCTGTTATTTTCCGTTTTTTCGACTATTTTTGGGAACCTTGGAGACATCATGCCTCGTCGGTGTGTTGTCGGAGGGTGTAACAACACTAACAGGGAGGGATTCAAGTTGCACCACTGGCCCGTAGATGCGAAAGTGGCAAGAAATCTGCCGCCAGACCCCCATTGAATGTGCCAGAGTGTCTCCACATTTTACCGGCGATGACAGACATGGCACAGAGATGTATGGATAACCTGCAGATGCATTTACAACTATAAAGTCAACTAAATCACAAAGGTGAGTTTTGTTGACGTTGATTTATGTGCTAATCAGACATATTTGGTCGTGGCGTGACTGCCAGCTAATCGATGCTAACATGCTACGCTAATCGACGCTAACATGCTATTTACCGGCGGTGCTAAAGCAGACATGGCACAGATATGTATGGATAACCTGCAGATGCATTTGCAACTATAAAGTCAACGAAATCACAAAGGTGAGTTTTGTTGATGTTGACTGCCAGCTAATCGATGCTAACATACTACGCTAATCCACGCTAACATGCTATTTACCGGCGGTGCTAAAGCAGACATGGCACAGAGATGTATGGATAACCTGTAGATGCATTTGCAACTATAAAGTCAACTAAATCACAAAGGTGAGATTTGTTGATGTTGACTGCCAGCTAATCGATGCTAACATGCCACGCTAATCGACGCTAACATGCTATTTACCGGCTATTTACCAAAGCAGACATGGCACAGAGATGTATGGATAACCTGTAGATCAGGGGTGCCCATTACGTCGATCGCGATCGACTGGTCGATCTCGGAGGGTGTGTCAGTCGATCTCAAGCCAGGCATTAAAAAATAGACATAAAAATGAGCAATCATCAATCATACCAAGACTTCACTTTCGTCAGTTGTTTGACATTCTCGGCACCCGAGGATTTTGTGAGATGACGCTGGCTGCTGCGAGCTCATATTTAAGAAAAAAATCACTAACAGGGCGGACGCAGAGAAACACATTTTAATTCTAGAGACAAAACTCTAAAGACCGACTGCACAGTTCCTGTCTTCACAATAAAAGACCTGTTTCATCCTGCCTGTGCTAACAAAATAAGAGTCTCAGAAAGCTAGCGTGCACAAGCTAGCAAGCTACGGAGTTTGATGCCAATGTATTTCTCCCCCGCCCTCAGCGACCGCTTTCTCACTTGCTTGCCCACCCGCACAGTCACTGACGTCACTCACCTGCTGCCAGACATTAAAGGGCCACACACATATGCAACTCTCATAACAAAGTGTTTAAAAACGAGTATGCAAGTTGGACAAATGAGATGCCGGATCCAACCACTTTCATGTGGTATTGGACAGAAAGGAGGACATTTTTTTTCCTCCTTTTGATAATGCGGACGTTATCAGCACCACTGTCTAATTCCAATCAATGCAAGTCATCAGAATCAGGTAATACACCAACTTATATTCTTGTCTTCATGAAAGAAAGGAATCTATGTGTGTTAAACATGCTTGTATTATCATTAAACACCATTAACTTGTTAACAAAAATGTCTCTTTCATAAATAAAAATAAATATAAATTATAAATAGGAATGAGGTAGATCTCCTCGACTTGGTCAATTGAAAAGTAGCTCACCTGCAGAAAAAGTGTGAGCGCCCCTGCTGTAGATGCATTTGCAACTATATTATGTTTCCTTCCACCCACATTTAATGCGAAACAAACACTTACCAATCGACGGATTTAAGTTGCTCCAGTGTCAAGAGATGCGAAAGTCCTGATCGTTTGGTCCGCACATTTTACCGGCGATGCTAACGCAGCTATTCGGCCATGCTATGGCTATGAATAGCGTCAATAGCTATTCGCTCAATAGCTTCAGTTTCTTCTTCAATACTTTCATACTCCAACCATCCGTTTCAATACATGCGTAATCTGTTGAATCGCTTAAACCGCTGAAATCCGAGTATGAATCCGAGCTAATGTCGCTATATCTTGCTGTGGTATTCCCATTGTTTGTTTACATTGGCAGCACTGTATGACGTCACAGATAAATGGATAGTCGTATCGCAAATAGCGAAAATCAAGCACTGTAAAACTTTTCTTTAGGGCTATTTGGGGACCGGTAAAATTTTGAAAAAAACTCCAAAAAATACAACAAGCCACTGGGAACTGATTTTTATTGTTTTTAACCTTTTTGAAATTGTGATAATGTTCCCCTTTAAACTAATGTTGCTTGTTAGATTACGGCATAGCACACTGATGCGATTGCTTCTCTTACATGTGCGGTGCACACATGCGTGTGTGTGAAAGGCAGGTTGAGCTGACAGAGCCGAAACGAACACATGCACACATGCACACGCGCATTGTAGCCAACTGTATTGCGAACCCTCCTCCAGTTACATTTCACAAAGGCTGGCAATAGAAGGAGTCCAAAAGAATTCACAAAGTCAAAATCAAGAGGTGTTATTTAATGACTGCGATCGCTTCTCCACATGTGATACAGAGAACAGATGAGTTGTAAACATGTAGACAGGAATGTCATGTCGTATATGAAATGCATGTTGAAGTGATGGAACTAGTACAGTTTGGGTGTCATTAAATGTATGTTTACATGGGACTAGTTGGTCATGGCGCCAGTCAAGGTGTGTTATGGCAGGTAGTCAGTTGGCCCCGGTTTGTGGCGAGCGGTGTCAGGCTGGCAACGCCACCTACCTTCCTGCAGGCATTCCGTTCACAGCGTTCTGTGCGGAAGAACCAACCACGGTTCTCATGGCTGTCGGCTGACCAGATGAACCCGCCAAGGGGCTGCCATCTCCCTTCAGGATGCCCGTGCACTTCCAGTTGTCCATGTAGTTAGCTAAGGAAGACGTCAAACATTTTCATTGTCTCTTCTCTCTTGTACAACATTGCTTCTTGAGGTATTTTATACAACCGTATCAACACGGTCAGAATAATTGTATCTTAAGTTATCACAAAACTTTGTGTTTCAACGAGAAGACAACAGCTGTCATTGAACCTACCAAGAAGAAGGCTTGTAAAACTCCACTGTGTAGGATGGGAAGCAACATGAAGGTGTTCTGTTTCTTTCATGAATTCTAATCATCCATCCACCCATCATCTTCCGCTTATCCGAGGTCGGGTCGCGGGTGCAACAGCCTAAGCAGGGAAACCCAGACTTCCCTCTCCCCAGCCACTTCATCTAGCTCTTCCCGGGGGATCCCGAGGCGTTCCCAGGCCAGCCGGGAGACATAGTCTTCCCAACGTGTCCTGGGTCTTCCCCGTGGCCTCCTACCGGTTGGACGTGCCCTAAACACCTCCCTAGGGAGGCGTTCGGGTGGCATCCTGACCAGATGCCCGAACCACCTCATCTGGCTCCTCTCGATGTGAAGGAGCAGCGGCTTTACTTTGAGTTCCTCCCGGATGGCAGAGCTTCTCACCCTATCTCTAAGGGAGAGACCCAAACTCATTTGGGCCGCTTGTACCCGTGATCTTATCCTTTCGGTCATGACCCAAAGCTCATGACCATAGGTGAGGATGGGAACGTAGATCGACCGGTAAATTGAGAGCTTTGCCTTCCGGCTCAGCTCCTTCTTCACCACAACGGATCGGTACAACGTCCGCATTACTGAAGACGCCGCACCGATCCGCCTGTCGATCTCACGATCCACTCTTCCCTCACTCGCGAACAAGACTCCTAGGTACTTGAACTCCTCCACTTGGGGCAGGGTCTCCTCCCCAACCCGGAGATGGCATTCCACCCTTTCTAATCAAAAGAAAGATATTGTCTTGACTCGAGATCTACAAAGCGAAGAGGAAGCAGGATGCGTCTCCCCTCCAGGCACTGCTTCTTTGAACTGTTTTACGACCTTTTCTTTGAATTGTTTTAATCAAAGGCGATGGCTGTTTACGACCCTTGGAAACAGCTGTTGCCGTGTAATCAGGGAAAGTCCAAATAAAAGAGGAGGCGTACAATCTTACGCCAGAGCGTAATGACACAGTACAAGGGTACAGATTAGGGCTGAGCAAGATATCAATATATACGATATATCGCGGGTTTGTCTCTGTGCGATAAAGAAAAGGACTATATCGTAATATTCGAGTATACGTTCTCATGCAGGACTTTTAGCTGCGGGCATTACACTTCAGGCTCCCCTCGCTCTTTCCTGTCTCTCATTCTCACGGACAAGCAGGCGCACATTCTTACATACGTCACATACACGCCCTCGCAGGGCAGAGAGGTAGCGGCGTGGCTAACGTTAGCTGCTACGAGAGAAAGATGGTGCGGATCTGGTAACAAATGAAGGAAGACTTAATTCCCAATAAAAACAGCAGGGTTTCCATCGTCTGGCGGTGGTTCGGCTTCAAGTGGGAATATGTCGAACATACAACCGTAATTTGTCAAGTGTGGGGGGAAAAGCGTTGGTATAAAAAGTAGCATTACTGCTAATATGTAGCATCATTTGTAAAGTCACTCGCTAGAGAATGAAGAGAATTTAATAACCTTTGTAACCTACCACATAGTAAAGGACGAATACTATTTGATTTCCTATTATGCAGCTCATTTTTATTTGACACTTAAAATGTCTCTGACAATCTTGCACTTTCTGTTTTGGAAATGACTTGAATGTTTGTGCCATTGCTTAATAACTTTAATAAATACACTTTTGGTCAATTGACTTAGTTGTGATTTCCCTCTCTGCATGAAAGTTTAAAAGTAGCATATATTAACGCAGTATGAAGAAGAATGTTTTAATGTAGACACATAGAATCATCATACTGCTGTGATTATATGGATCAAGTGTACATTCAAGGCCAAGGCAAAATATCGAAATATATATCGTATATTGCGATATGGCCTAAACCAGGGGTGCCCACACTTTTTCTGCAGGCGAGCTACTTTTCAATTGACCAACTCGAGGGGATCTACCTCATTTATATATATCATTTATATTTATTTATTTATGAAAGAGACATTTTTGTAAACAAGTTGAATGTGTTTAATGATAATACAAGCATGTGTAACACATATAGATGTCTTTCTTTCACGAAGACAAGAATATAAGTTGGTGTATTACCTGATTCTGATGACTTGCATTGATTGGAATCAGACAGTAATGATGATAACGCCCACATTTTCAAATGGAGGAGAAAAAAAGTTGTCCTTTCTGTACAATACCACATGAAAGTGGTTGGTTTTTGGCATCTAATTCATCCAGCTTCCATACACTTTACAAGAAAAACATTGGCGGCAAATTCCGTAGCTTGCTTGATTGACATTCACGGCACCCGAGGGTCTTGTGAGATGACGCTGGCTGCTGCAAGATCATTATTATGAAAATATGACAGAGAGGAAGGCGAGAAACACTTTTTATTTCAACAGACTTTCGCGCCGTACCTTCCGTCAAAACTCTAAAGGCCGACTGCACATTTCCTATCTTCAAAATAAAAGCCCTGCTTCATGCTGCCTGCGCTAACAAAATAAGATTCTCGGAAAGCTGGCGTGCACATTACTGGCAGCAGCCAGCGTCATCTCACAAGACCCTCCGGTACCGTGAATGTCATTTAAGTGACGTCTTGGTGAAGAATGATGATCACTAATTTTGAGGTCTATTTTTTTTAAAAGCCTGGCTCGAGATCGACTGACACACCCCCCACGGTCGACTGGTAGCTCGCGATCGACGTAATGGGCACCTCTGGCCTAAACATATCGCGATATTAAAAAAAGGCAATATAGCCCAGCCCTAGTACAGATGTACACGTGTCTCCTTCCTGAGCCAAATTGAATTCTGTCTCTGTTTGATTCTTTGCTACTTGCCTTGTTTAATAGATGTCATCAGTGTTTGAACCTGACAAAACTAATGCTACTTTTATAAGTCTATACTGGCTCACCTGCACTGGCTTCCTGTGCACTTAAGATGTGACTTTAAGGTTTTACTACTTACGTATAAAATACTACACGGTCTAGCTCCAGCCTATCTTGTCGATTGTATTGTACCATCTGCTTTCAAAGGACTCCGGCTTATTAGTGATTCCTAAAGCCCCAAAAAAGTATGCGGGCTATAGAGCGTTTTCCGTTCTGGCTCCACTACTCTGGAATGCCCTCCCGGTAACAGTTCAAGATGCCACCTCAGTAGAAGCATTTAACTCTCACCTTAAAACTCATTTGTATACTCTAGCCTTTAAATAGACTCCCTTTTTAGACCGTTTGATCTGCCGTTTCTTTACTTTTTCTCCTATGTCCCACTCTCCCTTGTGGAGGGGGTCCGGTCCGATCCGGTGGCCATGTACTGCTCGCCTGTGTATCGGCTGGGGACATCTCTGCGCTGCTGATCCGCCTCCGCTTGGGATGGTTTCCTGCTGGCTCCGCTGTGAACGGGACTCTCGCTGCTGTGTTGGATCCGCTTTGGACTGGATTCTCGCGGCTGTGTTGGATCCATTATGGATTGAACTTTCACAGTATCATGTTAGACCCGCTCGACATCCATTGCTTTCGTCCTCTCCAAGGTTCTCATAGTCATCATTGTCACCTACGTCCCACTGGGTGTGAGTTTTCCTTGCCCTTATGTGGGCCTACCGAGGATGTCCTAGTGGTTTGTGCTGTGGTTTGTGCAGCCCTTTGAGACACTAGTGATTTAGGGCTATATAAGTAAACATTGATTGATTGATGTCATTTCCAAAACAGAAAGTGCAAGATTGTCAGAGAAATTTTAAGTGTCAAATAAAAATGAGCTGCATAATAGGAAATCAAAGTGTTTGTCTTTCGCCATGTGTTAGGTTACTATGGACGTTATTAAATTCTATATTTTTCATATGGTGTTGACGTAGAAATGTTTGCCTCCACATTTTGATGGTGTTTTAGGGCGTGTGGCACCGAACTGAGATGTTGATATGCGAAGTAATTACCCTTCAATCTCTAGCAGGTTACTTTTCAAATGATGCAACATATTAGCAGTAATGCTCCTTTTTATTGCAACGCTTCTGCTGCATGCTTGAGTTATTACGGTTGTTTGTTCGACATATTCCCACTTGAAGCCACACCACCGCCAGACGACGGACCCCCTGCTGTTTTTCTTGGGAATTAAGTCTTCCTTCATTCGCACCTTCTTTCTCTCGTATTACCACTCACACGGCTTTGCTAGCATCACAGCTAACGTAACGCATGCTGCTACCTCTCTGCTCCGCGAGGGCGTATACGTATGTGACGTATGACGTGACAGTATGTGACGTATGTAAGAAGGTGTGCTTAGTGTCTGTGAGAAGGAGAGACAAAAAAGAGTGGGAAGAGCCTGTAGTGTAATGCGTGCAGCTAAAAGCAACTGCGTGAGAACGTATACTCGAATATCACGATATAGTCATTTTCTATATTGCACAGAGACATACCCGCGATATATCGTGTATATCGATCAGCCCTAATCTGAATCCTCGATCTTGCAAAAAAAACAAAATCGGGTGCTCATGCTAATCACCCTTGGTAAAGTTGTTTAAATGATAGTTTTCAAGAAACAAAAATGCTGCTACAGCATGGGTGTCAAACTCTGGCCCGCGGGCCAGATTTGGCCCGCCGTGTAATTTAATTTGGCCCTCGAGGCAATATCAAATTAACATAGCAGCGGTGCCGCTGTAACACCGCAATTCCTCAAATTTGCCAATCCTCCCGAAGTTCAGTGGCCCTCCCGAAAATCTCCCGGGGCAATCATTCTCCAGATTTTCACCCGGACAACAATATTGCGGGCGTGCCTTAAAGGCACTGCCTTTATCATTCTCTACAACCTGTCGTCACGTCCGCATTTTCTCCATACAAACAGCGTGCAGGCCCACTCGCATAATATATGCGGCTATTAAATAAATAAATGGGTTGTACTTGTATAGCGCTTTTCTACCTTCAAGGTACTCAAAGCGCTTTGACACTACTTCCACATTTACCCATTCACACACACATTCACACACTGATGGAGGGAGCTGCCATGCAAGGCGCCAACCAGCACCCATCAGGAGCAAGGGTGAAGTGTCTTGCTCAGGACACAACGGACGTGACGAGGTTGGTACTAGGTGGGAATTGAACCAGGAACGCTCGGGTTGCGCACGGCCACTCCCCCACTGCGCCACGCCGTACACACACATAAGTGAATGCAAGTCATACTTGGTCAACAGCCATACAGGTCACACTGAGGGTGGCCGTATAAACAACTTTAACACCGTTACAAATATGCGCCACACTGTGAACTCACACCAAACAAGAATGACAAACACATTTCGGGAGAACACCTGCACTGTAACATAACATAAACACAACATAACAAATACCCAGAACCCCTTGCAGCACTAACTATTTTGGGACGCTACAATATATTTTGATATTTACCTCAGAAGGCTGCAAATAGAAAAGAGGCATTACATTTGTATTTAAATTTTATTTAAAAAGCCATTGATATTTTTTAATTATTATTATTATTATTATTTGAAGCTCGATTTTGCATGTCACTATAAAGTTATATAAGCCTTGCTTGTTCAAAGTTCAATGCAAAACTTGTTTGGGTCCCTATTAAAAGGTTCATTTGTTCAACCTTGGCCCGCGGCTTTGTTCAGTTTTCAATTTTGGCCCACTCTGCATTTGAGTTTGACACCCCTGTGCTACAGGAAACAATTGTCCCCCCAGTCAGACCATAGAAACCTAAAATGTACATCTGAGTACAAGTGTAAAATAAAGCAGTTTACCATTTGATGAATGATGTTTGCTAAATTCAACAATGCAAGCATAGAGTTCACCCTAAAAATGGCTCACCTTTCCAGAGGCGCACGCAGCCGTCATCCCCAGAAGAAGCCAGTAGGGTTCCTGTGATGTTCCAGCTGACACGCCACACCTGTGAGTTGTGGTTGTCAAAGTGAGCAACAATCTGCACGTCAAACTTGGTGGGTCCTGTGGTGCTGCTCTCCTTCCTGGATGGAGACACACAATGCTAAGTATCCTTTGTGCCAGTCACTCCCACATCAAGCAAGGGCTGCACGATTATGGCCTAAATAATCATCACCATGCTTTTTATCGAGATTTTTAACTGGCAGAGAGCAAAGAGTCTCTGTAAAGAGCTGTCTCCCTGACTCTGTAACCATCTCCACAGGTTCACCCCAAGGATGAGTCCTTTCACCCTTACTTTTTATTACGTTTACTGATGAATGCAGGAGTCGGCAGGAAGACAGCTATGTGGAATGCACTCCCAACAGGTATAAAAGTAAGTGCATCTCTATATTCCTTCAAAACCGCTCTAAAACAACACCTCCAGGCAACTTCAACACTTTACTAACACCCTCCTCCATTCACATCCAATCTCCACCAATTATAAACAACTCAAATGTACTTCTAATGTATATACTTGTTCTTATGCTATGTGAACTCACTATGTTCTCTGCTGGCTGTACATATCCTACTAAATAAGACCTACACTGTTTCAATGTCCGCATTTCTCTGTTGATGACCGAAGTACTGATATCAACCAAAGCTCTTCATCCCACCCCCCGGATTGTAAATAATGTAAATAATTCAATGTACATACTATGATGATTAACTTGTGTGATAACTGTATTATGTTGATAGTATATATTTGTACCATGAATTGATTAACGTGGACCCCGACTTAAACAAGTTGAAAAACTTATTCGGGTGTTACCATTTAGTGGTCAATTGTACGGAATATGTACTGAACTGTGCAATCTACTAATAAAAGTGTCAATCAATCATAAATCTTCTGCCGCTTATCAGAGGTCGGGTCACGGGGGCAGCAGCCTAAGCAGGGAAGCCCAGACTTCCCTCTCCCCAGCCACTTCGTCTAGCTCTTCCCGGGGGATCCCGAGGCGTTCCCAGGCCAGCCGGGAGACATAGTCTTCCCAACGTGTCCTGGGTCTTCCCCGTGGCCTCCTACCGGTTGGACGTGCCCTAAACACCTCCCTAGGGAGGCGTTCGGGTGGCATCCTGACCAGATGCCCGAACCACCTCATCTGGCTCCTCTCGATGTGGAGGAGCAGCGGCTTTACTTTGAGTTCCTCCCGGATGACAGAGCTTCTCACCCTATCTCTAAGGGAGAGACCCAAACTCATTTCGGCCGCTTGTACCCGTGATCTTATCCTTTCGGTCATGACCCAAAGCTCATGACCATAGGTGAGGATGGGAACGTAGATCGACCGGTAAATTGAGAGCTTTGCCTTCCGGCTCAGCTCCTTCTTCACCACAACGGATCAGTACAACGTCCGCATTACTGAAGACGCCGCACCGATCCGCCTGTCGATCTCACGATCCACTCTTCCCCCACTCGTGAACAAGACTCCTAGGTACTTGAACTCCTCCACTTGGGGCAGGGTCTCCTCCCCAACCCGGAGATGGCATTCCACCCTTTTCCGGGCGAGAACCATGGACTCAGATTTGGAGGTGCTGATTCTCATTCCGGCCGCTTCACACTTGGCTGCGAACCGATCCAGTGAGAGCTGAAGATCCCGGCCAGATGAAGCCAACAGGACCACATCGATTGCAAAAAGCAGAGACCTAATCCCGCGGCCACCAAACCGGAACCCCTCAATGCCTTGACTGCGCCTAGAAATTCTGTCCGTAAAAGTTATGAACAGAATCGGTGACAAAGGGCAACCTTGGCGGAGTCCAACCCTCACTAGAAACGTGTCCGACTTACTGCCAGCAATGCGGACCAATCAATCAATCAATCAAAAGGATTAAGTTCTCTGATGACACGGCACTGCTGTCTCTCCTCTATGGTTCACAATCAAAGCATGAGAGCATCCTAACGGATTTGATCTTCTGGTGTGACTGTAACTTTTTGGATTTAAATGTATCTAAAACCAAATAATTAATTATTGATTTTACAAGTAAGAAGGAAATTTCTACGGAGTGCATCATACATAAAAAAAAACATCGACATTGTTTCATCATATTTGGGGACCTTTTTTGACGACCAGCTCAAGTTTGATGTGAACACAGATTTTATAGTGAAGCGAGCACCACAGAGAGTTAATCCTCTCAAGAAATTACATTATTTCTCTGTCAAGCCTGTTATCCTCTGTCATTGTTATCAAACATTTATTGAAAGTCTCATGTGTCTGTCTTTTATTTGTTGGTTTCACTGTCTTTCAGTTATTTATCTATTTATTGAGTCAAAAATATTAAAGCTCGATGACTTGATAAAATTGCAAACAGCTAAATTGATGTACAAAGTAAATTATAACCTGCTACCAAAGAATGTACAACAATTCTTCTCAACTAAAGAGGAGAAATATAACCTTAGAGGAAAATCTAACTTAAAACATTTGTATGCCCGTACAACACTTACAACTTTTAGCATATCAGTATGTGGAATTAAATCATGGAATGGATTAAGTAAAGAAGTTAAACATTGTACTGATATGAGCCAGTTTAAGAGGATGTTTAAATTAATAGTGCTTACAAAGTACAAAGAAGAAGTATTATGAGAAACACTTTCAAACTTATTGAAAATAAGATATTCTTCATCTTAGTATGTTAATAATGACTGAAATAATTAAGTACATGTTAGAAAACTGCTGTGTTAATCACTCATAGATGTCATTTTGCTATTTTGCTGTAAAGAAGGTCAGTGAATAATTGTATATATTGTGGGCGCTCTGAAGTGGGAAAAGGGGTAGGATTAAATAAGGTTTGCTTCTTCCTACTCCTTTTCGGACATGATGTATTGTGTATTGCGAAATTATGAATTTAACTGATGTATAATGTATGTATGTCCATCCATCCATCCATTTTCTACCGCTTATTCCCTTTTGGGGTCACGGGGGGCGCTGCCATTTTCTACCGCTTATTCCCTTTCGGGGTCACGGGGGGCGCTGGCGCATGTTCGAAATAAACTAAGAAAAAGAAAAAAGAAAGACCGAAACAGCCTGACTAGTTTAATTAAGTCTTGCTCTAAGATTACCAGAGTAAAAAACTAAGAGACTTAAACTGCTTCTGCAACCAGCAAATCCTCCAAAAACAAAAAACAAAAAAAGAGCATTTTAGCCTCCCGAGTCATGTCTTTGAGGGGGAATTCTCTCTGTTGCCTTCAGGGTGACGTTATGCCCTTCCATTGAGTAAAACAAATTGTTTTTTCAAATCATTCGTCCCCTCTGTACTCAGACTCCTAAACTTTTAAAGTCCTACTGAAAGCCACTACTAGCGACCACACAGTCTGATAGTTTATATATCAATGATGAAATATTAACATTGCAACACATGCCAATACGGCCTTTTTAGTTTACTAAATTACAATTTTAAATTTCCCGCGGAGTTCCCTGTTGAAAACGTCGCGGAATGATGACGCGTGTTTGTGACGTTATTGGTTGGAGGGGACGTATTACCCAGCACCACTTGCGGCTAAAAGTCGTCTCTTTTAATCGCGCAATTACACGGTATTTTTTACATCTGTGTTGCTGAATTTTTTGCAATTTGTTCAATTAATAATGGAGAAGTCAAAGTAGAAAGATGGAGGTGGGAAGCTTTTAGCCTTTAGCCACACAAACACACGGTGTTTCCTTGTTTCAAATTCCCGAAGGTGAAGCTTTACTATGGATCAGAGCGGTCAAGCGAACATGGTTCCCGACCACTTGTCAACCGGCAGTTTTCGGTGAGAAAATTGTGGTAAAAAGACGCCTCTTACTGGAGATCAGCGGAGGTTGCGCCGTCCATGCAGCTGCCGTGACTTCCCTCAGAGACTGGCGTCAACACACCCCTCCGACTATCAGGTACTATTTAACTCACTAAAACACTAGCAGCACAATAGAAAGATAAGGGTCTTCCCGGAATTATCCTTGTAAATGTGTCTAAAAACATCTGAATCGCTCCCAAAGCAATCGCCTTTTTTTTTTTTTTTACTTTATTTTTTTTCTAGTCCTTCAATATCAATATCCTCATCCACGAATCTTTCATCCTCGCTCAAATTAATGGGGAAATTGTCGCTTTCTCGGTCCGAATAGCTCTTGATGTTGGAGGCTCACATTATAAACAATGTGAGGAGCCCTCACACCGATGACATCATCGTCTGCTACTTCCGGTAAAGGCAGAGCTTTTTTATTAGCGAGCAAAAGTCGCGAACTTTATCGTCGATGTTCTCTACTAAATCCTTTCAGCAAAAATATGGTAATATCGCGAAATAATCAAGTATGACACATAGAATGGACCGGCTATCCCCGTTTAAATAAGAAAATCTCATTTCAGTAGGCCTTTAAAACTTTAAAATTTTTCAGAGTGTTGTATTGTTTATGTCTATATTTACTTTTTATTTATTGTGAGCCATTTAGGCTTTGTGAACCTGTTGCTCAAATTGAATTGCCCCTTGAGGGATTAATAAAGTTGTTTGAATTGATTGAAAGATTGAAATCAGGATTACTGAGCATGATTATTCATTATGTTGGGTAAAACAGTGTGCCCCACAGGTCAGCAATCTACTTGCAGTAATGGGGTCCTGGAAGATAAAAAGTGTTTGGAGCAAGACACAAGCCTATGTGAGAAGGAAAAGCATCAACACAGGTTCAAAATTGGCGAAATACTCTGGGTTGCAAGACCAGATGTAATGTTAGATGCCAGCAACATAGCATCAGGCATGAAAAACGCAACTGTGCAGACTCTTCATGAAGCAAACAGAATAGTGTGCTAGATTAAGAGCAAGAAAGTGTCTTTGTACTTGTCTATGAATGTTCTCATTCATCTAGGTCAGGGGTCGGGAACCTTTTTGGCTGAGAGAGCCAAGAATCCAAATATTTTAAAATGTATTTCCGTAAGAGCCGTATAATATTTTTTTCAACACTGAACACAACTAAATGCGTGAATTTTAAGTAAGAGCAACATTTCTAGAGTATAATAGCTCTCTTATTCTTTGTAATAACACTGTTATTCTGAAGCCAACTGTGGAGGGGGCGTGGCCTGCAGCGAAGTGGGGTGTTGCCAGGATCGGCCTCGAAATCAGCGACAGGTGCGTAGATGGACCACCTGGGCCTTGTTATCTAATCACCTGTCTCTATGTTATAAGCAGCAGCCAGGAGGAGAGACGGGGTTGGGGCTGGAGCCAGAGCGCGAGTGAGAACAAAAGAGGAAAAGACAATTGCTGAAAAGAAACTAAGAGACTTATTGAACAATAAAACAATATTGTAACCCTGAAACAGGCTCTCATGTCGGTGCTTGGTGGTCTGAAAAACCCCCAGGAAAGTAAACACTACAATAACCAATAATAAGAAAATAACTTCTTACCATTAACGAAACTTCTTGAACTGGGGCGGTAGTAAATGGATGGATGGATTAAAAATGCATGAGAATGTTTTGCATTTTGAACTTTTTTTTTAATACCGTGATTACAAGTGGAATTATTCATTACTTGTCGTGCTACGCAATGTCAGCTCAGATTTATCCGAGAGCCAGATGCAGTCATGAAAAGAGCCACAGGTTCCCTACCCCTGATCTAGGTCATTGTAATCTCAGGGCATTCAAGAATAACAAAGATCAACCATGTTTAAACGAGGCAGCCCAAATCAATATGGTGATTCTAAATTGGATTAACTGTGCAGCCCTACATTCAGCATTTGAAAGTCACCTAACAGGGAGCATCTTAAAGATTCGAACATCTTTGGTGGCGATGGCGAGGACGTGGAAGGATCTGCCCAGGTTCGGAGCAAAGGCGATGTCATGCACTGCGTCTGTGATGGTCATCAGAGTCTCGGCTTTAGCGTATTTCCTTTTCCATATTGGCAGGGAGACAAAATGCAAAGAAAATTAAGTACAGTGGAAACACAAACACGCAGTCACCGGCGAAGAAGAAGCTACCTTGTGTTTTCGTTGTACTCATAGATATGGACTTTGCCGCCATACGTCATACTGTCGTCGCTGCCTACTGCAAACATTGGCGGGTGGGCACGCGAGCTGGTTGGGGAACACAAATTGCAATTTACTCTTCTATGAGAACACACAGTAATACAACTGTAATTGCAACTTAATGTCGTACTTAAAGGGGAACATTATCACCAGACCTATGTAAGCGTCAATATATACCTTGATGTTGCAGGAAAAAGACCATCTATTTTTTTAACCGATTTCCGAACTCTAAATGGGTGAATTTTGGCGAATTAAACGCCTTTCTGTCTATCGCGCTGGAGGCGATGACGTCAGAATGTGACGTCGCCGAGGTAACACACCCACCATTTTCATTTTCAAACCCATTACAGCTCTGTTATTTTCCGTTTTTTTGACTATTTTTTGGAACCTTGGAGACATCATGCCTCGACGGTGTGTTGTCGGAGGGTGTAACAACACTAACAGGGAGGGATTCAAGTTGCACCACTGGCCCGAAGATGCCAAAGTGTCTGCCGCCAGACCCCCATTGAATGTGCCGGAGTGTCTCCACATTTGACCGGCGATGCTAAGGCAGACATGGCACAGAGATGTATGGATAACTTGCAAATGCATTTGCAACGATAGTCAACGAAATCACAAAGGTTAGTTTTGTTGATGTTGACTACCAGCTAATCGATGCTAACATGCTACGCTAATCGATGCTAACATGCTATTTACCGGCGTTGTTAAAGCAGACATGGCACAGAGATGTATGGATAACCTGTAGATGCATTTGCAACTATATTACCTTTCCTTCCACCCACATTTAATGCGAAAAAAACACTTACCAATCGACGGATTTAAGTTGCTCCAGTGTCAAAAGATGCGAAAGTCCTGATCGTTTGGTCCGCACATTTTACCGGCGATGCTAACGCAGCTATTCGGCCATGCCATGGCTATGAATAGCGTCAATAGCTATTCGCTCAATAGCTTCAGTTTCTTCTTCAATATTTTCATACTCCAACCATCTGTTTCAATACATGCGTAATCTGTTGAATCGCTTAAGTCGCTGAAATCCGAGTTTGAATCCGAGCTAATGTCGCTATATCTTGCTGTGGTATTCCCATTGTTTGTTTACATTGGCAGCACTGTATGACGTCACAGGGAAATGACCAGTGTCTTCGCAGACAGTCGAAAATAAGGCACTTTAAAGCTTTATTTAGGGATATTCCGAGACCGGTAAAATTTTGAAAAAAACTTCAAAAAATATAACAAGCCACTGGGAACTGATTTTTATTGTTTTTAACCCTTTTGAAATTGTGATAATGTTCCCCTTTAACAACTCAGAAATGGCATTTAAAACAAGATATGACAGATCGACAGTAATTGTCATAATCAGCATATTTTCAAAGGTTGCAATAAAAAATGAGAAGTTATTATTCAAAATATTTCATATTTATGAGCAAAACTTAAGTATCAAAAATTGGTAAGGATTCCAAGGTACCCGGAATTGGTACCGTATCGGTTGAATGTGAAAGGTAACTGTCCCTATATTATTGTCTCTCCTGATTTATTATTCTACTTGCTAATTTCTTCTACTTAGCCAGTTACTATCTGCTGTAAAGCCTTTCCAGTTGGCCTTCTGTTCAAATATATATTTATAGTTATTTACAAAACCAAAAACAAGTGAAGTTGGCACGTAGTGTAAATCCTAAATAAAAACAGAATAAAATGATTTGCAAATCCTTTTCAACCTAAATTCAATTGAATAAACTGCAAAGACAAGATACTTAACGTTTGAACTGGTGAACTTTGTTGATTTTTGCAAATATTAGCTCATTTGGAATTTGATCCCTGCAGCATGTTTCAAAAAAGCTGGCACAAGTGGCAAAAAAGACTGAGAAAGTTGAGGAATTCTCATCAAACACTTATGTGGAACATCGCACAGGAAATACAGGCTAATTGAGAACAGGTAGGTGCCATGATTGGGTATAAAAGCAGCTACCATGAAATGCTTAGTTATTTACAAACAAGGATGGGGCGAGGGTCACCACCTTGTGAAAAAATGCGTGAGCAGATTGTCCAACAGTTAAAGAACAACATTTCTAAACAAACTATTGCAAGGAATTTAGGGATTTCATCATCCAGGGTCCGTAATATCATCAAAACGTTCAGACTATCTGGAGAAATCAATGCATGTAAATGCCAAGGACAAAAACTAACATTTAATGCCTGTGACCTTTGATCCCTCAGTCGGTACTGCATCAAAAACCGCATCGGTGTGTAAAAGATATCACCACATGGGCTTCAGGAACACTTCAGAAAACCACTGTCAGTAACTACAGTTTGTCGCTACATCTGTAAGTGCAAGTTAAAACTCTACTATGTAAAGCCATTTATCAACAACACCCAGAAACGTCGCTGGCTCATCTACGATGGACTGATACAAAGAAGAAAAGTATTCTGTGGTCTGAGGAGTCCACATTTCAAATTGCTTTTGGAAACTGTGGACGTCGTGTCCTCCGGAACAATGAGGAAAAGAACCATCCGGACTGTAATAGGCGCAAAGTTCAAAAGCCAGCATCTGTGATGGTATGGGGGTGTATTAGTGCCCAAGGCATGGGTAACTTACACATCTGTGAAGGCGCCAATAATGCTGAAAGGTACATACAGCAAAGTCTTTTTCATGCACAGTCCTGCTTGTTTCAGCAAGACAATGCCAAGCCACATTCTGTACGTGTTAAAACAGCGTAGCTTCGTAGTAAAAGTGCAGGCACTAGACTGACCTGCCGTAGTCCAAACCTGAAAATGTGTGGCGCAATATGAAGCCTAATCTACCACGACTGAGACCCCGAACTGGTTGAACAACTTACAGGTACTGTTCATATTATTAGAATATCATGAAAAAGTTGATTTATTTCAGTAATTATATTCAGAACGTGAAACTTACATATTATATCAATTCATTACACACATAGTGATATATTTGAAATGTTTATTTCTTTAAATGTTGATGATTAGTACGGACAATTACTGAAAATCCCAAATTCAGTATTTCAGAAAATTAGATTAGTTACGACTAGTACCAAAAAATATTTTTTAGAAATGTGGGCCAACTGAAAAGTATGAACATGGAAAGTTTCAGCATGTACGGCAATCAATACTTAGTTGCAGCTCCTTTTGCCTGAATTGCTGCATAAAATACGGCGTGGCTTGGAGTCCACCAGTCTGTTGCACTCCTCAGGTGTTATGAGAGCCCAGGTTGCTTTAATAGTGGCCTTCAACTCTTCAGCATTGTTGGGTCTGGCATCTTGCATCTTCCGCTTCACAATACCCCGTAGGTTTTCTATGGGGTTAAGGTCAGGTGAGTTTGCAGGCCAATCAAGAACAGGGATACCATGGTCCTTAAACCAGGTACTGGTAGATTTGGCACTGTGTGCAGGTGCCAAGTCATGTTGGAAAATGAAATCTTCACCTCCTTAAAATTGGTCCGCGGCAGGCAGCATAAAGTGTTCTAAAACTTCCTGGTAGACTGCTGCATTTACCCTAGACCTCAGGAAACCCAGTGGACCAACACCAGCAGATGACATGGCACCCCAGACCATTACCGATTGTGGAAATTTGACACTGGACTTCAGGCAACGTGGATACTGTGCCTCTCCTGTCGTCCTCCAGACTCTGGGACCTTGATTTCCAAAGGAGATACAAAATGTACTCTCATCTGAAAACATAACTTTGGACCACTCAGCAGCAGTCCAGTCCTTTTTGTCTTGAGCCCAGGCGAGACGCTTTTGACGTTGTCTCTTATTCAAGAGTGGCTTTACACAAGGAATGCGACAGCTGAAGCCCATATCTTGCATACGTCGGTGCGTGGTGGTTCTTGAAGCACTGACTCCAGCTCCAGTCCACTCTTTGTGGATCTCCCCCACATTTTTGAATCGGTTTTGTTTGACAATCCTCTCCAGGGGGCGGTTATCCCTCTTGCTTGTACACTTTTTTCTACAGCATCTTTGTCTTCCCTTCGCCTCTCTATTAATGTGCTTGGACACAGAGCTCTGGGAACATCCAACCTCTTTGGCAATGACCTTTTGTGTCTTGCCCTCCTTCTTCAAAATATCAATGGTCATCTTTTGGACAGTTGTCAAGTCAGCAGTCTTCCCCATGATTGTGTGTCATACAGAATCAAAACGAGAGACCATTTAAAGGCTTTTCCAGGTGTTTTGAGTTAGTTAGCTAATTAGAGTGTGGCACCAGGTGTCTTCAATATCTGACCTTTTCACCATATTCTAATTTTCTGAGATGTTGAATTTAGGGTTTTCATTGGTTGTCAGCTATAATCATCTCCTTTTTGGCAAAAAACACTTGAAATGTATCAGTCTGTTTGGAATGAATGTATACATCCCACAAGTTTGACTTTTTAAATGGAATTAATGAAATAAATCAACTTTTTCATGATATTCTAATAATATGACCAGCACTGGTAAGCTGTACATCAAGCAAGAACGGGAAATAATTACAACTGAAAAGCTTAAAAAATTGGTCTCCTCAGTTCCCAAACATTTACTGAGTGTAGTTAAAAGGAAAGGCCATGTAACACAGTGGTAAATATGCCCCTGTGCCAACTTTTTTGCAATGTGTTGCTGCCATTAAATGTGCCAATTTAACTGGTTTTGTATATATTCCCAATCGTGAGAAGCGAAAACAAAAGCAAAATTAAAATTCAACTAATGGTCAAGCCCTACTTTTTGACTATTAAAATAATCAGTATTGGATCTGAGAAATCTACATCTGTATATTACTACATCATCAGTCACAATAGCAATGCCATGGTTTTTCTTTTAATATGCCAACTCTTCCCTTCAACCAGAAACATCCTGACTTTTAATCTCACAAGATGTGTATTCTACTTCCCCTTGGGCTGCTTGTTCCGAATACTTGGAACTAGTAAGTGAGTGATCTAACCTGGAGGGGTTCCAAGAAATACAGCTGCAGCTGAGCTTGCAAGAAATTTCATGCTGTAGGGACCACTGACTGAGGTTCATGACATCAGGTGCCTCATAGATCCTCACCACACCGTCTGCAGAACACGTGGTCAACATCAGGCCCATGTGTTTAGGAGCAAACTTCACGTCCGTAACTGATGTTCGACTGTCCACAAGAGTGGTTCTTTTGATCTGGGAAGGAAGAACATGGCACACTTAAAATCCAATAATGGCTACTACAACAACAACATTATCACTCTATGTTTCTACATCTGTTCCACTATTGCAGGAGTATCCAAAGCTGTGGCCCACAGGTAATTTTAAAATGGCTCACGGCACACTCTGAAAATAATATTGAAAAAAAAAAGCAGACAGTGAAATAAAAGAACAAACAGGTGAAACGTACCAAAAAAATCAGGCTGTTTTTTTTTTTATCTGACATTGCTCAGTAAATAATAATGACTCAAAACCAATATTTTTATGAAAAATTTACCTGTTCAAAGCTTCAATTACTTCACATTCAAATTCTAAATTTTAAATATTTTGGGGGGAAAATATTACATATTTTGTGTGTTTACCATAAAAAAAAGTTTTTTACCAAATGGGCATAAAACAAACAAAAAAACGAGAAAAAATAATACAACTTATAATCGACAGATAGATCCGAAGTGACCTAAATATTCAAGTGGTAAAAGTAGAAAAATATATTTGTTTAATACTTTACTGAGTAATGATAGTGATAATGAGAATAATTTTTGTGGTACTTTAATATCTTTTTTAAACGTCTGCTAAAATAACAATAATTTATTAAAATCAATGTTATGAACTATTGACCAAAATAAGGTAACAATTATTTTTCCATTAATTATTCCACTTCGAACTTTTTTGAAGGGAAAATATTGCATATTTTGTGTTTTTGCCCCCAAAAAAAACAGGGCTTTCTTGGACAAAAAGCGCAGAAAAAAACATATCAAATCTTTATATTGACAAATAGACTTGAAATGGATCTAGCGATTTAAGTATTGAATGAAAAACAATACAAATAAAAATATACATATTGTTTATTTTTAACATATTCATGACTGGGACCATTCTGGGTCACTCGGACCAAACTTGAGGAGAGGCCAAAAGGTTTAAAAAATAATCTATAAAATATTAGGAGTGTAAAAATTAATCGGTACAGACTAATAACCGATTTTAACTTTAGAGTTACGAATACATTGCTTGGCAAACCTCTGAATCGATCTACAGTGGGGCAAAAAAGTATTTAGTCAGCCACCGATTGTGCAAGTTCTCCCACTTAAAATGATGACAGAGGTCTGTAATTTTCATCATAGGTACACTTCAACTGTGAGAGACAGAATGTGAAAAAAAAATCCAGGAATTCACATTGTAGGAATTTTAAAGAATTTATTTGTAAATTATGGTGGAAAATAAGTATTTGGTCAACCATTCAAAGCTCTCACTGATGGAAGGAGGTTTTGGCTCAAAATCTCACGATACATGGCCCCATTCATTCTTTCCTTAACACGGATCAATCGTCCTGTCCCCTTAGCAGAAAAACAGCCCCAAAGCATGATGTTTCCACACCCATGTTTCACAGTAGGTATGGTGTTCTTGGGATGCAACTCAGTAGTCTTCTTCCTCCAAACACGACCAGTTGAGTTTATACCAGAAAGTTATATTTTGGTTTCCTCTGACCATATGACATTCTCCCAATCCTCTGCTGTATCATCCATGTATCCATTTTGGTATAAACTCAACTGGTCGTGTTTGGAGGAAGAAGAATACTGAGTTGCATCCCAAGAACACCACACCTACTGTGAAGCATGGGGGTGGAAACATCATGCTTTGGGGCTGTTTTTCTGCTAAGGGGACAGGACGATTGATCCGTGTTAAGGAAAGAATGAATGGGGCCATGTATCGTGAGATTTTGAGCCAAAACCTCCTTCCATCAGAAAAAGATTTGAATGGTTGACCAAATACTTATTTTCCACCATAATTTACAAATAAATTCTTTAAAATTCCTACAATGTGAATTCCTGGATTTTTTTTTTCACATACTGTCTCTCACAGTTGAAGTGTACCTATGATGAAAATGACAGACCTCTGTCATCATTTTAAGTGGAAGAACTTGCACAATCGGTGGCTGACTAAATGCTTTTTTGCCCCACTGTACATGGAATATGGATCGGTCGATGTTCGGTTGGAAAGTCATGAATCGTTTTTCTGTTGATCTGATAAAAATATATGGCCGATCTAATCTGGCGAGACTTTTGTGATGAAGTACTACGAGAGTAGGCGACGTAAGGCGGGTCTTTAAGGCTTTATTTTTCCCACACACTTCAGTGCATCATTATCAACTTGGCGAATTTCTTGCTAAATCTAGAACTTTTCCAACTCCTCTCAATCATTTTCCTTCTCAAAAGCCACTCACGACAAATCTAGCAACGTTTTTGGATGTTTGGAGACATGAAAGCGCGTAACACTGTCTTCAACGTGAAAGTGGTGCAGCTGTGAGCCTTTCCTCTCAGGCGCTCACTTGTCTACTGAATGTCAGCTCTTAGACATCTTAAACACATTTTGTTTTACTTTTAAGTGCAATCACAATGAAGTCCGTTCCATTCGAGTCAGAACAGTGAGGAGACAAACACCCACTCTGTGCAAAGCTGCCGCTGTTCTGCCTTGGTTGAGATGTAAACTTTTCATCCTCTGTCATGCTTCAAATAAAAACAAACCTATCGAATCGTTCACGTTAAAGAGCCAGTCAGTAGATCTGGTTTGGTAGTGAATATCCCAACCTTTCAGTCTTTTGATCCAATGTGATAATCGAACATTGAACAGTGTAGAACAGGGGTGCCCACACTTTTTCTGAAGGCGAGCTACTTTTCAATTGACCAACTTGAGGGGATCTACCTCATTTATATATATCATTTATATTTATTTATTTATGAAAGAGACATTTTTGTAAACAAGTTAAATGTGTTTGATGATAATACAAGCATGTGTAACACATATAGATGTCTTTCTTTCACGAAGACAAGAATATAAGTTGGTGTATTACCTGATTCTGATGACTTGCATTGATTGGAATCAGACCGTAATGATGATAACGCCCACATTTTCAAATGGAGGAGAAAAAAAGTTGTCCTTTCTGTACAATACCACATGAAAGTGGTTGGTTTTTGGCATCCAATTCATCCAGCTTCCATACACTTTACAAGAAAAACATTGGCGGCAAATTCCGTAGCTTGCTTGATTGACATTCACGGCACCCGAGGGTCTTGTGAGATGACGCTGGCTGCTGCCAGTTCATTATTATGAAAAAATGACAGAGAGGAAGGCGAGAAACACTTTTTATTTCAACAGACTTTCGCGCCGTCCCTTCCGTCAAAACTCTAAAGGCCGAGTGCACATTTCCTATCTTCACAATAAAAGCCCTGCTTCATGGTGCCTGCGCTAACAAAATAAGAGTCTCGGAAAGCTGGCGTACACAAGCGATGTGGACGCCAGCTTTCTGAGGGATCGCTTGTGCACGCCAGTTTTCCGAGACTCTGTATTTAGTTAGCGCAGGCAGCATGAAGCAGGGCTTTTATTGTGAAGATAGGAAATGTGCAGTCGGCCTTTAGTTTTGACGGAGGGTACGGCGCGAGAGTCTGTTGAAATAAAAAGTGTTTCTCGCCTTCCTCTCGGTCATATTTTCATAATAATGATCTTGCAGCAGCCAGCGTCATCTCACAAGACCCTCCGGTACCGTGAATGTCATTTAAGTGACGTCTTGGTGAAGATTGATGATCACTCATTTATAGGTCTATTTTTTTTAAAAGCCTGGCTCGAGATCGACTGACACACCCCCCCGCGGTCGACTGGTAGCTCGCGATCGACGTAATGGGCACCCCTGGTGTAGAACAAATAAAAATACAACTAAACAAACAGTTTAGTTTACAGTTCTAGCCATAATTTGCATTTTTTTTAAACTCACATCTTTGATTTTCTTTAAGTTAATGGATTGCAATGCATTGAAGTTGATAGTTCTACTATTAGCTAATAATACAGGAACCACCTGTTTTGTATTTGTCTATTAAAAAAACACATGGCATTGTTCTGAAATGATACATGATGCATTTAATTTAATTTTCACCATGCAAAGCTTACATTTGCATCCAATCGAATCGCTTTGTATCGAAATGTTTTAAAAAGTATTGTTAGTGAATCGTATCGTAATCTATCTATCGAGCACCATTTAAGGTAGAGATGCACACCCATCCATCCATTTTCTACCGCTTGTCCCTTTTGGGGTCGCTGGAGTCAATCTCAGCTGCATTCGGGCGGTAGGCGGGGTACACCCTGGACAAGTCGCCACCACATCGCAGGGCCAACACAGATAGACAGACAACATTCACACTCATATTCACACACTAGGGCCAATTTAGTGTTGCCAATCAACTCCTAATATATTGGATTGGTTTTGAAAAGGAAAATTATCAAAAAATTAGCATGCTCTGATTTTTCAGTGTGCCGCCCTCTGCGCCTTTTGCAATATTTATTTCCACTCCATAAAACAGGTGTACCTTGGCAAAGTGTATATACAGTTGTGATCACAATTATTCAACCTCCATACAATTTTGGTGTTTTAGCAAGTTGGACATTTATTCCGTATTTTGTTTATAGTCATATCAAATAAAGATGCATTATATGGACAAATGCAACTTGAATTACAACATTATATTTTGTAACATACCAAACAGTGTCATTTATCTTAATATCTCATTGACAAAATTATTCAACCCCTTGAAGATCATAACTCTTAAGAACAGAATTTGAATAAGGTCTTTTCAATCAGGTGTTAAACACCTGTAGATGTGATTAGAACCATAACGAGCAACAATTAAACTGATTGAAAAAGACTGACGCTCAGCTTCTTGTCAATGGTGTATTTACAACATGGTGAAGTCCAGGGAGTGGTCAAGGAAGTCAAGAGAGGAGGTAATTTCTCTTCATAAGAAAGGATATGCATATAAGAAAATAGCAAAGACATTACACATTCCAAGAGACACAGTTGGGAGCATAATTGGCAAGTTTAAAGCTAAAGGCACAGTGGAAACACTACCTGGGCGAGATAGAAAGAGGATGCTGTGTGCAACTGCTGTCCGGTATTTGAAGCGTACAGTGGTGAAAAACCCCTGGGTAACAGCTGAGGAACTACAACAGGACATTGCAGAGGGGGGAACGCAGGTTTCGTCAGACAATAAGGCGCGCACTACGAGATGAAGGCCTCCATGCCAGAACTCCCAGGCGCACCCCACTTCTGACTACCAGGAACAAGAAAAATAGACACCAGTATGCCAAAAATCATCTGGACAAACCCCAAAGGTTTTGGGAAACTGTTCTATGGAGTGATGAGAAACTCTTTGGGCCTATAAATCAACGTTATGTCTGGAGGAGAAAAAATGAAGCTTACAAAGAGAAGAACACCTTGCCTACTGTTAAGCATGGTGGGGGTGGGTCAATCATGCTCTGGGGCTTTTTCTCTGCCTCAGGTACCGGTTATCTCCAGCGCGTTCACGGCATTATGAATTCTATTTCCTACCAGGATATATTAGCTGTAAATGTCATGAAGTCAGTGACGAAGCTGAGGCTTGGGACACGTTGGACCTTCCAACAGGACAACAATCCCAAGCATACCTCCAAATCAACAGAGTGGTTGCAGAAGAAGGGCTGGAAGACTCTGGAGTGGCCTTCACAGTCGCCAGAACTAAATCCTATAGAAAAGCTGTGGTGGGACTTGAAGAAGGCAGTTGCAGCACGCAAGCCCAAGAATATGAATGAACTGGAGGCCTTTACCCAAGAGGAATGGGCTAAAATACCTGTAGATGGTTGGAAGAAGCTTGTGTCCGGTTATGTATCACCTTTGAAGGATGTCATTACTGCCAAAGGGTGTTCTACTTAGTACTAAAGATGCATGGAACTAGGGGGTTGAATCATATTGTCAATGAGATATTAAGAAAAATGTCCTTTTTTGGTATTTTGTAAAACACAGTGTTACAATTTAAGTTGCATTTGTCTATTTGACACATCTTTATTTGATATGACTATAAACAAAATACGGAATAAATGTCCAACTTGCTAAAACACCAAAATTGTGTGGGGGTTGAATCATTTTGATTACAACTGTAGTGTCAAAGTCATATTAGGAACACTTGCTTTGTTACAGGACTAATTTACAAGTGACTCTTTTGGCAAAACTTTTGTAGGGACAAGTTGGAAGCGAAGTTCTGGTAAAAGACATACACTGAAGAGTTGGTTGAGATTGTTTTAGTGTACATAAGTGAAACAAGAAACAATGTTTGGTTGTACCAACCCAGTGGCTCAGTCCTCTCTGCTTGTCGTTTGACTCGCCCACAATCTCCTCCCACACAGCCGCCGTCCTGTCAAAGGAGCACGAAGCCAGCACTTGTCCAAACTCTGGATGAGCCCAAGTCACTCTCCACACCGATCCACTGTGTGTCTTTGTGCAGAAAGAATACACGACTCACGAACAATTTTTGAATTTTTGTCAAGTCACTCTCCATGAGAAATGGATTCATCTTCAAATACGGCTCATTTTATCATGGCCCATTGGTCCAAAGCCTGACTGCAGTAAATGTAGTATCATCGTTATTACATTTAAAGGCCTACTGAAAGCCACTATTACCAACCACGCAGTCTGATAGTTTATATATCAATGATGAAATATTAACTTTACAACACATGCCAATACGGCCTTTTTAGTTAACTAAATCGCAATTTTAAATTTCCCGCTAAGTGTCGTGATGAAAACGTCGCGGTATGATGACTCGTATGATGACGCCTGCGTTTGACGTCTCGGGTTGTAGCGGACATTATTATCCAGCCCGATCCAAGCTATAAGTAGTCTGCTTTAATCGCATAATCAAACAGTATTCTGGACATCTGTGTTGCTGAATCTTTGGCAATTTGTTCAATTAATAATGGAGAAGTCAAAGTAGAAAGATTGATTGATTGATTGATTGATTGATACTTTTATTAGTAGATTGCACAATACAGTACATATTCCGTTCAACTGACCACTAAATGGTAACACCCCAATAAGTTTTTCAACTTGTTTAAGTCGGGGTCCACGTTAATCAATTCATGGTACAAATATATACTATCAACATAATACAGTCATCACACAGGTTAATCATCATAGTATGTACATTGAATTATTTACATTATTTACAATCCGGGGGGTGGGATGAGGAGCTTTGGTTGATATCAGTACTTCAGTCATCAACAATTGCATCAACAGAGAAATGTGGACATTGAAACAGTGTAGGTCTTATTTAGTAGGATATGTACAGCCAGCAGAGAACATAGTGGGTTCACATAGCATAAGAACAGGTATATACATTAGAAGTACATTTGAGTTGTTTATAATCCGGGGAGATGGGATGTGAATGGAGGAGGGTATTAGTAAAGTGTTGAAGTTGCCTGGAGGTGTTGTTTTAGAGCGGTTTTGAAGGAATATAGAGATGCACTTACTTTTATACCTGTTGGGAGTGCATTCCACATTGATGTGGCATAGAAAGAGAATGAGTTAAGACCTTTGTTAGATCGAAATCTGGGTTTAACGTGGTTTGTGGAGCTCCCCCTGGTGTTGTGGTTATGGCGGTCATTTATGGAGGTGGGCGCTTTTAGCCTTTAGCCACACAAACACAGTCGGTGTTTCCTTGTTTAAAATTCCCGAAGGCGAAGCTTTACTATGGATCAGAGCGGTCAAGCGAACATGGATCCCGACCAAATGTCAACCGGCGTTTTTTGGTGAGAAAATTGTGGTAATAGGTTCGCTCTTACCGGCGACATCAGCAGAGCTTCCAACAGCGTGACTTGCCTCAGAGACACTGGGTCAACACACGTACCCGTGGCCACACCCCTCCGACTTTAGGTACTGATTCATCTCACTAAAACACTAACACAATGGGCAGATAAAGGATTTTCCAGAATTATCATTTTAAATGTGTGTAATAACATCTGCAATCGTCTTTTTTTAATTTTTTTTTAGTACTTTACTCTCAATATCCTCATCCACGAATTTTCATTCTCTCTCAAATTAATGGGGAAATTGTCGCTTTCTTGGTCGTAATAGTTCTTGCTGCTGGAGCCTCACATTATAAACAATGTGAGGATGTGAGGAGCCCTACAACCAGTGACGTCACACGCACGTCTGCTACTTCCGGTAAAGGCGAGGCTGTTTTATTAGCAACCTAAAGTTGCGAACTTTATCGTGGATGTTCTCTACTAAATCCTTTCAGCAAAAATATGGCAATATCGCGAAATGATCAAGTATAACACCTAAAATGGGCCTGCTATCCCCGTTTAAATAAGAAGATCTCATTTCAGTAGGCCTTTAATAACTGTTTAATAAATACAGTTTTGGTCAATTTACTTAGTTGTGATTGAACGTATAAAATAAGCATATATTAATATGACGTATAAACAAGAAACTTTTTAATGTTGACACATAGAATCATCATACTGCTGTGATTATATGCATTCAAGGCTAAGACCAAATGTCGAGATATATATTATGGCCTAAAAATATCGAGACATCAATAAAAGGCCATATTTCCCATCCCCTAATTGAAATACTTTGTATAGTTCAAGACTTACGGTCATTTGAAAACATCACTGCACATCACAATGGCGGCTACAGTTTGGAGTTTAAAGCGCTAAAAAAATTATTAGGGAATGTCCGGCGGGCCAGATTGAAAAGCTTAACGAGCCACATCCGGCCCACGGGTTTTAAATTGCCCAGGTCTGGTGTAAATAGTCAGCTGGGAAAAAAATCAGATAAAAAAAAAAAAAAAGTGATTTGGGCCACGTTGGCCTGCAGTGTAAACTTAGTCTGTGTCTAAGAAAGCCCAGCCTGTACGATTATTCTACACAACTGAATATCTTAGTTGCTCAGACAGTAATGTGTTTATACAAGTTTAGATAGGTGTATGTTGTTATTTTTTATACAAATTTAAATAAGTGTATGTTGTTGTCTTTATTTATTGAGGAAAGACGTTAATGTCTCGTTTTCTTGTTAGCATTCAAGTTAGCTCGCACTTCTGCATTTTTATTTCAAACCGTAACAATAACCGCCGGAAGTTTTACCGTGGTTCATCACGATACCGTTTATCGTCACATCCAGCATGCACACACGCATAGTGGTTACCTTCCAGCTGGCCGTGCAGTGCCATTCTCCATTTTCACTCTTGTCCCAAACCTGCAGAATACATGTTGAATGTTAGCATTCATGTTTTCATCGTCACATCACACACAGTATCCTGTCTTTACACTACAACTTCTTCTACATGCCACAACTTAAAATGTGGCATCACACAAATCAATCATTCTTTATAAGCTGATTTCAAAAGTTACCTGATTTAAAGCAGCGTTGTCCAAACATTTTCACTCATGGCAGTGAAAAATGTCAGCATGCAGGGGCCATTTTGATAGTTTTCATTTTCAAAACCTATACAATATATTAGGGATTTCCGAAAATATCGGACTGCTGATATTATCGGCCGATAAATACTTTAAAAATGTAATATCAGAGGCTACACGGTGGCAGAGGGGTTAGTGCGTCTGCCTCACAATACGAAGGCCCTGCAGTCCTGGGTTCAAATCCAGGCTCGGGATCTTTCTGTGTGGAGTTTGCATGTTCTCCCCGTGAATGCGTGGGTTCCCTCCGGGTACTCCGGCTTCCTCCCACTTCCAAAAACATGCACCTGGGGATAGGTTGATTGGCAACACTAAATTGGCCCTAGTGTGTGAATGTGAGTGTGAATGTTGTCTGTCTATCTGTGTTGGCCCTGCGATGAGGTGGCGACTTGTCCAGGGTGTACCCCGCCTTCCGCCCGATTGTAGCTGAGATAGGCGCCAGCGCCCCCTGCGACCCCACAAGGGAATAAGCGGTAGAAAATGAATGAATGAATGAATGAAGGATCGGTATCGGTTTGAAAAAGTAAAATTGATAACTTTTTAAAAACGCCGCTGAACGGAGTAGTACACGGACGTAGGGAGAAGTACAGAGCGCCAATAAACCTTAGAGGCATTGCCTACGGCTTTTCACACACACAAGTGAATGCCGCGCACACTTGGTCAACAGCCATACAGGTCACACTGAGGTTGGCCGAACAAACAACTTTAACACTGTTACAAATATGCTCCACACTGCGAACCCACACCCAACAAGAATGACAAACACATTTCGGGAGAACATCCGCACCGTAACACAACGAAAAAATACCCAGAACCCCTTGCAACACTAACTTATCGTCTCGATTACTGTAACGTATTATTTTCGGGTCTAGCATTAAAAGATTACAGTTGGTACAAAATGCGGCTGCTAGACTTTTGACAAGAACAAGAAAGTTTGATCACATTACGCCTGTACTGGCTCACCTGCACTGGCTTCCTGTGCACTTAAGATGTGACTTTAAGGTTTTACTAATTACGTATAAAATACTACACGGTCTAGCTCCAGCCTATCTTGCCGATTGTATTGCACCATATGTCCCGGCAAGAAATCTGCGTTCAAAAGACTCCGGCTTATTAGTGATTCCTAGAGCCCAAAAAAAGTCTGCGGGCTATAGAGCGTTTTCCGTTCGGGCTCCAGTACTCTGGACTGCCCTCCCGGTAACAGTTCGAGATGCTATCTCAGTAGAAGCATTTAAGTCTCACCTTAAAACTCATCTGTATACTCTAGCCTTTAAATAGACCTCCTTTTTAGACCAGTTGATCTGCCGCTTCTTTTCTTTCTCCTATGTCCCCCCCCTCCCTTGTGGAGGGGGTCCGGTCCGATGACCATGGATGAAGTACTGGCTGTCCAGAGTCGAGACCCAGGATGGACCGCTCGTCGGGACCCAGGATGGACCGCTCGCCTGTATCGGTTGGGGACATCTCTACGCTGCTGATCCGCCTCCGCTTGAGATGGTCTCCTGTGGAAGGGACTCTCGCTGCTGTCTTGGATCCGCTTTGAACTGAACTCTCGCGGCTGTGTTGGAGCCACTATGGATTGAACTTTCACAGCATCATGTTAGACCCGCTCGACATCCATTGCTTTCGGTCCCCTAGAGGGGGTGGAGTGGCCCACATCTGAGGTCCTCTCCAAGGTTTCTCATAGTCAGCATTGTCACTGGCGTCCCACTGGATGTGAATTCTCCCTGCCCACTGGGTGTGAGTTTTCCTTGCCCTTTTGTGGGTTCTTCCGAGGATGTTGTAGTCGTAAATGATTTGTGCAGTCCTTTGAGACATTTGTGATTTGGGGCTATATAAATAAACATTGATTGATTGATTGATTGATTGATTGATAACTCTTCCGGGACGCTACAGTATACACCCCCAACCCAGCTACCTCCCATCACCTCAACCTCCTCATGCTCTCTCAAGGAGAGCATGTCCCACATTCCAAGCCGCTGTTTTAAGACATGTTAAAAAAAATTATGCACTTTGTGACTTCAATAATAAATATGGCAGTGCCATGTTGGCATTTTTTTTCCATAACTTGAATTGATTTATTTTGGAAAACCATGTTACATTGTTTAATGCATCCAGCGGGACATCGCAACAAAATTAGGCATGACATTGTGTTAATTCCACGACTGTATCGGTATCGGTTATTATCGGAATCGGTAATTAAGAGTTGGACAATATCGGAATATCGGCAAAAAAGCCACTATCGGACACCTCTACAATATATCAAATGTTTTGGGGGCAATGACAGCTTACGAAAAAGCCTGTTTGAGGTGAACCAGAATTGTATTTCAAATAAAGAGGAAGTGAGGGATGAGGGTGGAAGTGTGGCATTCAGCTTGGTGGAGAGGCAGAGTCGGACGTCATCAGCGTAGCAGTAGAAGTTAATGTTACATTTAGGGAATCTATGGCCAAGGAGGAAAAGGGTAAGTAATGAAGAGAAAGGCACTTCAGACAGATCCTGTTGTGACTGCACCATAATCCGATTTAAAGGATTTGAGCTGTGTGAACTACCTACTCAGTGGCCTAGTGCAGGGGTTCTCAAATGGGGGTGCGTGTACCCCTGGGGGTACTTGAAGGTATGCCAAGGGGTACGTGAGATTTTTCAAAAATATTCTAAAAATAGCAACAATTTCTGCTATTTTTCTCCTATTTCTGGGGATGAGGTTGCTGAGGTAGTCAAAAAGCTCCTCGGCGGCAAGGCCCCGGGGGTAGATCAGATCCGCCCGGAGTTCCTTAAGGCTCTGGATGCTGTGGGGCTGTCTTGGTTGACAAGACTCTGCAGCATCGCGTGGACATCGGGGGCGGTACCTCTGGATTGGCAGACCGGCGTGGTGGTCCCTCTCTTTAAGAAGGGGGACCGGAGGGTGTGTTCCAACCATCGTGGGATCACACTCCTCAGCCTTCCCGGTAAGGTTTATTCAGGTGTACTGGAGAGGAGGCTACGCCGGATAGTTGAACCTCGGATCCAGGAGGAACAGTGTGGTTTTCGTCCTGGTCGTGGAACTGTGGACCAGCTCTTTACTCTCGGCAGGGTTCTTGAGGGTGCATGGGAGTTTGCCCAACCAGTCTACATGTGCTTTGTGGACTTGGAGAAGGCATTCGACCGTGTCCCTCGGGAAGTCCTGTGGGGAGTGCTCAGAGAGTATGGGGTATCGGACTGTCTTATTGTGGCGGTCTGCTCCCTGTGTCAGACCTTGGTCCGCATTGCTGGCAGTAAGTCGGACAAGTTTCCAGTGAGGGTTGGACTCCGCCAAGGCTGTCCTTTGTCACCGATTCTGTTCATAACTTTTATGGACAGAATCTCGAGGCGCAGTCAAGGCGTTGAAGGGTTCCGGTTTGGTGGCCGCGGGATTGGGTCTCTGCTTTTTGCAGATGATGTGGTCCTGATGGCTTCATCTGGCCGGGATCTTCAGCTCTCACTGGATCGGTTCGCAGCCGAGTGTGAAGCGACCGGAATGAGAATCAGCACCTCCAAGTCCGAGTCCATGGTTCTCGCCCGGAAAAGGGTGGAGTGCCATCTCCGGGTTGGAGAAAGACCCTGCCCCAAGTGGAGGAGTTCAAGTACCTAGGAGTCTTGCCTGCTTAGGCTGCTGCCACCGCGACCCGACCTCGGATAAGCGGAAGATGATGGATGGATAGCAACAATTCAAAAATCCTTTATAAATATATTTATGGAATAATACTTCAACAATATGAATGTAAGTTGATAAACTGTGAAAAAAAAAATGCAACAATGCAATATTCAGCGTTGACTGCTAGATTTTTTTGTGGACATGTTCCATAAATATTGATGTAAAAGATTTATTTTTTTGTGAAGAAATGTTTAGAATGAAGTTGATGAATCCAGATGGATCTCTATTACAATCCCCAAAGAGGGCACTTTAAGTTGATGATTACTTCTATGTGGAAAAATCTTTGTTTATAATTTAATCACTTGTTTATTTTTCAACAAGTTGTTAGTTATTTGTATATATATTTTTTCCAAATAGTTCAAGAAAGACCACTACAAATGTTATACAATTGAATAAATCAGAAACTGATGACATAGTGCTGTATTTTACTTTGTTATCTCTTTTTTTTTAACCAAAAATACTTTGCCCTTATTAGGGGGTACTTGAATTGAAAAAATGTTCACAAGGGGGTACATCACTGAAAAAAGTTCTGAAAAAAGTTCGAGAACCACTGGTCTAGGTGTTAGAGTGTCCGCCCTGAGATCGGTAGGTCGTGAGTTCAAATCCCAGCCGAGTCATACCAAAGACTATAAAAATGGGACCAATTACCTCCCTGCTAGGCACTCAGCAGTAAGGGTTGGAATTGGGGGTTAAATCACCATAAATGATTCCAGGGCGCGGCACCATTGTTGCCCACTGCTCCCCTCAGCTCCCAGGGGGTGATCAAGGGTGATGGGTCAAACGCAGAGAATAATTTCGCCACAGCTAGTAGTGAAGTGAAGTGAATTATATTTATATAGCGCTTTTCTCAAGTGACTCAAAGCGCTTTACATAGTGACACCCAATATCTAAGTTCCATTTAAACCAGTGTGGGTGGCACTGGGAGCAGGTGGGTCTTGCCCAAGGACACAACGGCAGTAACTAGGATGGCACAAGTGGGAATCGAACCTGCAACCCTCAAGTTGCTGGCACGGCCACTCTACCAACCGAGCTATGAGAGTATGTGTGTGACAATCATTGGTACTTTAACTACTTTACTTTAACTTTTTTTTTGTTGTTGTTTATTGTTCTTCGGTCAATGGTCAACAAAGCAAACAAACAGTTGTACATTCATAGATTGAAAATAAAAAATGTTGCAGACCGAAAGGCTTTAGGCTGAAGTTAAACACTTATTGCGCCTAACCCTATAAACAATTTCAAGTACAAAATAAACTTCCAAAAATTATAAAATGTCCTTTGCACAACTTATTATAAATACACATTATAAACAAAATTATAAACAACATGAAGGTAGTTCAATTTTATACACAGTACAGGCATGTGAAATATCCCTGTGTACATATTAGACCTTTGCACTAATTATATATATAATATATACAAACAATTGTACTTCTATTATTATTTATATCTCATGTTTAATTTTTAATTAACATTAATCATAGTATTAACTACAATGTTGATTCAAGAGTGATATATTTTTTCAAGACATTGGTCTTAAAAGTGTTTTTTAAACTCAGTGCAGCCTTTGCCTAAGGCAAAATATCGAGATATATATCGTCCATCCATCCATCCATCATAATCCGCTTATCCGAGGTCGGGTCGCGGGGGCAACAGCCTAAGCAGGGAAGCCCAGACTTCCTTCTCCCCAGCCACTTCGTCCAGCTCTTCCCGGGGGATCCCGAGGCGTTCCCAGGCCAGCCGGGAGACATAGTCTTCCCAACGTGTCCTGGGTCTTCCCCGTGGCCTCCTACCGGTTGGACGTGCCCTAAACACCTCCCTAGGGAGGCGTTCAGGTAGCATCCTGACCAGATGCCCGAGCCACCTCATCTGGCTCCTCTTGATGTGGAGGAGCAGCGGCTTTACTTTGAGTATATATATATCGTGTATCGCGATATGGCCTAAAAAATATTGAGATATTAAAAAAAAAGACCATATCGCCCAGCCCTACTTTGGTATAATGTTTATTTATTATTTATGTGTTCACTGTTCTGTTACAGAGAACAAGGAAATTGGATAAAATTGCTATGGTATGAACAGGGGTGGGATTAAAAAAGATCTGCTTCTTCCTGCTCCTTTTCGGACGTGTAGTAATGAAACAACTGGAAATGTGTGATGCATCACATTATATCGTAATGCATGTTCCAAATCAGGGGTCACCAACGCGGTGCCCGCGGGCACCAGGTAGCCCGTAAGGACCAGATGAGTCGCCCGCTGGCCTGTTCTAAAAATAGCTCAAATAGCAGCACTTACCAGTGAGCTGCCTCTGTTTTTTAAATTGTATTTATTTACTAGCAAGCTGGTCTCGCTTTGCAGAACATTTTAATTCTAAGAAAGACAAAACTCAAATAGAATTTGAAAATCCAAGAACATGTTTTAAAGACTTGGTCTTCACTTGTTTAAATAAATTCATTTATTTTTTTTACTTTGCTTATTATAACTTTCAGACATACAATTTTTGAGAAAAATACAACCTTAAAAATGATTTTAGAATTTTTAAACACATATACCTTTTAAATTCCTTCCTCTTCCTTTCAGACAATTTAAATCAATGTTCAAGTAAATTTATATTTTTTATTGTAAAGAATAATAAATACATTTTAATTTAATTATTTATTTTAGCTTCTGTTTTTTTAACGAAGAATATTTGTGAAATCTTTTTTCAAACTTATTATGATTAAAATTCAAAAAAATTATTCTGGCAAATCTAGAAACAATTAAAATGGAAGTCTTTTGAATTTCTTTTAAAATTTTTGTTCTGGAAAATCTAGAAGAAATAATGATTCGTCTTTGTTAGAAATATAGCTTGGTCCAATTTGTTATATATTCTAACAAAATGCAGATTGGATTTTAACCTATTTAAAACATGTCATCAAAATTCTAAAATCAATCTTAATCAGGAAAAATTACTACTGTTGTTACATTAATTTTTATTTTTTTATTTTTTTTCAAAAAGATTTTAATCAGCAAGTTTTTTTCTTCTTTTTTTCGGTTGAATTTTGAATTTTAAGAGTTGAAATTGAAGATAAACTATGTTTCAAAATTTTGTTTTCATTTGTTTCCTGTTTTCTCTTCTTCTAAACCGTTCAATTAAGTATTTTTTTCATCATATATTCTCTACAAATAACCTTCCGTAAATGGAAAAAAAATGTACGACGGAATGACAGACAGAAATAACGATTTTTTTTGTATATATATATATAGATTTATTTATTAAAGATAAATTGAGCAAATTGGCTATTTCTGGCAATTTTTTAAAGTGTGTATCAAACTAGTAGCCCTTCAAATTACTCAGTACCCAAGAAGTAACTCTTGGTTTCAAAAAGGTTGGTGACCCCTGTTCCAAATAAACTGAAACTGAACTGAACAAGTCTGGGCTTCCCTGCTTAGGCTGCTGCCCCCGCGATCCCACATTTTGATAAGCAGAAGCAAATGGATGGATAAACTAAACAAGTGTGAAAAGTAATAACCATAACTTACAGCTTTTTTTTCTTATGCCATTATTTAAATTGTTTTTTTGTATTCCGACAACACGTGTAACCTCAAATACCACACAGCTCGTTTATTTTGCACACTTTAAGGGAGCAACAGAAAGAATGCTAACGGCTAACAGGCTAACATGTACCTTAACACTTTGGTCACTGGAACAAGTCGCCATTCTTAGTCCGTGGAAATCATAGGAAACATCATGGATGAGATCTTTATGATCTGCTGCAATGCTGCGTGCCACAAACATCGTTAATGTTATTAGCACAACAGTTTAGGAAGCAAGCTACTTCTTCGAGTGCAACGCTAGCGTCACTACCCGATCAGTTCCGAAAGATTACGTCACTTCCTTTCTGTAAAAAAATTACGACATTTCTGCGATGTTTAATCATTTTTTTTATTTTACCATAATACAACAATAACTTTCCCAGAAGTAAAATGGAACGAAAATAAAAAAAATAATTAATTAATAAATTAATTGTCAGACAGGAAGTGACTGTATCTTCGCGCATGCGTGGACTGATAAAGTATTCTCGTATTAATCAATCAATGTTTACTTATATAGCCCTAAATCACTAGTGTCTCAAAGGGCTGCACAAACCACTACGACATCCTCGGTAGGCCCACATAAGGGCAAGGAAAACTCACACAAAGTGGGACATCGGTGACAATAATGACTATGAGAACCTTGGAGAGGAGGAAAGCAATGGATGTCGAGCGGGTCTAACATGATACTGTGAAAGTTCAATCCATAATGGATCCAACACAGTCGCGAGAGTCCAGTCCAAAGCGGATCCAACACAGCAGCGAGAGTCCCGTTCACAGCGGAGCCAGCAGGAAACCATCCCAAGCGGAGGCGGATCAGCAGCGCAGAGATGTCCCCAGCCGATACACAGGCTAGCAGTACATGCCCACCGGATCGGACCGGACCCCCTCCACAAGGGAGAGTGGGACATAGAAGAAAAAGAAAAGAAACGGCAGATCAACTGGTCTAAAAAGGGAGTCTATTTAAAGGCTAGAGTATACAAATGAGTTTTAAGGTGAGACTTAAATGCTTCTACTGAGGTGGCATCTCGAACTGTTACCGGGAGGGCATTCCAGAGTACTGGAGCCCGAAATGAAAAAGCTCTATAGCCCGCAGACTTTTTTTGGGCTTTGGGAATCACTAATAAGCCGGAGTCCTTTGAACGCAGATTTCTTGCCGGGTAGTAACACTCATTGTCCCAGTTTTAGGACATTAATTTACATGATATTTAAAACAGAATAGGATATGAATAGAGGAAATTATAAATAGCATAGGGTTTTTAAGAATAGATCATATAATAAATATAAAAATAGAATACATTTTGATATAATAAGGGATCCCATCCATTCCTTTTTCTACCGCTTGTCCCTTTCGAGCCTTTATTAATAATTCCACACTACCTTGCTGCAACTCCAGAGTAGAACAAAGTCTAAACCTGGTATCTTAGGTCCAAACCAATGGGGTCCAAACTGCGGCCTGGGGTCCATTTGCGGCCCACAGCTGCGGCACATTCTATTAATCGTGAACGCATCATAATAATCCCTTCAATTCCCCCCAAAAACGGAATAACTCGCTGGAATATAAAGACAATACAACATACATCCCATCTCCCCGGATAATAAATAACCTAATGTAAATAATCAAATGTACTTCTCTGATGTATATACTTGTTCTTATGCTATGTGAACTCACTATGTTCTCTGCTGGCTGTACATATCCTACTAAATAAGACCTACACTGTTTCAATGTCCATTTCTCTGTTGATGCAATTGTTGATGACTGAAGTACTGATATCAACCAAAGCTCCTCATCCCACCCCCCGGATTGTAAATAATGTAAATAATTCAATGTACATACTATGATGATTAACTTGTGTGATGACTGTATTATGCTGATAGTATATATTTGTACCATGAATTGATTAACGTGGACCCCGACTTAAACAAGTTGAAAAATGTGTTTGGGTGTTACCATTTAGTGGTCAATTGTAGGGAATGTACTGAACTAAAAAAAAAGTGTCAATCAATCAATCAATCAATCAATCAATCAAAAAACCTGGATGCATATGCAAAAGTGCATTATATGTATCTGTACAGTAACCATTATTTACTTTTTACTTTTTTTTAAAAAATTGATCTCAACTCTGTACACTGCTGCTGGAATTTTAATTTTCCTGAAGGAACTCTCCTGAAGGAATCAATAAAGTACTATCTATCTACCTATCTATTTTTATCTGCACCTTATTGCTCTTGCGTTCTTATAGAAGCATTTAAGTCTCACCTTAAAACTCATCTGTATACTCTAGCCTTTAAATAGACCTCCTTTTTAGACCAGTTGATCTGCCGCTTCTTTTCTTTCTCCTATGTCCCCCCCTCCCTTGTGGAGGGGGTCCGGTCCGATGACCATGGATGAAGTACTGGCTGTCCAGAGTCGAGACCCAGGATGGACCGCTCGTCGGGACCCAGGATGGACCGCTCGCCTGTATCGGTTGGGGACATCTCTACGCTGCTGATCCGCTTCCGCTTGAGATGATTTCCTGTGGACGGGACTCTCGCTGCTGTCTTGGATCCGCTTTGAACTGAACTCTCGCGGCTGTGTTGGAGCCACTATGGATTGAACTTTCACAGTATCATGTTAGACCCGCTCGACATCCATTGCTTTCGGTCCCCTAGAGGGGGGGGGGGGGTTGCCCACATCTGAGGTCCTCTCCAAGGTTTCTCATAGTCAGCATTGTCACTGGCGTCCCACTGGATGTGAATTCTCCCTGCCCACTGGGTGTGAGTTTTCCTTGCCCTTTTGTGGGTTCTTCCGAGGATGTTGTAGTCGTAATGATTTGTGCAGTCCTTTGAGACATTTGTGATTTGGGGCTATATAAATAAACATTGATTGATTGATTGATGATTATCTGTACTGTAAAGTTCAAATTTGAATGACAATAAAAAGGAAGTCTAAGTCTAAATGAAAAAAGAGGAATAAAGAGCAAATAGAAGAGAAGCAACACGAACAAATTACAATGCTGACTCTAATAACAAAAAGCTGCAACGCAAGCCGTGTTTTTTTCTTCAAAACCGTCATTTGCTCAAAAATTAATAATGAGTTAAAATCAATGTTGTCATGAATTTTTGACCTATTTAAGGCTCCAAATACAGTATTTCACATCAAATATTCGACTTAGAAATATGTTTTTGGGAGTGGGGAAATGAGGCATTTTGTGTGTGTTTGACAGAAAAAACAATTAGAAACAAAATAGGGCAAAAATCAAACAGAAAATACATTTAAAAAAAAAAAAAAAAAAAACCATCTGATAGAGCCAAACTTGATCTCGGGACTAAAGTGTTGAAACTAGAAAAATAAAAGTCACACAGCTGGCCACCTGAGTCCAGTCCAAAAAAAATTGTGAGTGAGGCCCTTTTGGATCATTGATAATTATAGTGGGAATTATTTTTAAAAATGAGGGTTTTAACAAAAATGGCATTAAATCAAAATAAAATGTATCCATGGATGGATCTGGATGTATGCAGGGTAAAACAGGTGGACCGCTCGCCTGTGCATCGGTTCTGGACATCTCTGCACTGCTGACCCGTCTCCGCTCGGGATGGTCTCCTGCTGGCCCCACTATGGACTGGACTCCCACTATTATGTTAGATCCACTATGGACTGGACTCTCACTATTATGTTAGATCCACTATGGACTGGACTCTCACTATTATGTTAGATCCATTATGGACTGGACTCCCACTATTATGTTTGATCCACTATGGACTGGACTCCCACTATTATGTTAGCTCCACTATGGACTGGACTCTCACTATTATGTTAGATCCACTATGGACTGGACTCTCACTATTATGTTAGATCCACTATGGACTGGACTCTCACTATTATGTTAGATCCACTATGGACTGGACTCTCACTATTATGTTAGATCCACTATGGACTGGACTTTTACTATTATTTTAGATCCACTATGGACTGGACTCTTATTATTATGTTAGATCCACTATGGACTGCACTCTCACTATTATGTTAGATCCATTATGGACTGGACTCCCACTATTATGTTAGATCCACTATGGACTGGATTCTCACTATTATGTTTGATCCACTATGGACTGGACTCCCACTATTATGTTAGATCCACTATGGACTGGACTCTCACTATTATGTTAGCTCCACGATGGACTGGACTCTCACTATTATGTTAGATCCACTATGGACTGGACTCTCACTATTATGTTTGATCCACTATGGACTGGACTCTCACTATTATGTTAAATCCACTATGGACTGGACTCTCACTATTATGTTAGATCCACTATGGACTGGACTTTTACTATTATTTTAGATCCACTATGGACTGGACTCTTACTATTATGTTAGATCCACTATGGGCTGGACTCCCACGATTATGTTAGGTCCACTATGGACTGGACTCTTACTATTATGTTGGATCCACTACGGACTGCACTCTCACTATTTTGTTAGATCCACAATGGACTGGACTCTCACTATTATGTTTGATCCACTATGGACTGGACTCCCACTATTATGTTAGATCCACTATGGACTGGACTCTCACAATATTATGTTAGATCCACTATGGACTGGACTCCCACTATTATGTTAGATCCAATATGGATTGCACTCTCACTATTATGTTAGATCCACTATGGACAGGACTCCCACTATTATGTTAGATCCACTATGGACTGGACTCCCACTATTATGTTAGATCCACTATGGACTGGACTCCCACTATTATGTTAGATCCAACATGGACTGGACTCCCACTATTATGTTAAATCCACTATGGACTGGACTCCCACTATTATGTTAGATCCACTATGGACTGGACTCCCACTATTATGTTAGATCCACTATGGACTGGACTCCCACTATTATGTTAGATCCACTATGGACTGCACTCTCACTATTTTGTTTGATCCACTATGGACTGGACTCTTACTATTATGTTAGATCCACTATGGACTGGAGTCCCACTATTATGTTAGATCCACTATGGACTGGACTCCCACTATTATGTTAGATCCACTATGGACTGGACTCTCACTATTATGTTTGATCCACTATGGACTGGACTCTCACTATTATGTTAGATCCACTATGGACTGGACTCTCACTATTATGTTAGATCCACTATAGACTGGACTCTCACTATTATGTTAGATCCACTATGGACTGGACTCCCACTATTATGTTAGATCCACTATGGACTGGATGGACTCTCACTATTATGTTAGATCCACTATGGACTGGACTCCCACTATTATGTTAGATCCACTATGGACTGGACTCTCACTATTATGTTGGATCCACTACGGACTGCACTCTCACTATTTTGTTGGATCCACTATGGACTGGACTCCCACTATTATGTTGGATCCACTATGGACTGGACTCTCACTATTATGTTAGATCCACTATGGACTGGACTCTCACTATTATGTTAGATCCACTATGGACTGGACTCCCACTATTATGTTAGATCCACTATGGACTGGACTCCCACTATTATGTTGGATCCACTATGGACTGGACTCCCACTATTATGTTAGATCCACTATGGACTGGACTCCCACTATTATGTTAGATCCACTACGGACTGGACTTTCACAATATTATGTCAGACCCACTCGACGTCCATTGCATCGGGTCTCCCCTAGAGGGGGCCGGGGGTTCACCCACATCTGCGGTCCTCTCCAAGGTTTCTCATAGTCATTCTCACTGACGTCCCACTGGGTTGTGAGTTTTTCCTTGCCCTTATGTGGGCGCGGATCCATTTTTGTGACTTGTGCAGCCCTTTGAGACACCATATAAATAAACATTGATTGGTTGACTGATTGATTGAAAACTATGGAACAAACTGGATTTGCAACACAAGCAATGCCAAACTATTAATGGATTTAAACTGTTATACAAACATTGGGTCTGGTTCAAATATAGAGATGAGGGTCTTTATTAATTTGACTCAAAGTGTTAACATTTGTTCAATGTTTCCTTACCATTATTGCTATGTTGTCTATTACAATTGTCGGTATATTCATTGTTGATACAAATTGTTGTTAAAGTGTAATAAATATTGTTACCTGTGGTAATGCCACTATGATACATTTGTATTATAATCATAAAACAAAGTAAAAGTGAAACACAATGGAATAATCACTGAATGAAGCCCACTCCCTTTCAGGCAAAACTGGAAAATCCTGCATTCCATACTCTACATTACCCTTGCACTAAATTATCAATCAATCAATCAATCAATGTTTACTTATATAGCCCTAAATCACTAGTGTCTCAAAGGGCTGCACAAACCACTACGACATCCTCGGTAGGCCCACATAAGGGCAAGGAAAAACTCACACCCAGTGGGACATCGGTGACAATGATGACTATGAGAACCTTGGAGAGGAGGAAAGCAATGGATGTCGAGCGAGTCTAACATGATACTGTGAAAGTTCAATCCACAGTGGATCCAACACAGTCGCGAGAGTCCAGTCCAAAGCGGATCCAACACAGCAGCGAGAGTCCCGTTCACAGCGGAGCCAGCAGGAAACCATCCCAAGCGGAGGCGGATCAGCAGCGCAGAGATGTCCCCAGCCGATACACAGGCAAGCAGTACATGGCCACCGGATCGGACCGGACCCACTCCACAAGGGAGAGTGGGACATAGAAGAAAAAGAAAAGAAACGGCAGATCAACTGGTCTAAAAAGGGAGTCTATTTAAAGGCTAGAGTATACAAATGAGTTTTAAGGTGAGACTTAAATGCTTCTACTGAGGTGGCATCTCGAACTGTTACTGGGAGGGCATTCCAGAGTACTGGAGCCCAAACGGAAAACGCTCTATAGCCCGCAGACTTTTTTTGGGCTTTGGGAATCACTAATAAGCCGGAATCCTTTGAACGCAGATTTCTTGCCGGGACATATGGTACAATACAATCGGCAAGATAGGATGGAGCTAGACCATGTAGTATTTTATACGTAAGTAGTAAAACCTTAAAGTCACATCTTAAGTGCACAGGAAGCCAGTGCCGGTGAGCCAGTACAGGCGTAATGTGATCAAACTTTCTTGTTCTTGTCAAAAGTCTAGCAGCCGCATTTTGTACCAACTGTAATCTTTTAATGCTAGACATGGGGAGACCAGAAAATAATACGTTACAGTAGTCAAGGCGAGACGTAACAAACGCATGGATAATGATCTCAGCGTCTTTAGTGGACAGAATGGAGCGAGTTTTAGCGATATTACGGAGATGAAAGAAGGCCGTTTTAGTAACGCTTTTAATGTGTGCCTCAAAGGAGAGAGTTGGGTCGAAGATAATACCCAGATTCTTTACCGGGTCGCCTTGTTTAATTGTTTGGTTGTCAAATGTTAGAGTTGTATTATTAAATAGAGTTCGGTGTCTAGCAGGACCGATAATCAGCATTTCCGTTTTTGGGCGTTGAGTTACAAAAAGTTAGCGGACATCCATCAAAATTAATGTATCTTATTATGTGTTGTCAACTTTGTACTTTTTGTCTGTCATTGCCTGAAATAAATAAATAAATAAATAAATGAAAGAAAAAATCTGAAGTCGATCTACAGATTTTAAATGTTGAATAAAAAACATAGTATTGTTTATTTTTCACACCTTGATGAATGGGGCCCTTTTCGGGGTTTTTTCATTGCTCAAAATTTGATATTTAATCATATTGTCATGAATATTTGGCCTACTTAATGCTCCAAATACTTCATATCAAATATTCCACTTTGAAATGTTTTCAAAATGTGGCATTTTGTGTGTGTTTGTCAGAGAAAAAACAACTTTATTTAAAAATAGGGCATGGGTGTCAAACTCTGGCCCGCCGTGTGATTTCATTTGTGCCCGTGAGGCAATATCAAATTAACATAAGGGCTGGCCTGCCGGTATTATACAGCGGCGGTGCCTCTGCAAAACTGCATTCACCGCTAATACTCATACTTGCCAACTCTAGAGACTCCCGAAGTTCAGTACTCTGTTGTGTTACGGTGCGGATGTTCTCCAGAAATTTTTTTCATTCTCGTTTGGTGTGGGTTCACAGTGTGGCGCATATTTTTAACAGTGTTAAAGTTGTTTATACGGCAACCCTCAGTGTGACCTGTATGGCTGTTGAATAAATATGCCTCGCATTCACTTGTGTGTGTGTGTACAAGCCGCATGTAGTATGTGACTTGGCCGGCAAGCTGCTTGTATGGAGGGAAAGTTGTAGAGAATGTTAAAGGCAGTACCTTTAAGGCATGCCCCCAATCCGAAGATTTTTGGGGCAACCATTCTCCCGAATTTCTCCCGATTTCCACCCGGATAACAATATTGGGGGCATGCCTTAAAGGTACTGCCTTTAGCGTTCTCTACAAGTCACATACTGCATGCGGCTTGTACGCACACAAAAGTGAATGCAAGGCATATTTGGTCAACAGCCATACAGGTCACACTGAGGGTTGCCGTATAAACAACTTTAACACTGTTACAAATATGCGCCACACTGTGAACCCACACCAAACGAGAATGACAAACACATTTCTGGAGAACATCCGCACCGTAACACAACAGAACAAATGCCCAGAACCCCTTGCAGCACTAACTCTTCCGGGACGCCACAATACACTCCAAACCTCCCCTCCCTCTCAATCCCGCCCACCTCATTGTTATTTTATTTTCAAATTTATTAGCCTGAGGAAAGAGTTAATGTTGATATTTTCCTCAGAAGGCTGCAAACATAAAATAGACATTACATTTTATTTTATTTTATTTAATATACCATTGATGTGTTTTTGTTTTATTTTTTTTGAAAGTTGATTTTGCACTATTAAGTTATATAAGTGTTGTTAAAGCAAATCAGTGGAGCAAAACTGAGCAAGAACTAACGTTTTATTCTTGCACTTTCTCTTACTACTTTAAAGTTTGAATGTTTGATTCATTCATTGTTATTTTATTTTCAAAATTATTATTAACCTGTGGAAAAAGCTTATTTTGATATTTACCTCAGAAGGCTGCAAATAGAAAAGAGGCATTCAATTTTTATTTAAATTTAATTTGTTATGCCATTGCTATTTATTATTAGGGTCCTTTGGCCCATTGCAAAGGACTCCAAATGAGTCCTTTGCAATGGGCCAAAGGACCCTATTGAAACTGGTGCGTTTTATTATTATTATTATTATTATTATTATTCTTTCTTTCTTTATTCCCCACCTATGCGCTGTAATTTGACCCATTTAACATGCTTCAAAACTCACCAAATTTGACACACACATCGGTCTGGCATGCCTTCTCAACTTATTAGGCAGCAAAACCAGAAAAATCAAAATTGCGCGCTAGCGCCCCCTGGGAAGGAAAGAAAAACAGACTGCTTGTAACTTCCGTTAGGAATGTCGTACAGACATGAAACAAAAACTGTCACGTAGGTCTGACTTAGACCTACATTTCATAATTCTACCTTCTAGGGCTAAAATCAACAGGAAGTTGGCAAAAACCCCTTCAAAACTAAATTTTCGCTAAAAATTCTATTTTTGCCTCTTTGAGCTGAAATTTGACCCCCTTAAAATGCTTCAAAACTCACCAAACTTGGCACACACATCAGGACTGGCAGAAATTGCGATCTAGCTTTCAAAGAACCCCTGCTCAAATTTTCCTGAAAAATGTCAGTTTTGCCTCTTTGAGCTGTAATTTGACCCCCTTAAAATGCTTCAAAGTGCAAGTTAAAGCTCTACTATGCAACGCGAAAGCCATTTATCAACAACATCCAGAAACGCTTATCTGTAAATTCACCCCCTTAACATGCTTCAAAACTCACCAAATTTGATACACACATCGGTCCCACCTTATTAGGCAGCCAAACTAGAAAAATCAAAATTGCGCGCTAGCGCCCCCTAGGAAGGAAAGAAAAACAGACTGCTTGTAACTTCCGTTAGGAATGTCGTACAGACATGAAACAAAAACTGTCACGTAGGTCTAACTTAGACCTACATTTCGTAATTCTACCTTCTAGGGCAAAAATCAACAGGAAGTACGCAAAAACCCCTTCAAAACAAAATTTGCGCAAAAAATTCAATTTTCGCCTGTTTGAGCTGAAATTTGACCCCCTTAAAATGCTTCAAAACTCACCAAACTTGGCACACACATCAGGACTGGCAGAAATTGCGATCTAGCTTTCAAAGAACCCCTGCTCAAATTTTCCTGAAAAATGTAATTTTTGCCTCTTTGAGCTGTAATTTGACCCCCTTAAAATGCTTCAAAGTGCAAGTTAAAGCTCTACTATGCAAAGCGAAAGCCATTTATCAACAACATCCAGAAACGCTTATCTGTAAATCCCCCCCCTTAACATGCTTCAAAACTCACCAAATTTGATACACACATCGGTCCCACCTTATTAGGCAGCCAAACCAGAAAAATCAAAATGGCGCACTAGCGCCCCCTTGGAAGGAAAGAAAAACAGACTGCTTGTAACTTCCGTTAGGAATGTCGTACAGACATGAAACAAAAACTGTCACGTAGGTCTAACTTAGACCTACATTTCATAATTCTACCTTCTAGGGCAAAAATCAACAGGAAGTTGGCAAAAACCCCTTCAAAACTAAATTTGCGCAAAAAATTCAATTTTCGCCTGTTTGAGCTGAAATTTGACCCCCTTAAAATGCTTCAAAACTCACCAAACTTGGCACACACATCAGGACTGGCAGATATTGTGATCTAGCTTTCAAAGAACCCCTGCTCAAATTTTCCTGAAAAATGTCATTTTTGCCTCTTTGAGCTGTAATTTGACCCCCTTAAAATGCTTCAAAACTCCCCAAACTTGGCACACACATCAGGACTGGCAGAAATTGCGATCTAGCTTTCAAAGAACCCCTGCTCAAATTTTCCTGAAAAATGTTATTTTTGCCTCTTTGAGCTGTAATTTGACCCCCTTAAAATGCTTCAAAGTGCAAGTTAAAGCTCTACTATGCAAAGCGAAAGCCATTTATCAACAACATCCAGAAACGCTTATCTGTAAATTCACCCCTTAACATGCTTCAAAACTCACCAAATTTGATACACACATCGGTCCCACCTTATTAGGCAGCCAAACCAGAAAAATCAAAATGGCGCGCTAGCGCCCCCTAGGAAGGAAAGAAAAACAGACTGCTTGTAACTTCCGTTAGGAATGTCGTACAGACATGAAACAAAAACTGTCACGTAGGTCTGACTTAGACCTACATTTCATAATTCTACCATCTAGGGCAAAAATCAACAGGAAGTTGGCAAAAAACCCTTCAAAACAAAATTTGCGCAAAAAATTCAATTTTCGCCTGTTTGAGCTGAAATTTGACCCCCTTAAAATGCTTCAAAACTCACCAAACTTGGCACACACATCAGGACTGCCAGAAATTGCGATCTAGCTTTCAAAGAACTCCTGCTCAAATTTTCCTGAAAAATGTCAATTTTGGCTCTTTGAGCTGTAATTTGACCCCCTTAAAATGCTTCAAAGTGCAAGTTAAAGCTCTACTTTGCAACGCGAAAGCCATTTATCAACAACATCCAGAAACGCTTATCTGTAAATTCACCCCCTTAACATGCTTCAAAACTCACCAAATTTGATACACACATCGGTCCCACCTTATTAGGCAGCCAAACTAGAAAAATCAAAATTGCGCGCTAGCGCCCCCTAGGAAGGAAAGAAAAACAGACTGCTTGTAACTTCCGTTAGGAATGTCATACAGACATGAAACAAAAACTGTCACGTAGGTCTAACTTAGACCTACATTTCATAATTCTACCTTCTAGGGCAAAAATCAACAGGAAGTTGGCAAAAACCCCTTCAAAACTAAATTTTCACAAAAAATTCTATTTTTGCCTCTTTGAGCTGAAATTTGACCCCCTTAAAATGCTTCAAAACTCACCAAACTTGGCACACACATCAGGACTGGCAGATATTGTGATCTAGCCTTCAAAGAACCCCTGCTCAAATTTTCCTGAAAAATGTCCTTTTTGCCTCTTTGAGCTGCAATTTGACCCCTTTAAAATGCTTCAAAGTGCAAGTTAAAGCTCTACTAGGCAAAGCGAAAGCCATTTATCAACAACATCCAGAAACGCTTATCTGTAAATTCACCCCCTTAACATGCTTCAAAACTCACCAAATTTTACACACACATCAGGACTGGCAAAAAATGCCATCTAATAAAAAAGCAAACCCTAAAAATCAAAATTGCGCTCTAGCACCCCCTAGGAAAAAACACAGACAAAAATGCTTAAACTTCTGTTAGGAATGTCGTAGAGACATGAAACAAAAACCTCTATGTAGGTCTGACTAAGACCAGGGCTTGAGTCGCGGGGGCAGCAGCCAAAGGCGGACCCGACCAACGCTGCTTGCAGCTTTAATTAAATTGTATAGCAGTGCAAAATATTGCTCGTTTGTTGTGGTCTTTCTTGAACTATTTGGAAAAAAACTTGTTAAAAAATAAATAAGTCATTCAATTATAAAAAATAAAGATTTCTACACATAGAAGTAATCATCAACTTAAAGTGCCCTCTTTGGGGATTGTAATAGAGATCCATCTGGATTCATCAACTTAATTCTAAACATTTCTTCACAAAAAAACAAATCTTTAACATCAATATTTATGGAACATGTCCACAAAAAATCCAGCTGTCAACACTGAATATTGCATTGTTGTATTTCTTTTCACAGTTTATAAACTTATATTCATATTTTGTTGAAGTATTATTCAATAAATATATTTACAAAGGTAGAAAAGCGCTGTACAAGTACAACTCATTTATTTATTTATTTATAAAGGATTTTTAAATTGTTGCTATTTTTAGAATATTAAAAAAATCGATGGGGTGTGAATGTGAGTGTGAATGTAGTCTGTCTGGATGTGTTGGCCTTGCGATGAGGTGGCGACTTGTCCAGGGTGTATCCCGCCTTCCGCCCGATTGTAGCTGAGAAAGGCACCAGCGCCCCCCGCGACCTCAAAAGGGAATAAGCGGTAGAAAATGAATCGATGGGGTGTGAATGTGAGTGTGAATGTTGTCTGTCTATCTGTATTGGCCCTGCGATGAGGTGGCAGCTTGTCCAGAGTGTACACCGCCTTCCGCCCGATCGTAGCTGAGATAGGCACCAGCGCCTTCCGCGACCCCAAAAGGGAATAAGCGGTAGAAAAATGGATCGATGGGGTGTGAATGTGAGTGTGAATGTTGTCTGTCTGCCTGTGTTGGCCCTGCGATGAGATGGCAACTTGTCCAGGGTGTACCCCGCCTTCCGCCCGATTGTAGCTGAGATAGGCACCAGCACCACCTGCGACCCCAAAAGGGAATAAGCGGTAGAAAATGGATCGTTGGGGTGTGAATGTGAGTGTGAATGTTGTCTGTCTATCTGTATTGGCCCTGCGATGAGGTTGCGACTTGTCCAGGGTGTACACCGCCTTCCGCCCGATTGTATTTGAGATAGGCACCAGCACCCCCTGCAACCCCAAAATGGAATAAGCGGTAGAAAATGGATCGATGGGGTGTGAATGTCAGTGTGAATGTTGTCTGTCTATCTGTATTGGCCCTGCGATGAGGTAATGACTTGTCCAGGGTGTACACCGCCTTCCGCCCGATTGTATTTGAGATAGGCACCAGCACCCCCTGCAACCCCAAAAGGGAATAAGCGGTAGAAAATGGATCGATGGGGTGTGAATGTGAGTGTGAATGTTGTCTGTCTATCTGTATTGGCCCTGCGATGAGGTGGCGACTTGTCCAGGGTGTACACCGCCTTCCGCCCGATTGTATTTGAGATAGGCACCAGCACCCCCTGCAACCCCAAAAGGGAATAAGCGGTAGAAAATGGATCGATGGGGTGTGAATGTGAGTGTGAATGTTGTCTGTCTATCTGTATTGGCCCTGCAATGAGATGGCGGCTTGTCCAGGGTGTACCCCGCCTTCCGCCCGATTGTAGCTGAGATAGGCACCAGCGCCTCCCGCGACCCCAAAAGGGAATAAGCGGTAGAAAATGGATCGATGGGGTGTGAATGTGAGTGTGAATGTTGTCTGTCTATCTGTATTGGCCCTGCGATGAGCTGGCGACTTGTCCAGGGTGTACACCGCCTTCCGCTTGATTGTAGCTGAGATAGGCACCAGACCCCCCACCCCCCACACCCCACCCCCGCGACCCCAAAAGGGAATAAGCGGTAGAAAATGGATCGATGGGGTGTGAATGTGAGTGTGAATGTTGTCCGTCTATCTGTATTGGCACTGCGATGAGGTAGCGACTTGTCCAGGGTGTACACCGCCATCCACCCGATTGTAGCTGAGATAGGCACCAGCACCCCCCGCGACCCCAAAAGGGAATACGCGGTAGAAAATGGATCATTGGGGTGTGAATGTGAGTGTGAATGTTGTCTTTCTGCCTGTATTGGCCCTGCGATGAGGTGGCGACTTGTCCAGGGTGTACCCTGCCTTCCGCCCGATTGTAGCTGAGATAGGCACCAGCACCCCCCGCGACCCCAAAAGGTATATGTGGTAGAATGGATGGATGGAATATTTGTGACATGAAAGCATAGCACGCAACTTTAAAAAAAAAAAGTATCGACTCCCACAGTACCGATACTATCCCCGGTATCGACACTGCCGATGTTCGCATCGCCGCGGGTATCAGGGCGACTCTCCGCAGACAGCCTCGCTTCACAGATTGTTTTTGATGGCTGCCAGAAGAACTTGCTAACACAGTTTTGTAACGAAGTGTTCCAATGGAGCAACAATTCCAAGACATTGATTGTTCGGGGAGCTGGCAAAACATTTACAACGTAAGTGGAACACGGAGAAACCTTTTTTTGGGGGGGGGGGGTTGGATGACGCTTCTTCGCTAGCGAGCAACATAGATTATATTACATGGTGCCTCTTTTTCAACACTTCCCCATCTTTCATCGCCACATGTTTAAAGTTGAGTAACGCGATGGTGTTTTTTTAATTCTTCACATTTGACAAGTAGCTTAGTCGCCGAGTGAGCTAGTCGTCTCCCACTTCCGTAGCACCAAAACGTGCTAGCTTCTGTTAGCTGGCTCGAGCTAGCATGAACTTTTACTGAGTTTTTCCCGTCAAATGGCGCTTCTTAGCTCGTGTTGGCTGGTTGGAGTTAATCACAGCCAGTACTAACTTTTGCTTAGTTTGTGTTACAGGACGCCTGTTAGCCAATGTTAGCTGATTAGAGCTAACCATAGCCGGTATTAGCCTGTGTTTTGTTTTGTTTACATAGCCAGTGTTAGCTGGTCAAAGCTAGTCGTAACTTTTAGATTTGTAGTCCCGATGAGCAACAGCTGCGTGAAGGCAGATACATATAGTGATGTTATGAGCTAGTTAGAGTGAAAACTCCATTACCCGGCATGCCACAGTGGTGACGCGCATGCGCAGTAGCCGCGTTAAGCCATGCCGGTGGCGGGATGTTTTGGTTTGATTGATTGATTGATACTTTTATTAGTAGATTGCACAGTACAGTACATATTCCGTACAATTGACCACTAAATGGTAACACCCGAATAAGTTTTTCAACTTGTTTAAGTCGGGGTCCACGTTAATCAATTCATGGTACAAATATATACTATCAACATAATACAGTCATCACACAAGTTAATCATCATAGTATGTACATTGAATTATTTACATTATTTACAATATGGGGGGTGGGATGAGGAGCTCTAGTTGATATCAGAACTCCAGTCATCAACAATTGCATCAACAGAGAAATGTGGACATTGAAACAGTGTAGGTCTTATTTAGTAGGATATGTACAGCCAGCAGAGAACATAGTGAGTTCACATAGCATAAGAACAAGTATATACATTAGAAGTACATTTGAGTTGTTTATAATACGGGGAGATGGGATGTGAATGGAGGAGGGTATTAGTCCAGGATTGTCGTTGCCTGGAGGTGTTGTTTTAGAGCGCTTTTGAAGGAATATAGAGATGCACTTACTTTTATACCTGTTGGGAGTGCATTCCACATTGATGTGGCATAGAAGGAGAATGAGTTAAGACCTTTGTTAGATCGAAATCTGGGTTTAACGTGGTTTGTGGAGCTCCCCCTGGTGTTGTGGTTAGGGCGGTCATTTACTTTATTGAAGTAGTTTGACATGTACTTCGGTATCAAGGAGGTGTAGCGGATTTTATAGACCAGGCTCAGTGCAAGTTGTTTTACTCTGTCCTCCACCCTGAGCCAGCCCACTTTGGAGAAGTGGGTTGGATTGAGGTGTGATCTGGGGTGGAGGTCTAAAAGTAACCGGATTAGCTTATTCTGGGATGTTTGGAGTCTAGATTTGAGGGTTTTGGAGGTGCTGGGGTACCAGGAGGTGCAAGCATAATCAAAGAAGGGTTGAATGAGAGTTCCCGCTAGAATCCTCAAGGTGCTTTTGTTGACCAGATAGGAGATTCTGTAGAGGAATCTCGTTCTTTGGTTGACCTTTTTGATCACCTTGGTTGCCATTTTATCACAGGAAAGATTAGCCTCTAGAATGGAACCTAGGTAGGTGATCTCATGGGCGCTTCACGGTGGAAGAGGGGTTAGTGCGTCTGCCTCACAATACGAAGGTCAAATCCAGGCTCGGGATCTTTCTGTGTGGGGTTTGCATGTTCTCCCCGTGAATGCGTGGGTTCCCTCCGGGTACTCCGGCTTCCTCCCACTTCCAAAGACATGCACCTGGGGATAGGTTGATTGGCAACACTAAATTGGCCCTAGTGTGTGAATGTGAGTGTGAATGTTGTCTGTTTATCTGTGTTGGCCCTGCGATGAGGTGGCGACTTGTCCAGGGTGTACCCCGCCTTCCGCCCAATTGTAGCTGAGATAGGCACCAGCGCCCCCCCGCGACCCCGAAAGGGAATAAGCGGTAGAAAATGGATGGGGATGGATGGGCTGTCACGCCAAATTTCTTCCCCCCCCTACAAAAACCTTCCCCCCATTTACATCCAGGGTCATGATTAATACAGACATTTTGTTAACGCTATGTTATAAAAATATAACGCTATATTATAAAAATACAGACGTTTTTTTAACGCTATATTATAAAAAAATTTAAAAAACGATTTACAAACACAAGCCATGGGATGACGCATTTACTTCCGGGGTCACGTTTCCTCTTATGTCATCCCATAGCTTGTGTTTGTAATTTTTTTAATTTTTTTTTATAATATAGCGTTAACAAAACATCTGTATTTTTATAATATAGTGTTAACAAAACGTCTGTAGTTTTTATAATATAGCGTTATATTTTTATAATATCCATCCATCCATCCATCATCTTCCGCTTATCCGAGGTCGGGTCGCGGGGGCAGCAGCCTAAGCAGGGAAGCCCAGACTTCCCTATCTCCAGCCACTTTGTCTAGCTCTTCCCGGGGGATCCCGAGGCGTTCCCAGGCCAGCCGGGAGACATAGTCTTCCCAACGTGTCCTGGGTCTTCCCCGTGGCCTCCTACCAGCTGGACGTGCCCTAAACACCTCCCTAGGGAGGCGTTCGGGTGGCATCCTGACCAGATGCCCGAACCACCTCATCTGGCTCCTCTCGATGTGAAGGAGCAGCGGCTTTACTTTGAGTTCCTCCCGGATGGCAGAGCTTCTCACCCTATCTCTAAGGGAGAGACCCAGACTCATTTCGGCCGCTTGTACCCGTGTTCTTATCCTTTCGGTTATGACCCAAAGCTCATGACCATAGGTGAGGATGGGAACGTAGATCGACCGGTAAATTGAGAGCTTTGCCTTCCGGCTCAGCTCCTTCTTCACCACAACGGATCGATACAACGTCCGCATTACTGAAGACGCCGCACCGATCCGCCTGTCGATATCACGATCCACTCTTCCCTCACTCGTGAACAAGACTCCTAGGTACTTGAACTCCTCCACTTGGGGCAGGGTCTCCTCCCCAACCCGGAGATGGCACACCACCCTTTTCCGGGCGAGAACCATGGACTCGGACTTGGAGGTGCTGATTCTCATTCCGGTCGCTTCACACTCGGCTGCGAACCGATCCAGTGAGAGCTGAAGATTTATAATATAGCGTTAACAAAACGTCTGTATTAATCATGACCCCGGAAGTAAATGGGGGGGGGGGGGGGGGGGGCGTAGGGGGGAAGAAATTTGGCATGACAGCACCTTGTGGAGTACCGGATTTCCCTGAATAGCCGCCCGGGCGCTAATTAATTTAAAACCTCTTCTCACCCCTGCGCTTACCAATGGAATGCAGTAAAAAACTGAGTGTGATTAAAAAAAAAAATAAATAATGAAAAATTCTGCTGTGGCTGCGGACCGGTGGTTGGGGACCACTGCTCTACACCATGCTATCTGCACCATGCGTGCCGGCCGAATGCATGCATTTCGCTGCTTCTCATACGAGATTGCAATGCATACTTTGTCAACAGCCATACCGTTTACACTGATGGTTGTGATATAAACAAGTTTAACACTCTTACTAATATGCGCCACACTCTGTGAACCCACACCAAACAAGAATAACAAATACATTTCTGGAGAACATTGGCTCTGTAACATATTATAAACGCAACATAAGAAGTACCCAGAATTCAAATGCATCCATGACTCTTGGCTGTATTAAACACGCGCCCCCAACCCTGCCCACCTCAACCGACGCAAGGAGAGGAAGGTGGAGGGTTTGGTGCTAGCGGGTGTATAATGTAGCCAAGAGTCTTGGATGCATGGCATGCTGGGTAATCGTTATGTTGCGTTTATAATGTGTTACAGAGACAATGTTCTCCAGAAATGTGTTTGTCATTTTTGTTTGGTGTGGGTTAGTAAGAGTGTTAAAGTTGTTTTATATCACAACCATGAGTGTGATCTGTATGGCTGTGGAACAAGACCCCTGGTTTACACATAGTTGAAGCAAACAAAACTCTTATGCCATTTTGATGAAGACGACAGGGGAAGCGTCACTCGTGACGTCACGAATTTGACCCGGCGGTAAAAGTAAGCATGTGCTAATAAATTTGGGGAGCGAGTTTGACCCGGCAGTAATTCAAGGCATGCGCATATTACATGCCTGGCGGCTATTCAAGGAGATACGGTAAATTTCAAAGGCCTACTGAAATGAGATTTTCTTATTTATACGCGAATAGCATGTCATACTTGATCATTTCGCGATATTGCCGTATTTTTGCTGAAAGGATTTAGTAGAGAACATCCACGATAAAGTTCGCAACTTTCGGTCGCTAATAAAAAAGCCTTGCCTGTACGGGAAGTAGCAGACGATGTGCGCGTGACATCACGGGTTGTAGGGCTTCTCACATCCTCACATTGTTTATAATGTGAGCCTCCAGCAGCAAGAGCTATTCGGACCGAGAAAGCGACAATTTCCCCATTAATTTGAGCGAGGATGAAAGATTCGTGGATGAGGAAATTTAGAGTGAAGGGCTAGGAAAAAAAAAAAAGGCGAGGGCAAGTGAGAGCGATTCAGATGTTTTTAGACACATTTACTAGGATATCCATCCATCCATTTTCTACCGCTTATTCCCTTTCGGGGTTGCGGGGGGCGCTGGCGCCTATCTCAGCTACAATCGGGCGGAAGGCAGGGTACACCCTGGACAAGTCGCCACCTCATCGCAGGGCCAACACAGATAGACAGACAACATTCACACACTAGGGCCAATTTAGTGTTGCCAATCAACCTATCCCCAGGTGCATGTCTTTGGAAGTGGGAGGAAGCCGGAGTACCCGGAGGGAACCCACGCATTCACGGGGAGAACATGCAAACTCCACACAGAAAGATCCCGAGCCTGGATTTGAACCCAGGACTGCAGGAACTTCGTATTGTGAGGCAGACGCACTAACCCCTCTGCCACCGTGAAGCCCCATATTCCGTACGATTGACCACTGTAACACCCGAATGAGTTTTTCAACTTGTTTAAAGGCCTACTGAAATGAGATGTTCTTATTTAAACGGGGATAGCAGGTCCATTCTATGTGTCATACTTGATCATTTCGCAATATTGCCATATTTTTGCTGAAAGGATTTAGTAGAGAACATCGACGATAAAGTTCGCAACTTTAGGTCGCTAATAAAAAAAGCCTTGCCTGTCCCGGAAGTAGCAGACGATGTGCGCGTGACGTCACGGGTTGTAGGGTTCCTCACATCCTCACATTGTTTACAATCATAGCCACCAGCAGCTAGAGCTATACGGACCGAGAAAGCGACAATTTCCCCATTAATTTGAGCGAGGATGAAAGCTTCGTGGATGAGGAAATTTAGAGTGAAGGCCTAGAAAGGAAAAAAAAAGGCGAGGGCAGTGAGAGCGATTCAGATGTTTTTAGACACATTTACTAGGATAATTCTGGGAAATCCCTTATCTGCCTATTGTGCTGCTAGTGTTTTAGTGAGTTAAATAGTACCTGATAGTCGGAGGGGTGATGCTGATAGTATATATTTGTACCATGAATTGATTAATGTGGACCCCGACTCAAACAAGCTGATAAACTTATTCGGGTGTTATCGTTTAGTGGTCAGTTATACGGAATATGTACTGTACTGTGCAAATATACTAATCAAAGTCTAAATCAATCAATCTCTCAGCTTGACCACCACGCATATTTAATGGTGGGATGTGAGCCGGATGTGACGTCGTTATTTTATAATTATGTTAACATTTTATGATTCATGACCAAAGATGATTAACTTCCACATGTGTGACACTAATACTTTGTGTTGAGAAAATCAATCTAACATTTTTGTGTTTTCCTGCAGGAAATCCGAAACCAAGCCAATGAATATTCATACAAAGTGGCCAAACTTCCTGCCAATCGATTGTTGAACCGCTACAGAGACGTTAGTCCATGTAAGTGTCATCACCTTATACATACAGTACATCTGATCCATTATTATTATTATTATTATTATTATACAAATACATTCATGTGTCTTTCATGAATTAATTTGTGCTTTTATGAATAATAAATAGGTCTACAATGAATAAATGTGTCCAATGGATGAATGAATGAATGTGTCTGCAATGATTGTGTCTGCAATGAATGCATGAAAGTGTTTTATATAAATGAATAAATGTTTCCTATATGAATAAACTGCGATGGGGTAGCGACTTGTCCAGGGCCTTCCGCCCGATTGTAGCTGAGATGGGCACCTGCTCCCCCCGCGACCCCAAAGGGAATAAGTGGTAGAAAATGGATGGATATATGAATAAATGAATGTGTCCTAAATGCACGAATGTGTTTCAAATGAATGAATAAATACCCATTGTGATCACCACAATGTCTTATATGAATGACTGTGTCCTATATCAATGGGTTTTAATGAATGCATGAATGAATACCTATTGTGATTGCCACAATGTCTTATATGAATGACTGTGTCTTATATCAATGGGTTTTAATGAATGCATGAATGAATACCTATTGTGATTGCCGCAATGTCTTATATGAAAGAATGTGTCCTATAAGAATAAATAAATGTCTTACATTAATGCGTAAATGTGTCTTGAATGAATGAATGTGCCTCATATTAATGAATGAATGTCTCTTTAATGACTGAATTAATGTGTCTTTTATGAATGAGTGAATGTGTCTTAGAATGAATGAATATATCTTGAACGAGTGAATGTGTCCTATATGAATGAATGATTGTGTCTTTAATGGATGAATGAATGTCTTAAATGAATGAATGTGTTCTATATGAATAATTGTATTACAGAATGACAATGTCTTATATGAATGAATGTGTTTTAAATTAATGAATGAATACCTATTGTGATCACCACAATGCCTTTAATGAATGAATGAATGAATATATATTGAACGAATGAAAGTATCCTATATGAATGAATGATTGTGTCTTTAATGGATGAATGAATGTCTTAAATGAATGACTGTGTTCTATATGAATAATTGTATTATAGAATGACAATGTCTTATATGAATGAATGTGTTTTATATTAATGAATGAATACCTGTTGTGATCACCACAATGTCTTATATGAATGAATGTGTCCTATATGAATGGGTTTTAATGAATGCATGAATGAATACCTATTGCAATTGCCACAATGTCTCATATGAAAGAATATGTCCTATAGGAATAAATACATGTTTTGTATTGATGCATGAATGTGTCTTTAATGACTGAATAAATGTGTCTTTTATGAATGAATTAATGTGTCGAATGAGTACCGGTATATCTTGAACAAACTAATGAATGAATGATTGTGTCTTTAATTCATGAATATATGTGTCTTTAATGAATGAATACATACCTATTGTGATCCCTGCAGTGTCTTATTAACATGAATGTGTCTGATATTAATGCATGAATGTGTCTTGAATGAATAAATGAATGTCTCATATTAATTAATTAATGTGTCTGTAATGACTGATTTAATGTGTCTTTTGAATGAATGAATACATCTTGAACGAATGAATGTGTCCTACATGAATGAATGCTTGTGTCTTTAAAGGATGAATGAATGCGTCCAATAGGAATACATGTCTTATATGAATTAATGTGTCCAATATGAATGAATGTGTTTTTAATGAATGAATGAATGAATGAATACCTATTGTGATTACCACAATGTCTTGTATGAATTAATGTGTCCAATATGAATAAAGGAATGTGTCCGAAATGATGAATTAATACGTTTTTAATCATGAATGAATACATAATGTGATTGCCACATTGTCTGTATATGAATGAATGTGTCCTATATGAATTAATGTGTTTTTAATTCATGAATACATGTGTCTTTAATGAATTAATGAATACATATTGTGATCACTGCAGTGTCTTATTAAAATGAGTGTCCCATATGAATGAATACATCTTATATCAATAAATGAATGTGTCTTGAATGAATATGTCTCATATTAATGAATGAATGTGTGTTTAATGACTGAGTGTGTCTTATAGGAATGAATGATTTTGTCTTTAATGAATAAATGATTTTGTCTTTCGATAACGAAGGAATTTGTCTTTAACGAAATAATGTCTTTCTTGAAGAAAGACATTTGACTGATATTTTCTGATTTTAGATGATCACAGTCGGGTCAAGCTTGAAAACTCCGAGAATGATTACATCAATGCAAGTTTAGTCACGGTGAAAGAAGTTCAAAGAGCTTACATTCTTTCTCAGGTAAGCACTGTACCATGCTGTGATGTATGGTTATGAATTATGATTTCATGTGTCTATATCAGCAGAATATACACGTCTATGACTTTTGCAGAACATCCAACTAGTTAGCTCTTAACAATTCTTCAATGTTCGTACGCAAGCGAGGTAAAGTTTGTGTGGATTATAAATAAAAGTTTATGAAGGACTTACAGTTTTTAATATATTTTTGAACAGGCATGGGCAATTATTTTGACTTGGGGGCCACATTGTTCAGTAAAGATGCTTCTGGGGGGCCTATATATATATATATATATATATATATATATATAACAGCCAGGCCACTGGCCAAATCATTTTAACCCAATGAAGACCCCGGGTCAAAAATTTTGAGGACCCCTGCTCTGTATAAACATGACAGTGTGCACACTGTGTAGTTTACACAATATAGAATAAAACTTTGTTTCTTTGTATCACCGCAATACATGCACACATAAACTATATAATTATTTTGACTTTGGGGCCACATTGGTCAGTAAAGATCCGTCTGGGGGCCGATATATATATATATATATATATATATATATATATATATATATATATATATATATATATATATTAGGGTTGTATGGTAAATTAGTATATTACCGCCATACTAATTAATCAAATTCGGTCCTATACCGCCTAGGGGCGGCATGGCTGAGTGGGTAGAGCGGCCGTGCCAGAAACCTGAGGGTTGCAGGTTTGCTTCCCACCTATTGACATCAAAGTCGCTGCCGTTGTGTCCTTGGGCAGGACACTTCACCCTTTGCCCCCGGTGCCGCTCACACTGGTGAATGAATGATGAATGAATGATTGGTGGTGGTCGTAGGCGCAAACTGGCAGCCACGCTTCCGTCAGTTTACCCCAGGGCAGCTGTGGCTACAGGTGTAGCTTACCACCACCAGGTGTGAATGAATGATGGGTTCTCACTTCTCTGTGAGCGCTTTGAGTATATAACAATAGAAAAGCGCGATATAAATCTAATCCATTATTATTATTACTATTTTTTGAAAAGTACCAGTCCGCCATTTTTTGGCATCACATCTCCTTTTGTTTTAAAAAAATGTCCATTATGTTTATAAACTGAGGAAATATGTCCCTGGACATGATCCTGTAACTACTTGGTATCAGTATGATACCCAAATTTGTGGCGTCATCCAAAACTAATGTAAAGCATCCAAACAACAGAAGAATAAATGATTATTCCAATTTAACAGAAGTGTAGATAGAACATGTTAAAATAGAAAGTAAGCTGATATTAACAGTAAATGAACAAGTAGATTAATAATTAATGTTCTACCACTTGTCCTCAATAATTTTGACAAAATAATAGAATGATAAATGACACAATATGTTACTGCATACATCAGCAGCTAAACTAGGAGCCGTTGTTTGTTTACTTACTAATAAAATACAAGTTGTCTTGTATGTTGAATATTTTACTTAGGGACAAACTTGCCATAAGAAACATATGTTTAATGTACCCAAGATTTTTTGTTAAAATAAAGCCAATATTGCAATTTGTTGTGGTCCCCTTTATTTAATAAAAGTATCAAAGAGTCTAAAGGGACGGCGTGGCGCAGTGGGAGAGTGGCCGTGCGCAACCCGAGGGGCCCTGGTTCAAATCCCACCAAGTACCAACCTCGTCACGTCCGTTGTGTCCTGAGCAAGACACTTCACCCTTGCTCCTGATGGGTGCTGGTTGGCGCCTTGCATGGCAGCTCCCTCCATCAGTGTGTGAATGTGTGTGTGAATGGGTAAATGTGGAAGTAGTGTCAAAGCGCTTTGAGTACCTTGAAGGTAGAAAAGCGCTATACAAGTACAACCCATTTATCATTTATCATTTAAATAATTTTAGTACCGTTATCAAAATATTGGTATCGGTACAACACGTATGTACAGTATGTATGGATGTATGGATGTATATGTGTGTATGGATGTATGGATGGATGCATCCATCCATTCATTCATCCATCCATCCATCCACCCACCGCTTGTCCCTCTCGGGCGGGGCTGCTGGAGCCTATCCCAGTTGCATTCGGGCGGGAGGGGTATAATCCTTGAATATATATACACACACATACTGTATATATTTATTGCATGATAACAGCAGGATATTTCTGTGTAACAAAAGATTTTTAACATGAGACTGTGAATGTCTGCGTCTAAAGTTTTTTGACAGAGTGTTTTAGCTGTTAAAAGTGTCACGCTTTCTGCTGTATGTATGCTTGCTTCCCTTTTTTAAGGAACACTTTTTCTTTTGCTGTACTTGCCTGTTTGTACTTCCTTGATACTATGCGAGTAACATACTGGATATGTAAATTATAGTTCCTTTTTTTTTGCTTTTAGAATGAAATCGCATTTCAGAATATTTTTTTTTACTTGCAGGGTCCTTTGAGGAACACATGTGGTCACTTCTGGCTGATGATTTGGGAACAGTGTTCCAAAGCTGTCATCATGCTGAACAGGATCATTGAGAAGGGTTCTGTAAGTACAACATCGTCATCTTCTGTCATTATGTGCTGCTACACAATTGGTAATTTTGTTGACTAAAAATGTTCGTGTTAGTTATCGTCAATGACCTCTTTTCCCCTGACTAAAATTGTGCGATAACGAATCAACACAAATGCATGCTGACTAAAATAACGACAACATTTATTGACGATTTAGTCATCGAATAAAAACGAGACAAGTAAGGAATCTATCCAGTCATAGTTGCAGGTGGGAGGGGGCATGAGATAAATCACAGAGGGGATCCAATCAGAACTATTTTCTTTTTAGGGCACAGTGTTTTAGATTTTTTGCAAGAAATGGTATTGTCACACATTTCAGTACAATATGTCTTCTACACCTTAAACAAAGAGAAGAGAAGACATATGAAAACACTTCACCTTTAGCGCGGTAGACAAGACACGTAAATTTCTCCGGTAAAAATATGACCAACTTGCAGCGCCGTCTGCAGGCTATCATGACATCTACGCAAACAGTAAGTAGGCTGACGCTCATATTTCTGAATTATTGTTGCTATTAAAGACGGTAGAACAGGAGCAAGGCAGCTTACTCTACAACAGTGGTGTCAAACTCAAATACAGAGCGGGCCAAAATTTAAAACTGAACAAAGCCGTGGGCCGAGGTTGAACAAATTAACCCTTTAATAGGGACCCAAACAAGTTTTGCATTGAATATTGACCAAGCAAGGCTTATATAACTTTATAGTGACATACAAAATACAGTTTCAAATAATAATACTTAAAAAATATCAATGGCATAGCGGGTTTGAGTTGTAGCCGTGTTTGGTGGTAGATGGGGTGTATATCGTAGCGTCCCGGAAGAGTTAGTGATGCGAGGGGTTCTGGTTATTTGTCCCGTTGTGATTATGTTGTGTTACGGTGCGGATGTTCTCCCGAAATGTGTTTGTCATTCTTGTTTGCTGTGGGTTTACAGTGTGGCGCATATTTGTAACAGAGTTAACCTTGTTTATACGGCCACCCTCAGTGTGACCTGTATGGCTGTTGACCAAGTATGCGTTGTGTGTTTATGAGCCGCATATATTATGTATATTACGGCCCGCCCCCAATATTATTGTCCGGGTGGAAATTGGTAGAAATTTGGGAGGGTCACTGAACTTCGGGAATCTCCCTGGAAAATTGGGAGGGTTGACGAGTATGAGTGTTAGCGGTGAATGTGATGTTACAGCGGCGGGCCAACTGTAATGTTAATTTGATATTGCCTCAAGGGCCAAATGAAATTACAAGGCGGGCCAAATTTGGCGCACGGGCCAGAGTTTGACACCCATGCTCTACAACTACCGCTACTTTTGTTGTGGAGCATTGCTCGCTAATTTAATAAGCAATTGTCATGTTTCAAGCTAAAACAACGTTAAACACAGGTATGTGAGATATATATATACACACGTTCTAGATTTATAACACTTGTTGCTATATATAAACGTGACAGTGTGCACGCTCTGTGTGGTTTACACATTATAGAATAAAACTTTGTTTCTTTGTAGGACCGTGATACATGCACACATATTTTCATACACTGGCGTTGAGAGCGTTCTTTTTTTAAACTCTCTTGTAGATCAGTGCTATTTTTTTTTTTGGGTCATAATTGGCCGAATAAATAATAGGCCTACATGATAGAATGCACACATTACATTTTATTAATGCAACAAAAATTAGCTACAAAGTTATTGAACATCATAGTTGAATAAGGATTTTTCTAAGTTATGCAGTCCACATGGCCAACAGTTTTTATATGCAACTTTGTGTATGTAAATAATAAGGGTGTAACGGTACACAAAAATTTCGGTTCGTTATGTACCTCGGTTAATTTTCAGTACAGTAAGAAAACAACGAAATGTAATTTTTTTTGTGATTTATTTACCAAATTTGTAAACAATTTCTTCATCCTTTTAACATTGGGAACACTATAATAATTCTGCCCACGTCAATCCACATTAAACTGCCTCAACTTGTTGCTCAGATTAAGTAAAATGACAAAACTTTTCTTCTACATATAAAAAGTGCACCATTAAACAGTTTCAAGTCAACTCATCATGCTTAATTTATTACAGCATTTGGGAAGCCTGTAGTTGGTTTTTATTATGTAAATGTTATATTTTTAACAACATGTGATAGCAGGGACCCTGCCATTCAAACTAGGCTGCTACATTACTAATGATTAATGTAACTATTGCTGAAAAAATAGCACAATAGCAATAGGAGAGACTATTCATCCCTGAACACCGTGGAGTTCATGTAGGCTTAATGATGCAGTTCCATTATTATATCACTAGCATTCATGCGCGCGCACGCACACACACACACCGCACAATGAACTAACACACACACCGCAAAATGAGCTAATGTTACACTAAAAGTTAATTAGCCTTCATCTCAAGCCAGGACTGCGAGCGAGCTGAGCTGAGCTGCAGTTTGTTTCTAGAACGTCATCTAGAACATTGACTGGGTGGTGTTTATTATAATTTGGGGAGAATCCGCTGCTCACCTGCTAAACGCATATCTGCTCGACGCTGAAGCGCTGACTACATGCGCTCTGAATATGCACTGTTGATTGGTTGTTACCGCTCTGAATACGCACTGCTGATTGGCTGTTACCGCTATATATGCAACCAATCAGATAGATGATTGTGTGGGTGGGACAATGCTGGGTGCTGTGTAGGAGACAGAGGCAGAACGGAGCGGAGCACCTTGTTAAGACTTTAGTTAAGGCGGCTACTTCTTGTGTTCGTGTGGAAACTCGTTCGGTACACCTCCGAACCGAATCAGAACCCCCGTACCGAAACGGTTCAATTGAAATACACGTACCAATATAACACCCCTAGTAATTAATGTAACAATTTATATATCAGTCGACGAAATTTACGAAATTTAAGTCCGCTAAAATGTTGAGGAATTTAGTTAAATGAAACTAAATCAATTTAGATGACTAAGTTATGACTAAAACTAATAAAACACCAATTTATAAACTGCTGTCACAATTTACACTGCAACATTTATGGTGCATCAGCAAAAGTTTGCGATATTATTCATTATAATAATTTATTTTGGTCTATCAATTCTCGGGGTGTAAAGATATGAAAATTTCATATCACAGTTACCAAAATTTTTACCTTTATCATTACTATCACGGTGTTGTTCAAAGTGATCAAAAAGTTCTTATAAACATACTGACATTTTAACCAAGTTTTGTTAAAAAATAAAGTAAATTGAGACACAATATCTTTTCTTGGCAGAATAAACCTAAATAGTGTTCTGGCTTCTTTCGAGCCATATTATCTTTAATATTTAAGCATGTTCGGCTTGCTCAGTTTTAGAATGTTTTATTTCATAATACTCTGTCTGTAGAGTCTCCAAACTCTTGCTGTTTAATAATACTGAGTGATTTATTTTAAGTGCCAGGAATTTTTTTTTACACAAATGACTGACTGAGCACAGCACAGTGTACATACTTACCTAGGTGGAAGAAAAAGTAACTAAATTAACTACTTTTAATTCATAATGTACTGTCCTATTACCTTTTATGACTTAATTTTTTACTGACTTGCTGTCCTCGCCACATAACACTTTTAATATTGTGGCTTCCCCACATGCCAGATTTTTAAAAAAGCATATTCTACATATTTTAGCCTAAATTAAGTGTTTTTTATGTCCCATATGTATCACAGTCCAGTAGTTGTTGCATTTTCTAATATGTTGCGGTGATCGATTAAGGTTGTTACTGAGCAGGGTGATAATGCTAACAACACGGCTGCTAATATTGCGACTGTCAAGTTGACCAAGTTTTGGCAGAACAATTTCCGCCTTTTGTTTCCGCACATTGGGGCGGTATAACTCGGTTGGTAGAGTGGCTGTGCCAATAACTTGAGGGTTTAAAGCAGGGGTGCCCATTACGTCGATCGCGAGCTACCAGTCGACCGCGGGGGGTGTGTCAGTCGATCTCGAGCCAGGCTTTGAAAAAAGATAGACCTAAAAATTAGTGATCATCAATCTTCACCAAGATGTCACTTAAATGACATTCACGGTACCGGAGGGTCTTGTGAGATGACGCTGGCTGCTGCAAGATCATTATTATGAAAATATGACCGAGAGGAAGGCGAGAAACACTTTTTATTTCAACAGACTCTCGCGCCGTACCTTCCGTCAAAACTCTAAAGGCCGACTGCACATTTCCTATCTTCACAATAAAAGCCCTGCTTCATGCTGCCTGCGCTAACTAAATACAGAGTCTCGGAAAACTGGCGTGCACAAGCGATCCCTCAGAAAGCTGGCATGCACATCACTTGTGCACGCCAGCTTTCCGAGACTCTTATTTTGTTAGCGCAGGCAGCATGAAGCAGGGCTTTTATTGTGAAGATAGGAAATGTGCAGTCGGCCTTTAGAGTTTTGACGGAAGGTACGGCGCGAAAGTCTGTTGAAATAAAAGTGTTTCTCGCCTTCCTCTCTGTCATTTTTTCATAATAATGAACTGACAGCAGCCAGCGTCATCTCACAAGACCCTCGGGTGCCGTGAATGTCAATCAAGCAAACTACGGAATTTGCCGCCAATGTTTTTCTTTTAAAGTGTATGGAAGCTGGATGAATCGGATGCCAAAAACCAACCACTTTCATGTGGTATTGTACAGAAAGGACAACTTTTTTTCTCCTCCATTTGAAAATGTGGGCGTTATCATCATTACTGTCTGATTCCAATCAATGCAAGTCATCAGAATCAGGTAATACACCAACTTATATTCTTGTCTTCGTGAAAGAAAGACATCTATAGGTGTTACACATGCTTGTATTATCATTAAACACATTTAACTTGTTTACAAAAATGTCTCTTTCATAAATAAATACATATAAATGATATATATAAATGAGGTAGATCCCCTCGAGTTGGTCAATTGAAAAGTAGCTCGCCTGCAGAAAAAGTGTGGGCACCCCTGGTTTAAAGGTTCGATCCCTGCTTCCGCCATCCTAATCACTTCTGTTGTGTCCTTGGGCAACATACTTTACCTACCGGCTCCCAGTGCCCCCCACACTGGTTTAAATGTAACTTAGAGATTGGGTTTCTCTATGTAAAGCGCTTTGAGTCACTCGAGAAAAAGCGCTATATAAATATAATTCACTTCACACTTCACATTGAAGTCCAGTTCTAACTTGGATGATGTGATGAAGTATCTCCACTTAGTGTACATATTTTAGTGGCCGGGGAAACGACGGTAGCAATGACACTTGAAGAATTCTCTGGGCTACCAGTGAGTTCTGTAATCTAGGGTAGAACACATTCCCTGTATAGAGGGCTATCGTTATGTTTAAAACATTTTTTTAGAAGGTTGTGAGCAGTTGTTTAAGCTCTGTCTTTTGGTATATTCGATTTGTTAATAATAATCTTACTTCACGAAAATATCTTTACCGTGGTCAGGTCAGGAATTAATTGGCCGTGGTAAGTGAGGGACAACTGTATTACCTTTTAACTAAGATGACTTGTTTTAATTTATACCGACTTGATACTTTTCTATTTGTGCAGGAAAAGTGTGCGCAGTACTGGCCAACGACTGAAGAGCAGCAGATGTCTTTCACAGACACTGGATTTGTTGTACGGCTACTTTCAGAGGAAGACCAATCCTACTTCACAATCCGGGTGCTGGAATTACAGAACACAAAGGTAATGTAATGCAGGAGCAAGACTAAAGATTAGAGATGTCCGATAATATCAGACTGCCGATGTTATTGGCCGATAAATGCTTTAAAAAGTAATATCGGAAATTATCGGTACCAGTCCAGCGACCCCGAACGGGACAAGTGGTAGGAAATGGATGGATGGATGGAAAGGTACCGGTTTCAAAAAGTAAAATTTATGACTTTTTAAAAGGCCGGTGTACGGAGTGGTACACGGACGTAGGGTGAAGTACGGAGAGCCAATAAACCATAAAGGCACTGCCTTTGCATGCCGGCCTAATCACAGAATATCTACGGCTTTGCACACACAGGTGAATGCAATTCTTACTTGATCAACAGCCATACAGTTCACACTGAGGGTGGCCGTATAAACAACTTTACCGCTGTTACAAATATGCGCCAAACTGTGAACCCACACCAAACAAGAATAACACCCACATTTCAGGAGAGCATCCGCACCTTAACACAACATAAACACAACAGAACAAATACCCAGAATCCATTGCAGCACTAACTCTTCCGGGACGCTACAATATACCAACTCCCCAACCTTGCCCACTTCAACCTCTTAATGCTCTCTCAGGGAGGGCATGCCCCAAATTCCAAGATTCTGTTTTGAGGCATGTTAAAAAAAAAAATGCACTTTGTGACTTCAATAATAAATATGGCAGTGCCATGTTGCATGTTCTGCCACATGCTGGACATGTCAGGCTCTAATTTGTGTAAGTCGGTGTGGCCAAACTTGGCGCTTTCTGTGTTTATCCTGTGTGACAGCTCTGTGCTTGTTCTCCACAGTCTGCACGCCCTACTTAATACAAGCTCTCCATTGTTCCATGTCACATGCTTGGTCCTTCTAAGAATCAGAGGAAATGTTTGCCTTTTTTAAAATTTCCATGGAGGACATCCTTAAATCAAAGCCGCTGCCCGCATCGCTTTCAAAAAACAATGAAAAGTTGGCCGTACAAAATGTCTGTGGTTATCTTCTGTCAGGTATTCATAATGTAGTGGACCAAGGTGGAGACAGTCGGCATCTCAGCTTTGGCCAGTACCTCAACATTTGAATCATTCCTATAGTTCACATGCAACATGGTTGAGGTAATCACTCCTTTATACACTTTGCATTTGGTGGTCATTTTGATGTTTTGAGACTAAACATGCTCTTCCAGTTGACCAAATATAAAACAGGCTTTTCTGATTGTAGCTTCAAGCTCAATGTCAAGGGAAGTTGTTGGTGTCATGATGCTGCCCAGGTAGCAGATCTTCTAAACTGGGTGTAGCAGAGCGTTGTGTATGTATATCCAGGACCACTGTAATCTGTTCCTGGTTCTGATTGGTACAACAATACAGTCTTTGTCAGGCTTGTAGTCAACCCAAATTGCTTAGTTGTGATTGCAAAGTGAGTAATAAACTTCTGCAGGTCGTCAAGTACATGGGAGACCAGTGCACAATCATCGGTGAATTGAAACTCATAAAACACCACAGTTTTTGCTTCAGATGTTGCTTTTAGTCTAGACAGGTTGAGAGTCTGCCATCAGTTCTGGTTTGCAAGTTTACACCTGAGTTCAGATTTAGTGTGGCATCCTGAACAACTTGTTTGACACAATTTCTGATATGAAATTGGTCAGACAGCTCACCACTTATACTTATGCGCCCCTTTATTCCTTCATGGGATTGCCGGATTTTGCTCGTCAGACAGGGTGGGCAGCCAAACCTGGGTAAGAGTTTCCACAGGCTCTCTCTCCTGACTGTGTCAAAAGTCTAGGTCAAATCTATCAACACATTTTTCCTGCAGCTTTCATGACGAAAATGTCCTTTGTTTCGCAAGAGCCACAACGAAATATGGATTGACCATCGATGTGAATAAGACAGAAATTCGATATTAACCACCGTCTGGTGCAGTGCATGCTGATCTTGTGTTTTAACCAGATTGTTAAAGTTTCAAACTATGTTCAATCTTTCAAGTACTTTAGGAGTACTCTGTCTTCTACCACAGATGACAAAATCAACTACTAAATCAGCCACACTAACTCCTACTTCAGTAGCTTGCATTTTGCAGGTCTTCAAATCCCATGATATTAAACTTCAGACCAAAATCAAAGTCTATGTGTCGGTTGTGCGGGAATTTTTAATGTACAGCTGTGAGGCTTGGTCTACGCAAAGTGGACACATCCAAATTGTAGAGAAATTCTACCAGAGGCAACTGAGATATTTGATGAGAATCTGATGACAAGATCACACTGAGTCAAAAATAATCGAGATACAGCTACAATGGTAAGGTTTATTCAGGTGTACTGGAGAGGAGGCTACGCCGGATAGTCGAACCTCGGATTCAGGAGGAACAGTGTGGTTTTCGTCCTGGTCGTGGAACTGTGGACCAGCTCTATACTCTCCGCAGGGTTCTTGAGGGTGCATGGGAGTTTGCCCAACCAGTCTACATGTGCTTCGTGGACTTGGAGAAGGCATTCGACCGTGTCCCTGGGGAAGTCCTGTGGGGAGTGCTCAGAGAGTATGGGGTATCGGAATGTCTTATTGTGGCGGTCTGCTCCCTGTATGATCATGCCAGAGCTTGGTCCGCATTGCCGGCAGTAAGTCGAACACATTTCCAGTGAGGGTTGGACTCCACCAAGGCTGTCCTTTGTCACCGATTCTGTTCATAACTTTTATGGACAGAATTTCTAGGCGCAGTCAAGGCGTTGCGGGGTTCCGGTTTGGTGACCGCAAGATTAGGTCTCTGGTTTTTGCAGATTATGTGGTCCTGATGGCTTCATCTGACCGGGATCTTCAGCTCTCACTGGATCGGTTCGCAACCGAGTGTGAAGCAACCGGAATGAGAATCAGCACCTCCAAGTCCGAGTCCATGGTTCTCGCCCGGAAAAGGGTGGAATGCCATCTCCGGGTTGGGGAGGAGACCCTGCCCCAAGTGGAGGAGTTCAAGTACCTAGGAGTCTTGTTCACGAGTGGGGGAAGAGTGGATCGTGAGATCGACAGGCGGATCGGTGCGGCGTCTTCAGTAATGCGGACGTTGTACCGATCCGTTGTGGTGAAGAAGGAGCTGAGCCGGAAGGCAAAGCTCTCAATTTAGCGGTCGATCTACGTTCCCATCCTCACCTATGGTCATGAGCTTTGGGTCATGACCGAAAGGATAAGATCACGGGTACAAGCAGCCGAAATGAGTTTCGTCCGCCGTGTGGCGGGTCTCTCCCTTAGAGATAGGGTGAGAAGCTCTGCCATCCGGGAGGAACTCAAAGTAAAGCCGCTGCTCCTTCACATCGAGAGGAGCCAGATGAGGTGGTTCGGGCATCTGGTAAGGATGCCACCCGAACGCCTCCCTAGGGAGGTGTTTAGGGCACGTCCAACCGGTAGGAGGCCACGGGGAAGACCCAGGACACGTTGGGAAGACTATGTCCCCCGGCTGGCCTGGGAACGCCTCGGGATCCCCCGGGAAGAGCTAGACGAAGTGGCTGGGGAGAGGGAAGTCTGGGTTTCCCTGCTTAGGCTGTTGCCCCCGCGACCCAACCTCGGATAAGCGGAAGAAGATTGATGGATGGATCCAGCTACAATGGGTTAGCCATGTAGCAAGGATGACTCATGACCAATTGACCAAACAGATTTTTTACTCAAAATGAGATATTGGAAATCGATCCGTAGGAGGACAACGCAAATGGTTGAAGGACATTTTAAAGACATAAAGACACGTTACATTGACCCTGAAACATAGTAACATAAAACGACGAATCGAACAGACTGGAATCTAACAATCAGAGCACGTGTTGTTCACCTGGACAAATGTAGTTGCTGAGAACAAGTGTGCTCAGCACCACCTCAGTTGCCGACAGCAGCAAGCAGCCAAGGTTAAAGAATAGGACGATACAGCCACCATCGCTCCCACAAGCATCAGAAAATAACTGTACTTTCCTAATGTTGATTAGGTTTTTTTCAGATGTCCAAAACAAGAATTTAATACTTTCGTTGGCAAAGGTGGTGATGAGCGTAGAGCAGGGGTCGGCAACCTTTACCACTCAAAGAGCCATTTTGACCCGTTTCACAAAATAAAGAAAACAATGGGAGACACCAAACTCTTTTGTAATTTATAATGAAACAACACTGCATACAGAGGTTTTTTTTTGCTTTGTGCTATGTATAAACCAGGGGTCTCAGACACACGGCCCGCAAATTAATATGAAAATGTAATGTTAGTGCGGCCTGCAAGTTTTGTATGAATGCACCTTGACAGAATCACACTTGACAACCCTCCCAATCTTTCCGGGAGACTACCGAATTTCAGAGTGACTATTCTCTCGAATATCAGCTTATTCTCTTCCAGACAATAATAATAAAAGCGTGCTATCCTGGCACTACTAATAGCGCCCTCTATAACCTGTGCAATCAGCTTGCCAGGGTTCTGGGTATTTGTTCTGTTGTGTTTATGTTGTGTTACGGTTAGGATGTTCTGCCGAAATGCGTTGTCATTCTTGTTTGGTGTGGGTTCACAGTGTGGTGCATATTAGTAAGAGTGTTAAAGTAGTTTATATCACAACCCTCAGTGTGACCTGTATGGGTGTTGAACAAGTATGCCTTGCAGTCACTGGTGTGTATTAACAAAGACCACATCACATACCACATGTGACCAGCTGGCACGCAGGTAGCACTGGGTAAAAGCGGGCGCGATGACATGGTTGAGAGGTCGGCACGCAGATAGAACGATGTAAAAGCGGGCGCGACGACATGTTTAAGAGGACGTTAAAGGCGTTTCTATCACGGCACGCCCTCTATATTGTTGTCAGGGTGAAAATCGGAGAAAGCTTATCCTGGGTGAGGCACTGAAATCTAGAAGTGCCCTGGAAAAAGCGGGGGTGTCGGCAAGTATGCAGCTGAGCCACATCAGAGTGATCAAAGCGCCGCATGCGGCTCCGGAGCCGCAGGTTGCCGACCCCCGGCGTAGAGGAAGGAGAGGAGGCAAAAAGCACATGAACACCACCTTTGTAGTGATTGTGTTATATCTGAAATTTGATAGTGTTTCTCACCTTCTTTGTGTGTTATATCTGAAATTTGATAGTGTTTCTCACCTTCTTTATCAAAGAGCTAGCACTCACATCACATTTTGTGTTGCAGACTGGGGAGAGGAGAGAGATTTACCACTTTCACTACACTGCATGGCCCGATTTTGGTGTTCCAGAATCTCCCGCCTCCTTTCTCAACTTCCTCTTCAAGGTTCGGAATTCCGGCTCCCTGGGTGCAAAGCACGGACCCTCAGTGGTACACTGCAGTGCTGGGATTGGGCGTTCTGGGACATTTGCCCTGGTGGACACCTGCCTGGTGTTGGTGAGAACACAGATTGTTCATTATTTTTGTTTTTACACTTTATTTAACAGCAGAACATGGAGTTATTAACTTTTGGGTGTTTCTTTTCCTGCTGCGGTAGTGGTAGAAAAATTGACAATATAGGATCTTTGAAATCTTCAAAGTCTTAAGGCATTCGTAAATCGAAGTTCCACTGAAATGGTTGGTTTTAGTTGTAAACCTATGGTTTTTGCTTAGTTTTTTATTATTTGAATCCAAAAGCACACAGACATTCTTATAGGTTGTTGTTGTTGAGATAGTTTGATTGGCCAGAACAATTGAATTACATAATGTACAGATAAACGCTTCCTGGGTGAATAACAGTAATTTGGACTACAACTGAATAAAAATGGATCATCAAGTAAATCTCTACCACATATGGAGATATCTGCTAACGTAGCTAAGGCAAAACACATCAGTCACGTTTTAAACTCATAAACGCACATTTGGAGGAAGTCAAAATTGTTTTATAAATAACTCCGCCATGCCTGCATGGTTGGAATTTGAATTTTTAGAACTTATGGGGATCCCAACTACACAAAACTGGTACAAACCGGTAAGAAAAGTTGGTTTTGCATAATCAGTTCCCAGTGGCTTGTTGTATTTTTTGAAGTTTTTTTCAAAATTTTACTGGTCCCGGAATATCCCTAAAAAAAAAGCTTTAAAGTAGCTTTTTTTTTGCTCTCTGCGAAGACACTATCCATTTTCCTGTGACATCATACAGTGCTGCCAATGTAAACAAACAATGGCGACTAGCACAGCAAGATATAGCGACATTTAGCTCGGATTCAGACTTCGATTTCAGCGGCTTAAGCGATTCAACAGATTACGCATGTTTTAAAACGAATGGTTGGAGTATGAAAGTATTGAAGAAGAAACTGAAGCTATTGAGCGAATAGCTATTGATGCTATTCATAGCCATAGCATGGCCGAATAGCTGCGTTAGCATCGCCGGTAAAATGTGCGGACCAAACGATCAGGACTTTCGCATCTTGTGACACTGGAGCAACTTAAATCCGTCGATTGGTAAGTGTTTTTTTTACATTAAATGTGGGTGGAAGGAAACGTAATATAGTTGCAAATGCATCTTCAGGTTATCCATACATCTCTGTGCCATGTCTGCTTTAGCACCGCCGGTAAATGGCATGTTAACATCGATTAGCGTAGCATGTTAGCATCGATTAGCTGGCAGTCAACATCAACAAAACTCACCTTTGTGATTTCGTTGACTTTATCGTCGCAAATGCATCTGCAGGTTATCCATACATCTCTGTGCCATGTCTGTCATAGCCGGTAAATAGCATGTTAGCATCGATTAGCGTAGCATGTTAGCATCGATTAGCTGGCAGTCACGCCGCAACCAAATCCAATCCAATCCAATCCACTTTATTTATATAGCACATTTAAACAACAATAAAGTTTCCAAAGTGTTAAAAACAATATTATGCTCCACTAATGACTGAATAAAACAAAAAATGAATAAAAAATAAAACCAATGAAAACAATATAAAAACAAATATGATTAAAAACTATTTTAAAAGGTAAAATAAATTAAAACAGTAAAATAAAAATCAAAGTGTATAAAAAACACAGAGGACAACAGAGGACAGAGGACCACACAACTCACGTAGTGTTAAAAGCCAAAGAATAAAAGTGGGTCTTAAGACGAGACTTAAAACACTCCACTGTGGAAGCAGTTTGAACATGGAGCGGCAGAGTTTTCCAGAGCTTAGGGCCGACCACAGAGAAGGCCCTGTCTCCCCTGGTCTTAAGTCTGGTCTTGGGCACCACGAGCTGGAGCTGGCTCTCGGACCTCAGAGCTCAAATATGTCTGATTAGCACATAAGTCAACAACATCAACAAAACTCACCTTTGTGATTTCGTTGACTTTATTGTTGCAAATGCATCTGCAGGTTATCCATACATCTCTGTGCCATGTCTGTCATCGCCGGTAAAATGTGCAGACACTCTGGCACATTCAATGGGGGTCTGGCGGCAGATTTCTTGCCACTTTCGCATCTTCGGGTCAGTATTGCAACTTGAATCCCTCCCTGTTAGTGTTGTTACACCCTCCAACAACACACCGACGAGGCATGATGTCTCCAAGATTCCAAAAAATAGTCGAAAAAACGGAAAACAACAGAGCTGAGACCCGGTGTTTGCAATGTGTTGAAAATGAAAATGGCGGGTGTATTACCTCGGCGACGTCACTTCCTGACGTCATCGCCAAAAGAGCGATAAACAGAAAGGCGTTTAATTCGCCAAAATTCACCCATTTAGAGTTCGGAAATTGGTTAAAAAAAATATGGTCTTTTTTCTGCACCATCAAGGTATATATTGATGCTTACATAGGTCTGGTGATAATGTTCCCCTTTAACACCTTTTTGACGTTTACGATGGATTATCCTAGCAACTCTATGATAACGTTTTACAAAATACATATTGGATCCATTTCCACAGGTGAGAACTGTGCATGCATGTAACATTTTCCCCCTGCTTTCACTTCTTGCTAAAATGCGCTTGTCTGACGACCGTATGTGTGGGAAACAGCAACCAGACTCATGAAAACCAGCAATTGATTTCTACAGTGAAAGTTAGTGTAATATTGTGCAAGTGTGGAGGAGCCATTCTAAAAAAGTAATGAATGGAAAAACTACAGATGGCGCTTTGCTTCATGGTATTTAATTTTGACGTGTTATGGGATTGCGGTCACATGAAAAATGTCAGCCCTTTTCTACAACCTGTTCATTCTCATGAGGAAGGACATGTTTTACAGATGGATCGAAGGAATAACCCATCCTCAGTGGACATCCAGCAGGTCCTTCTTGACATGAGGGATTACCGAATGGGTTTGATCCAGACTCCTGACCAGCTCCGTTTCTCGTACATGGCCGTCATTGAGGGAGCCAAAGTCCCTGGGAGCAACAATTCAGTGGAGGTAGCAACAAAAACGAGGTCACTTCCCGGTGTCGCTCTTCTACTTGTGAAGCGCTGTCCACAAATGTGTGTGACTGTATTAATGCAAACACAAAAAAATTAGTTACTTTACACAAATTCAATGTAGAAACATTTGTTGTTTAGAAACTCAACACTCACTTCCGGTAAATTAGCACTGAAGCAATTGATCCTGTCTTAGAACCAGCCAATAAGGTGAGTTTTGAAGCATTCCCTAAAGCATGGGTGTCAAACTCTGGCCCGCGGGCCAGTTTTGGCCCGCCGTGTAATTTAATTTGGCCCTTGAGGCAATATCAAATTATCAATCAATCAATCAATGTTTATTTATATAGCCCCAAATCACAAATGTCTCAAAGGACTGCACAAATCATTACGACTACAACATCCTCGGAAGAACCCACAAAAGGGCAAGGAAAACTCACACCCAGTGGGCAGGGAGAATTCACATCCAGTGGGACGCCAGTGACAATGCTGACTATGAGAAACCTTGGAGAGGACCTCAGATGTGGGCAACCCCCCCCCCCTCTAGGGGACCGAAAGCAATGGATGTCGAGCGGGTCTAACATGATACTGTGAAAGTTCAATCCATAGTGGCTCCAACACAGCCGCGAGAGTTCAGTTCAAAGCGGATCCAAGACAGCAGCGAGAGTCCCGTCCATAGGAGACCATCTCAAGCGGAGGCGGATCAGCAGCGTAGAGATGTTCCCAATCGATACAGGCGAGCGGTCCATCCTGGGTCCCGACGAGCGGTCCATCCTGGGTCTCGACTCTGGACAGCCAGTACTTCATCCGTGGTCATCGGATCGGACCCCCTCCACAACATTACAGCTGGCCCGCCGTTATTACACAGCAGCGGTGCCGCTGTAACACCGCAATTTCTCACACTTGCCAATCCTCCCGAAGTTCAGTGCCCCTCCCGAAAATCTCCCGGGGCAAGCATTCTCCCGATTTTCACCTGGACAACAATATTGAGGGCGTGCCTTAAAGGCACTGCCTTTAGCATTCTCTACAACCTGTCGTCACGTCCGCATTTCCTCCATACAAATAGCGTGCAGGCCCACTTGCATAATATATGCGGCTATTACACACACATAAGTGAATGCAACGCATACTTGGTCAACGGCTATACAGGTCACACTGAGGGTGGCCGTATAAACAACTTTAACACTGTTACAAATATGCGCCACACTGTGAACTCACACCAAACAAGAATGACAAACACATTTCGGGAGAACATCTGCACTGTAACATAACATAAACACAACAGAACAAATACCCAGAACCCCTTGCAGCACTAACTCTTTCGGGACACTACAATATATTTTGATATTTACCTCAGAAGGCTGCAAATAGAAAAGAGGCATTAAATTAGTATTTAAATTTGATTTGATATGCCATTGATATTTTTTTATTATTATTATTTGAAAGTCGATTTTGCATGTCACTATAAAGTTATATAAGCCTTGCTTGTTTAATATTCAATGCAAAACTTGTTTGGGTCCCTATTAAAAGGTTAATTTGTTCAACCTTGGCCCGCGGCTTTGTTCAGTTTTAAATTTTGGCCCACTCTGTATTTGAGTTTGACACCCCTGACCTAAAGTTTAGACAAACATATGATGTACACTCTTAATCAAAATTAAGGACCAGTTGAAAAATTAAAAAAAATTAGCACTTAACACTGTTGGGGAACTGCACTTTTTTGGAATTTAGCCTATTATTCACAACGCTTATGGGAAACAAAAATACTTGTTTTTCTCTTTTTTAATGCATTTTAATTTGTCATATACGGCTCGAAGTCAAAGGTTAAAGGTGCCATATGTAATAATTTCTTGTCAACTTCCGTGTTCAGGCCGGCTCTACCCTTAGTGCAAGTACCCCTGGGGGTACTTGAAGGTATGCCAAGGGGTACGTGAGATTTAAAAAAAAAAATTCTAAAAATAGCAACAATTCAAAAATCCTTTATAAATATATTTATTGAATAATACTTCAACAAAATATGAATGTGAGTTCATAAACTGTGAAAGTAAATGCAACAATGCAATATTCAGTGTTGACAGCTGGATTTTTTGTGGACATGTTCCATAAATATTGATGTTAAAGATTTATTTTTTTGTGAAGAAATGTTTACAATTAAGTTCATGAATCCAGATGGATCTCTATTACAATCCCCAAAGAGGGCACTTTAAGTTGATGATTACTTCTATGTGTAGAAATGTTTATTTATAATTGAATCACTTGTTAATTTTTTAACAAGTTTTTAGTTATTTTTATATCTTTTTTTCCCAAATAGTTCAAGAAAGACCATGAAAAATGAGCAATATTTTGCACTGTTATACAATTTTATAAATCAGAAACTGATGACATAGTGCTGTATTTTACTTCTTTTTCTCTTTTTTTCAACCAAAAATGCTTTGCTCTGATTAGGGGGTACTTGAATTAAAAAAATGTTCACAAGGGGTACATCACTGAAAAAAGGTTTGAGATAGTCTTATGTTAAAAAAACTTCTGGAAGTATGTATTTTTTGCCTGTTGAGCGGAGTAAGAGCAGCCTCTCGAATAAGCGCACCCTTAGCAGTAAAAAAAAAAAAAACGTTGTGCACTGCCCGATTGTTTCTAAAATGTCCATAAAAAGTGATAGATTTCTCCCACATGTTTAAAAACATAGCAAAACTTCACAGGTAAGAGCGTGATAACGTGAATGTGCAGTAAATAAGCGTCTCTGTGATGATGCCCCGTATAGAACATGCAAAATCCTCACTTAAATAAGGCGGTCTGTGGACACACAGTATTAGTAGATCACACGCAACACGCCCACTAAATAGTATTTTTATTTATTTTAGAGATTGCACACGCTTTTTACAGCGTGGTGTTGCGATCTTAGTAAATCAGGCCCGTTGTGTCTTGTCCGTTTAAAAGTCAACAACACAGTGCAGACTACGAAACATTTAATTAGTGTAGTTTTCAGTTGAAAAAGTACACGTGCCGAATATTAGTTCACAGTACTTTTAAACTCTGTGATATAGATATATACTTCCATGTGATGTGATGGAGTTGTACAAGACTGAAAAGTACTTTCCTTGTATTTAGATCAAGAACAGCAATGATTTGGAAAAAGACCTGCCGCCTCCTCCACCGCCACCTAGACCTCACGTCAACAACAGACTGGACTCCAAAGTCCAGCATGTGCTGCAAGGAGACATCAAAGACCACAACCAAGCAGACCCCAATGGACAGTAAGAAATCTTTATTTATTCAGTCATATACAGTCACACCTACTATGAAAAATAACTATCTTATTCAATTTATTCATCCATAATCAATCAGACTTACTATAAAAAAATAACTATCTTATTTAACTTATTCTGTCATCCTGAATCACACGTAATATAAAAAACAACGTTTTTATTTCACTTATTTCACAATCACACATACTATAAAAAAATAAAAAACGTTTATTTGACTTATTCATTCATCCTCGGTCACACTTACTATAAAGATAACTTTTTTATTTAACTTATCCTGTCATATTCAATCACCTTTACGATAAAAAAATTAGTTGTTTTAACTTATTCATTCATATTCAGTCACACTTACTATAAAAAAATAACTATCTTATTTAACTTATTCAGTCATATTTAATCACACTTAAAATGACAAATAACTTTTATTTAACTTATTCAGTCATATTCAATATCACTTACTATAAAAGTAACTTTTATTTAACGTATTCAGTCATATTCAATCACACTTACGGTACTATAAAAAATTAGTTGTTTTAACTTATTCATTCATATTCAATCACGCTTACTATAAAAAATAACTATTATTTAACTTATTCAGTCATATTTAATCACACTTACAATGATAAATAACTTTTATTTAACTTATTCAGTCATATTCAATGTCACTTACTATAAAAATTACTGTTATTCAACTTATTCAGTCATATTCCATATCAGTTACTCTGGAAAACAACTATTTTATTTAACCTATTCGGTAATTTTTAATCACATTTAACTTATTCAGTCATATTCAATAACACCTACTATGAAAAATAACAATCTTATTTCACTTATTCAGTCATTTTTAATCACATTTCACTTATTCAGTCATATTCAATCACACTTACTCTGAAAAGTAACTTTTATTTAACTTATTCAGTCACATTCAATCACACTTAGTATATATATATATATAAAAACATTTTATTACTTATTCACACATTAATGAAGCTTTCTTGTATTTAAGACAATATTTTTTTGCTTTAATCAGTGCGTTTTAAACCACATCAAAATGGAAAATCCATCATTGGTTTCTCCCTTCTCTTGCAACATATTATTTGAGACTTGATTCCGGAAAACTTAATGTTTCTTCTGACAAGTAAAATACAGTGGAACCTCAATTTAAGAATTTAATCGGTTTTTGAACAGGGTTTTTGTAAATTGAAAAGTTTGTATAGTGAAGCAACGTTCTCAATAAGAATCAATGTAAATATCAATAATGGGTTCCAGCCTTGACCAAAAGTCCATATTTTAGTGAAGGTCTGTAGACTTTGAACACAATATAAACTAGTACTGTACTAGTACTGTATATCAAACATACTGAGGGGGTGATGGATCAACTTTTTGTTTATTAACAATGAAAAGAAAAACAAGCTGCTGTCCTCTGTATGCGTTGCTTTGCCAACACGTTTTGTTTGTGCTATCACAAACGATCAGAAATCTCAAAAATCCTCAACTTTAACAACCATGTAGCTACAATAAAAAAAAATTAAAAATTAAAATCCACTTACATTAAAGGAGGAGATGAAGAGAAAGAAGCAGACAGAAGGGTCGAAAAAAGGGGGTAAGGGGACGTGTTTCTCCTCTGTGAATTTGTGCTATCACAAACGATCAGAAATCTCAAAAATCCTCAACTTTAACAACCATGTAGCTACAATAAAAAACATTTAAAAATTAAAATCCACTTACATTAAAGGAGGAGATGAAGAGAAAGAAGCAGAGAGAAGGGTCGAAAAATGGGGGCAAGGGGACGCGTTTCTCCTCCTCTGTGAATTTGTGCTATCACAAACGATCAGAAATCTCAAAAATCCTCAACTTTAACAACCATGTAGCTACAATAAAAAAAATTTAAAAATTAAAATCCACTTATATTAAAGGAGGAGAAGAAGAGAAAGAAGCAGACAGAAGGGTCGAAAAATGGGGGCAAGGGGACGCGTTTCTCCTCCTCTGTGAAAGAAGTCTGCTTTGGCATTTTTTCCCAGAAAAGTCGGGTCTCATTACAATTCAAACTTGCTGTGGTGCGAAGCCTGTTTCGTTGAAGTTTCCATACTTGTGAGCGCCATTAATGTACTCATTGCAAATAGTCTTTTTTTTTTATTAACTCCACAAATATTTTCTCCTTTTTACGCTGGTATGTTGATTTTTTTAGAGATTCATACTCAGGCATGTGAAATTTCAATCTGCAATTTAAACACCAATTTGCACGTCAAAATATTGCTTTTTAAATTAAATATTAAAAAATATAACGTCCCCTATGACGGCCTCTTTGTTTGTCTATACCGCTTCCGTGGTGACTGCTGCGGGACTTGCAATTCTCTTCAGAAACAGTAAGGGTCAGCGTTTTTCTGTGTGAGCCAGAATCTTTTATAAAGAGAGTATGGCCAACTAAACAGCAGACGCCATGACTGCTACCAAGGACGTGTGCGGCATGCAATTGCTGTCGTTTTGATGTTAGTTTTTCAAACAAAATTATATGTCTACATATAGTTCTAAGCATACTCCAGCTCATAAACTAGCAGTCTGCTGCTACATTCCTGCAGTGTTTATTCTCAAGCAGACACCCTAAAACATAGCCGCCGATCCCATGGGTGCTTTTGGGCCCGAGCACCCACAGACAATGCCGAGCACCCACGTGTAAATGATACCAACTTTTTGATTTTTTAAATAATTTTTGAAAAATCAATTTTATTGTTAATTTTGTAGCGAGGTTGGTCTGTTTTACATAACAAAAAAGTCACAAATCATATAGTCTATAACATGGGTGTCAAACTCTGGCCAACGGGCCAGATTTGGCCCGCCGTGTAATTTAATTTGGCCCTTGAGGCAATATCAAATTAACATTACAGCTTGCCCGCCGTTATTGCCACTGTAAAACTGCAATTTCTCACACTTGCCAATCCTCCCGAAGTTCAGTGCCCCTCCCGAAAATCTCCCGGGGCAAGCATTCTCCCGATTTTCACACGGACAACAATATTGAGGGCGTGCCTTAAAGGCACTGCATTTAGCATTCTCTACAACCTGTCGTCACGTCCGCATTTCCTTCATACAAACAGCGTGCAGGCCCACTCGCATAATATATGCGGCTATTACACACACATAAGTGAATGCAAGGCATACTTGGTCAACAGCTATACAGGTCACACTGAGGGTGGCCGTATAAACAACTTTAACACTGTTACAAATATGCGCCACACTGTGAACTCACACCAAACAAGAATGACAAAATCATTTCGGGAGAACATCAGCACTGTAACATAACATAAACACAACAGAACAAATACCCAGAACCCCTTGCAGCACTAACTCTTTCGGGACGCTACAATATATTTTGATATTTACCTCAGAAGGCTGCAAATAGAAAAGAGGCTTTAAATTTGTATTTGAATTTTATTTGATATGCCATTGATATTTTTTTTCTTATTATTATTATTTGAAACTTGATTTTGTATGTGACTATAAAGTTATATAAGCCTTGCTTGTTCAATGTTCAATGCAAAACTTGTTTGGGTCCCTATTAAAAGGTTAATTTGTTCAACCTTGGCCCGCGGCTTTGTTCAATTTTAAATTTTGGCCCAATCTGTATTTGAGTTTGACACCCCTGGTCTATAACTAACAAGGTCTAACCAAGATTTCAATATGCCCGATAATGAACTAATTGTTATAATCCGCTGCCCGGATCATAGTTTATTTATGTTCACTTGTGTTTTCAGCACCTTTTGAGTTTGTGTGTCTCATGACGGCATTCACCTGCCTCTGGTTAGTGTTAGGGACGCGCACCTGTTGCCCAGGCACTAATCAGAGGGCTATTTAGTCCTTGCCCTGGCCTCACTCGGTCTGGCTCCCTAGTTTGTTTCATACAACAGATGATGACGTTCTTTTCCTGCTCTGTACCTGCAAGTTTCTACGCTAAGCTCTTTTAACCTCTAGCTCCCACGCTAGCTCATTTAGTTTCTGCCTTAAGTGCTATGAGCACGTTTTTCTTTGATACCGTATGATTTATTTGTGAATAAATCATTTATCCTACCTGCACGCTGTGCCCGAAGCCCGATCTGCATTCCTGGGAGAACAAACCCACCACGATGCGACCCGGTCGTCACTCTAATGACACGATCATCCTAACTTTGAACACACTACACACGAGCGAGAAAAGGCATACTTACTCAACAGCCATACATGTCACACTAAGGGTGGCAGTATGAACAATGCCAACACTGTCATAAACATGTGCCATATAGTGAAACCACTAAACAACAATGATAAATACATTTTGGGAGAATATTTGCATCGTAACACAAAATACACACTACAGAACAAATTCCCAGAATTCCCTGCAGCACCAACTCTTCCGGGATGCTACAATATAAACCAACGCCATTGGTGGATCTACACCTAACGTCCACTGTAATGATACCACTCACAATAGTGTACATCAGAGGTGCCCATTACGTCGATCGCGAGCTGCCAGTCGACCGCGGGGGATGTGTCAGTCGATCTCCAGCCAGGCTTTTAAAAAAAATAGACCTAAAAATTAGTGATCATCAATCTTCACCAAGACGTCACTTAAACGACATTCACGGCACCCGAGGGTCTTGTGAGACGACGCTGGCTGCTGCCAGTTCATTATTATGAAAAAATGACCGAGAGGAAGGCGAGAAACACTTTTTATTTCAACAGACTTTCGCGCCGTCCCCTTCCGTCAAAACTCTAAAGGCCGACTGCACATTTCCTATCTTCACAATAAAAGCCCTGCTTCATGCTGCCTGCGCTAACAAAATAAGAGTCTCGGAAAACTGGCGTGCACAAGCGATCCCTCAGAAAGCTGGCGTGCACATCACTTGTGCACGCCAGCTTTCCGAGACTCTTATTTTGTTAGCGCAGGCGGCATGAAGCAGGGCTTTTATTGTGAAGATAGGAAATGTGCAGTCGGCCTTTAGAGTTTTGACGGAAGGTACGGCGCGAAAGTCTGTTGAAATAAAAAGTGTTTCTCGCCTTCCTCTCGGTCATTTTTTCATAATAATGAACTGGCAGCAGCCAGCGTCATCTCACAAGACCCTCGGGTGCCGTGAATGTCAATCAAGCAAGCTACGGAATTTGCCGCCAATGTTTTTCTTGTAAAGTGTATGGAAGCTGGATGAATTAGATGCCAAAAACCAACCACTTTCATGTGGTATTGTACAGAGAGGACAACTTTTTTTCTCCTCCATTTGAAAATGTGGGCGTTATCATCATTACTGTCTGATTCCAATCAATGCAAGTCATCAGAATCAGGTAATACACCAACTTATATTCTTGTCTTTGTGAAAGAGAGACATCTATATGTGTTACACATGCTTGTATTATCATTAAACACATTTAACTTGTTTACAAAAATGTCTCTTTCATAAATAAATAAATATAAATGATATATATATAAATGAGGTAGATCCCCTCGAGTTGGTCAATTGAAAAGTAGCTTGCCTGCAGAAAAAGTGTGGGCACCCCTGGTGTACATAGTCGATACTACTATGATTACATCGATATTTCTTAACATCACAAAATCTTCTTTTGTTTTTTTAAGAATTGATATCATGTTTATAAACTCAGGAAATATGTCCCTGGACACATGAGGACTTTGAATATGACCAATGTATGATCCTGTTATCGCACTGATACCCAAATTAGTGGTATCATCCAAAACTAATGTAAAGTATCAAACAACAGAAGAATAAGTGATTATTACATGTTAACAGAAGTGTAGATAGAACATGTTGAGACAGCAAATAAGCAGATATTAACAGTAAATGAACAAGTACATCCTTAATATTTTTGACAAAAATAATAGAATGATAAATGACAATATGTTTCTGCATATGTCAGCAAATAAATTAGGAGCCTTTGTTTGTTTACTTACTAATAAAAGACAAGTTGTCTTATATGTTCACTATTTTATTTAAGGACAAACTTGCAATAAGAAACGTATGTTTAATGTACCCTAAGATTTGTTTTGTTAAACTAAAGCTATTAATGACATTTTTTGTGGTCCCCTTTATTTAGAAAAGTACCGAAATATTGATATCGGGACAACCCTAATACACATACTGAGCACCCACTGGCAAAAATGTAGATTGGCGCCAATGCCCTACCACCCAAAATACACAGATCAACTAAAAAATTACTTATTTCCCTCATTTTGCCATAATCCCCATTAGTTTTGGACCAACAATCACAGAAAAATTGTGACTTTTAACCACAATAAGTGTAACAAAAAAACCCCAATACATTATGAGTTGTACTTTTTCAAAATGTGCTTGTTGTATTTTCAAACAAAGAAAACAATCTGAAGTTGTCTTTATTTTTAAGTTATCGGGCCATGATTTGACCAGTCTGGCCCACTTGGGAATAGATTTTCCTCCATTTGGCCCCTGAGCTAAAATTAGTTTGACACCCCTGATCTAAATCGAAATGTTTGCCTAAAGAGAAGTTTGTAAATCGAGGTTCCACTGTGTATTGTGTGTCTATATATAGCTGTATGTAGAAGTATCTGGTTGTATCTGCTACTTTAATGTCTTTAATGTCTTCTGTGTTCTTTGATGTTTGATGTTTCTCTCTTACACACATGTAAGAAGGATGTGTTCTATGGCTATGAGTAGTTTTTTTCCCTTGGCCTCAGTCTACACCCCCTCTCCAGAGCCCAGGCTAAGACCGATTTTTTTTATTTTATTTTAATCTTCTATTTTTTTCTCCCTTTCCCCCCACCTTGTTTCCCTGTATCTCATCTTTTTTGTAAGGGGCGCTGGAAGCCGGCAGACCCGTCAGCGATCCTGTTCTGTCTCCCTGTAATGTTTGTCTGATCTTGAATGGAATTGTGCTGAAAATTGTAATTTTCCTGAAGGAACTCTCCTGACGGAATAAATAAAGTACTATCTAATCTAATCTAATCTATATATTTTAAAATAGCACAAATATTTCAGCGTGTGTAATAAGAACACATTTGTCAATGGCGTGGTAATGATAAGGGTGATACGACGTGTGCATATCGTTGCAGGTTGAGAAAGCGTCAGCGCGAAGCGAGGCTTGCTCACACGTCTCAGATGGTCCAGGAGATGAAACAAAGACTGAACAAGAGCGAGCAAGACCGAGGCAAGAAGCTGTCGTGGACCTCCATGCTTCTGACTGGCGGCGGTGCCGCCGTGCTGGCTTTGGGTCTGCTGGTCTGCTGGATGTTCTCCCAGTGAGCCGCTCTTCAAACGGACTGCAATTGGCGGCGGTGCCTGAGATCAGGTACTCGTCAAGTAGATTTAGAGGGTATTTATTTCTTCAGGTGGGAGCGCTAGATCAAATGAGTGCGTGTATATTTTTATGAGAATGAATCAAAAATGAGTAACACCTCAGGATCTCGGTGCCAGCGTGACGATTTGCTTTTCTTGCTATCTGAATGTACTGTATGACAGGAAAAAAAAAGAACCCTGCTGTTGTATTTCTATTTGTGTGTGTTAGTCATTCTCACTTTATGCTCGTGGGGGATTTCCAGGAAGTGAAATTCATCGCATTGAGTCATTTTTTTTTTTTTAAAAACTTGTTCTTCCGTTGTCAGAGAGCAGGATGTCCGAAAAAATATATATTTGTAGGCGAGCAGACGCCTGGCCATCCGCCTTGCTCCGCCCGCTGGATAGCTTCCATTTCACGTTATTCCCGCTGTTGAAGCATCGGTGTGGTATGTATATGAATGTATATTCTGTACATGACTATGCTATTCCTCTGGGTGACAGCAAATGCAAGGAAGGTGTGCCTTCAAGTCGTTTAGCAAGCCCCTTTTGGCATTCCACCTCTCTGTCTGTGCATTACACTTAGTACATGTTGTACCTTTCGACAGCACTTAACAAGAAATACTTCAATAAAACCCTACTCTTTTTCCCATAACTTTGCCTTGCATTTGTGTTTCCTCAAGTCACTGCGAGGATTATTCACACCTGACGTCCAGCCTAGAAATGTACACTTTTGTTTACCTTTTTACACGTCGCCCTTTTTCAACACAACCTCATATGGGATTGTACACTTATATTGTGTAGTTACATGTTGTATTGCTAGAAAAGTCACACAAAAAACTCAGTTGCCACTTTTGAACCTTTCTTGTAAGTAAGAACGTAAATATAACATGTATACCGGTACTTAAAAAAATCGACTGTATGTACTGTAGTATTGTATCATACTAAGTTAAATGTAGTGAAACACAAATATTTACCTTTACGCAGTAACAATTGACTAATTATGTACACAAAAACGGCAATATTTACTATGTACAAATCAAACAATGTTACAATTTACTATGTACATAAAGAATGTTACTACAGTATGTACACAAAGAATGTTACTATTTACAATGTACACATCAAATAGTTACTATGTTCACACATGTTTCTATTTACTATGTGCACAAAATAATGTTACAATATACTATGTTTAAAAATGTTTCTATTTACTATGTACACAAAAATTAGGTTACAATATAATATGTACACATTAAATAATGTTACAATGTACTATGTACACAAATAATGTTACTATTCACAATGTACACATCACATAATCTTACAATTTACTATGTTCACACATGTTTCTATTTACTATGTACACAAAATAATGTTACAATATGCTATGTACACATCACATAATCTTAAAATTTACTATGTTCACCAATGTTTATATTTACTATGTATACAAAAATAATGTTACAATATACTATTTACACGTCAAATGTTAAAATTTACTGTTTAAAATGTTTCTATGTACTATGTACACAAAAAAGGTTACAATATACTATGTACACATCAAATAATGTTACAATTTACTATGTTCACAAATGTTTCTATTTACTATGTACACAAAATGATGTTACAACATACTATGTACACATCAAATAATGTTACAATTTACTATGTTTAAAAATAATGTTTGTATTTACTATGTACACAAAATTATGTTACAATATACTATGTACACAAAATTATGTTACAATATACTATGTACACATCAAATAATGTTACAATTTACTATGTTTAAAAATGTTTCTATTTACCATGTACACAAAAATAATGTTACAATTTACTATGTACACATCAAATAATGTTACAATTTACTATTTTTTAAAATAACGTTTAAATTTACTATGTACAAAAAATTGTTACAATATACTATGTACACATCAAATAATTTTAAAATTTACTATGTTTAAAAATAATGTTTCTATTTACTATGTACACAAAAATTATGTTACAATATAATATGTACACAGGAAATAATGTTACAATTTACTGTGTTTAAAAATAATGTTTCTATTTACTATGTACACAAAAATAATGTTACAATTTACTATGTACACATCAAATAATGTTATAATTTACTATTTTTTAAAATAATGTTTCAATTTACTATGTACACAAAAATTGTTACAATATACTATGTTTAAAAATAATGTTTCTATTTACTATGTACACAAAAAGTATGTTACAATATAATATGTACACAGGAAATAATGTTACAATTTACTATGTACACAGATGTTTGTATTTACTATGTATACAAAAATGTTACAATATACTATGTACACATCAAATGTTACAATTTTCTATGTTCACAAATGTTTCTGTTTACTATGTACAAAAAATGTTACAATATATTATGTACACATCAAATAATGTAACAATTCACTATATTCATAATAATTGTTCTATTTGCTATGTACACAAAGGTTTCTATTCATTATATACACAAAAAAACTTTACAAAATACTATGTACACATCAAATGTTACAATTTACTATTTTTAAAATAATATTTCTATGTACTATGTACACAAAAAGTATGTTACATTATACTATGTACACATCAAATAATGTTACAATTTAGTACGTACACAACAATAATGTTACAATTCATCATGTACTCATCAAATGTTACGATTTACAAAGTACACAAGGAATGTTTCTATTTACTATGTACACAAAAATAAAGTTACAGTATACTATGTACATGTCAAGTAATGTTACAATCTACTATATACACAGAAAATGTTACTATTTACACAAAATAATGTTACTATTTACACAGTGCATCGGAGAAGTATTCACAACGCCTTTACAGCCTTATTACAAAATAGATTTCATAAATTTTTCCCTCAAAATTCTACAGACAATACCCCTTAATGACAATGTGAAAAAGTCTTTAAACGTTTTTTGAAAATGTTAAAAAAAAAAAAAAAAACTACTTAGTTCAACTAAGTACACATCAAAGAATGTTACAATTGACTATGTACGTGTTTATGGATCTTGTCGTTCATGAGGTTATTGTATTCCCAGGGCCTTCAATGGATGGCAAGTGAAGTGCTGAGTTTGTGTTGACATTGATCACATTTTATCTGTGCACAGGCTGCTAGGACCAGACAATGTATCCTCTAACAAGATGAGGGGTGCATGCCCAGGGAAGAGAGAGTTTGCACGTTTTATCAAATATATTTTTATACATTTTCCAGATAACCAAGTAAAGGTGAGTCATGTTTACAGAAAGATTGAAAATATAATCCACACAAAGATAAAGAATAAAAGAAAACCCACAAAAAAAGTAACCTTCACATTTCCTTTGATTTAAGGTAGCGATTAGCGCGTTAGTTGTCACCTAGTGATGAGTGTACATGTTTTGTAAAGTTTGCGGGTCCTTGGCCTGTAAAAAGTTGAATACCCTTGATGTCCAGCGAACAAAATCTATCAATAATTAAGAGTAGGAGGTGTAAATGTGAATAGTAGAAGACCAGGAACACAAAACATGTAATAAAACAAGATCTAGCTTGTAGCTTGTCACATTATATGTGTTGATCATTCCGCTGCTTGATTGGCTATTTGCTCCAGGAAGTGAGTCTCTGTGGGCTTCTGCTCGCTCAAATCGGTGCTGAGTTTCCAAACGCTGACCACGCCGTCACTTCCTCCTACAGCCAGGAGGCCGCCATTCTGCGCGTTGAAGGCCAAACACGTGGCGGCCTTGTTGACGCCTTCTGGACCGATGGTGGCTGCTGGTCTTAGTGATCTTCCACTCAGGTCGAATATTTGCACCTCACCTGGGTCACACAACAACACCTTTTAAAGCTACACTCTATGTATACTACTGTAGCATGAATTGATTTACGTCAGGAGTGTCCAAAGTATGGCCCGGGGGCCATTTGCGGCCCGCAGCTAATGTTTTATCGGCCCGCAGCACATCATTCTAAAAATACTAAAATATATACATTTCTTTTCAAACATTAAAAAGTGGAATAAAAGAGCAAATAGGTGAAATGCAACAAGGAAAAAGTTGCATTGTTGACTCTAATAACACCATTTTTTAAATAATTTCTTAAAAAATAATGAATAAAAATCAATGTTGCTATAAATTGATTGATTTCAGGACAAAAAGGACAAATACAACAAACAATATGAAAATCAGAAAAAAAAATCCATACTAATTATATACTAATACTATTTATCCTATTGATTATTATAAATATATTAAACCAATTACAATATATTATCTGAAGCTGATATAGAGATTTAAGTGTTGAATGAAAAAAAAAAAAAACCATGACCTTTTTATAAGTGGGGCACTTTTGGATCCCTAAGGATTTTAGTGGATTTTAATAACTCTTTGCAAAAAAAAAATTTTAAATAATACATTCCAATACATTTTGCTATGAATTTTTGACCTATTTAACAATCCAATTACTTCACAATAAATATTTCACTTTGAAAATCCTTTTGGGAAAAATATTGTATTTTGCCTCAAAAAATAGGGTTTCAACAAAAAGCTCGTAAAAAGTAAAACAATTAATGAAGTAGAATTAGCGATTCAAGGGTTTTATGGAAAAAAATAACACATGACTTATTTTGAACCTTGTTTAAGACTGAAACCCTTCTGGGTCCTTAAGACCTAACTTGACGGAGCCCCAACAATTAAAAAAAAAAAAGTGTATATTGTATTGGTGATGAAAATGAAAAAATATCAACTTGGCCCTCGCGTGCTTTGATTTTTCAGTGTGCGGCCCTCAGTGGAAAAAGTTTGGACACCCCGGATTTACATGGACCCCGACTTAAAGTAGTTGAAAAACTTATTGGGGTGTTACCATTTAGTGGTCAATTGTACGGAATATGTACTGAACTGTGCAATCTACTAATAAAAGTTTCAATCAATCAATCAAAAAGCTCTATTAGATAGATTCCTTCTATTGTCATTTAAAATAACAAGATTCAGTTTAAAGAAAAAAAGTGAAAACATGGACACACAAAAATGAACAGCCGAAACAATTCCATATACACACAGCGCCTAAAAAATATGCAGCGATCATAAAATAAGCAGTTTCTGTATTAAAAAGACTGTAACATGTATTAAAATGATGGTAAAATGTATCAAAAAGATAGTTATGTGTTAAATGATAGTACAATTATTTCACAGGCCAGTTTATAGTATTTTATTTAGTTTGTTTAGTTCTTACACTACACTATTTATACTAGCACTAAACTTACAGTATATTATGTACACTATACTAGCACTATACTGAAAGCTAGAAATATGGCTTGTTGGAGGTGACCAAATAATTATTTTCCAGAGGAATTTACCAATGAATTGATAAAAAATCCTTCAATGTGATTTCCTGGAGTATTTTTTTCCCCCATTCTGTCTCTCATAGTTGAGGTATACATATGATGAAAGTTACATGACTCCCCATCTTTTTAGGTGGGAGAACTTGCATAATTAGTGGCTGACTAAATACTTTTTCGCCCCACTGTTTGTGTGTAACAATATGAATAAATATCTATATACATACATAAATACAAAGTATTAGTACATCTATTACATACACGGTATATCTACTGGGTCTATACTAATGTCTATTACATATGCTCTATATCTACTAGCTCTCTACATATATCTAATATATATATTCTCTATACATGTGTCTATTATATACGCTATACTAGCTTTATACTAGCTCTGATTATGTATATAATATAAACTATATATACTGTTTACTTATGTATATTATATACATTATATATAATAGCTTTATACATATAGTATGTATTATATGTACTCTATACTCGCTGTATTTACATTTATTATATACACTATGTACACTAGCTCTATATTTATGTCTTATGTACTACATATACTAGCTCTATATACCGTATTTCCTTGAATTGCCGCAGGGTGTATAGTATGCGCCTGCCTTGAATTACTGCCGGGTCAAACTCGCTTCCCAAAATAATTAGCGCATGCCTAGTATTACCGCCTGGTGACGTCACGACTGACACTTCCCCTGTCATCATTTTCAAAATGGAGGAGGCTGATTTCAATACCGGTCATTTGAAATCGCATAAAGGGAAGATTTAGAGCTATTCAGTAGGATTTAAGGTCCAAGCTTACATCACACTCAAATTTTTACTGCATACCTTTGGTAAGTGCCAGAGTGAAGAGGTTTTAAAATAATTAGCGCATGCTTACTTTTACCGCATGCCTTTGGTAAGCGCAGGAGTGAGAAGAGGTTTCAAATTAATTAGCGCCCCGGCGGCAATTCAAGGGAATACGGTATCTATCATATACACTATATGTACTAGCCATATACTTATAATAGCATATATAATATACATATCTGTGTGTGTGTGTGTGTATATATATATATATATATATATATATATAATCCATCCATTTTCTACCGCTTTTTTACATATATATCTGTGTGCATATATATCTCTATCCATCCATTCATCCATCCATCCATCCATCTTCTACTGCTTGTTCCGTTCGGGGTCGCGGGGGTTGCTGGAGCTTATCTCAGCTGCATTGGGGTGTAAGGTGGGGTACATCCTGGACAAGTCGCCACCTCATCGCAGGGCCAACACAGACAGACAACACTCACATTCAAACACTAGGGCCAATTTAGTGTTGCCAATCAACCTAATTATCCATCCCTTTTCTACTGCTTATTCTCTTTTGGGGTCGCGGGGGGCGCTGGCGCCTATCTCACTTATAATTGGGCGGAAGGCGGGGTACACCCCGGACAAGTCGCCACCTCATCGCAGGGCCAACACACACATATATATATATATATATATATATATATATATATATATATATATATATATATATATATATATATATATATATATATATATATATATATATAGTAGCTCCCTCTCACTCCATGTATATATATACACACACACATCCATACTAAATGGTAAATTGGTTATACTTGTATAGCGCTTTTCTACCTTCAAGGTTACTCAAAGTGCTTTGACACCATTTCCACATTCCCCCATTCACACACTGATGGTCGGAGCAGCCACTATACTTATGTCTATTATATATGTTCTATGTGTACTAGTCCTATACTTATATATGTTGTATACACTATTTATACTAGATCTATGCTTATGTGTATTATAAACACTCGATATATACTGGCTCTATACTCTATATATATTATATGTTTACACCATAGAAATACACTGCACTATTATAAAGTATTCTAAGAATAAGGTTTACCTTGTGTAGTATTATGAACAATTATATTAATAACTTTGTTGTGCCTTGTACAGTATTATGAATAATGATATTAACTTTGTTATACCTTGTCCAATATTATGATAGATAGATAATACTTTATTGATTCCTTCAGGAGAGGTGATATTAATAACTTTTTTGTACCCTGTCCAATATTATGAATAAAAATATTAACTTTGTTGTACCTGGTCCAGTGTTATGAATGATCATTTTAACAACTTTGTTATACTTGGTTCAATATGATGAACAATGAAATTCATAATGTTGCTGGATCTTGTCCAGTATTATGAATGATGATATTAATAACTTGGTCGTACCTCATCCAATATTATGAATGATCATAATAAAAACTTGACTGTACCTTGTCCAGTGGCTGCAGCAAAGACCAAAGGTCGGCTTGGAGACCACTGCACTTTGAAGACGTAGCTGTCAGACACTCGTAGTGACAGCAGAGGGTTGTTTTGCAGCAGAGAATGCAGGTGGGTTAGACCGTCTGTCCCTGCACTCAGAAACAGATTCCTGCAACAAAGACATCAATTCAGCTTACTTTACTTGTAACTGTGGACAGGTGAGCAGTGTATGGAGTGGACAGGTGTCTGTACCTGTGGACAGGTGAGCAGTGTATGGAGTGGACAGGTGTGTGTACCTGTGAAAAGGTGAGCAGTGTATGGAGTGGACAGGGCCACTGCCAGGTTTGAAAGAGAAGACCGCGGGAGCTCTCAGTGGAACACTTTGACTTTCAGGTGGAAGAGCAGCGGGTGTTTGTGAGGACAGAGAGCATCTCAGCAGAAGACCACCCTCAGAACCAACAATCAGAGTGTCTGGGTCCCAGGTGGACAGATCCATGGAGGTGACGCCCACTGTGACAGTTCCTTGGACCTGTACACACACACAAACCCAAAAACTGAATCGAAGAAATCTTCTCCTAAAAAGACACTTTGGAAAACACAACCTGATCATGAAATTATTGAAGAATGAGAACTGTAAGTAAGTTCCATAAGTAAACTCTTTAAGTGGCCAAGTAAGTGAATATGGTAGTAAATAGGTAGGTAATAATAAGTAAGTAAACATGTTAGTAAATAGTTAAGAAAATATGTTAGTAAGTAGGTCAGTAAGTAAATATGTTAATAAATAAGTCAGTAAGTAAATATGTTAGTAAATAGGTCAGTAAATAAATATGTTTGTAAATTGGTCAGTAAGTAAATATGTTAATAAATAAGTCAGTAAGTAAATATGTTAGTAAATAGGTCAGTAAATAAATATGTTTTAAATTGGTCAGTAAGTAAATATGTTCGTAAACAGGTAGGTAAGAAAGTCAGTAAATATGTCATTTAATAGGTAAGTAAGTAAATATGGAAGTAAGTCAATATGTTAGTAAATAGGTAAGTAAGTAAATATGTTTGTAAATAGGTCAGTAAGTAAATATGTTAGTAAATAAATATGTTTGTAAATAGGTAAGTAAGTAAATATGTTTGTAAATAGGTAAGTAATTAAATATTTTCGTAAACAGGTAGGTAAGTAAGTCAGTAAAAATGTTATTTTATAGGTAAGTAAGTCAATATGTTAGTAAATAGGTAAGTAAATAAATATGTTTGTAAATAGGTAAGTAAGTAAATATGTTTGTAAATAGGTCAATAATTAAATATGTTCATAAACAGGTAGGTAAAAAGTCAGTAAATATGTTATTAAATAGGTAAGTCAATAAATATGTTAGTAAATAGGTAAATAAGTCAATATGTTAGTAAATAGGGAAGTAAGTAAATATGTTAATAAATAGGTCAGTAAGTAAATATATTCTTGAATAGGTAAGTAAGTAAATGTGTTAGTAAATAGGTCAGTAAGTAAATGTGTTAGTAAGTATGTTTGTAAATAGGTCAAATTTTTAAATAAGTTCGTAAAGTAGGTAAGTAAGTCAGTAAATATGTAATTTAATAGGTAAGTAAGTAAATATGTTAGTAAATAGGAAAGTAAGTCAGTATGTTAGTAAATAGGTAAGTAAGTCAATATGTTAATAAATAGGTAAGTAAGTAAATATGTCAGTAAGTAAATGTGTTAGTAAGTAGGTAGGTAAGTCAGTAAATATGTTATTTAATAGGTAAGTAAGTAAATATGTTAGCAAATAGGTAAGTAAGTCAATATGTTAGTAAATAGGTAAGTAAGTAAATATGTTAATAAATTGGTCCGTAAGTAAATATGTTCTTAAATAGGTAATTAAGTAAATGTGCTAGTAAATAGGTAAGTAAGTAAATATATTAGTAAATAAGGAAGTAAGTAAATATGTTAGTAAATAGATTGGTAAGTAAATATGTTAGTAAATAGGTCAGTAAGTAAATGTGTTAGTAAATAGGTAAGTAAGTAAGTAAATATGTTAGTAAATAGGCCAGTAAGTAAATGTGTTAATAAATAGGTAAGTAAGTAAATATGTTAGTAAATAGGCCAGTAAGTAAATGTGTTAGTAAATAGGTAAGTAAGTAAATATGTTAGTAAATTAGGAAGTAAGTAAATATGTTAGTAAATAGATTGGTAAGTAAATATGTTAGTAAATAGGTAAGTAAGTAAATGTGTTAGTAAATAGGTAAGTAAGTAAATATGTTAGTAAATAGGTCAGTAAGTAAATGTGTTAGTAAATAGGTAAGTAAGTAAGTAAATATGTTAGTAAATAGGCCAGTAAGTAAATGTGTTAGTAAATAGGTCAGTAAGTACATATGTTAGTAAATAAGTAAGTAAGTAAATATGTTAGTAAATAGGTAAGTAAGTAAATGTGTTAGTAAATAGGTAAGTAAGTAAATATGTTAGTAAATAGGTCAGTAAGTAAATGTGTTAGTAAATAGGTAAGTAAGTAAGTAAATATGTTAGTAAATAGGTAAGTAAGTAAATATGTTAGTAAATAGGCCAGTAAGTAAATGTGTTAGTAAATAGGTCAGTAAGTAAATATGTTAGTAAATAAGTAAGTAAATATGTTAGTAAATAGGTAAGTAAGTAAATGTGTTAGTAAATAGGTAAGTAAGTAAATATGTTAGTAAATAGGCCAGTAAGTAAATGTGTTAGTAAATAGGTCAGTAAGTAAATATGTTAGTAAATAAGTAAGTAAATATGTTAGTAAATAGGTAAGTAAGTAAAAATGTTAGTCAATAGGTCAGTAAGTAAATATGTTCGTAAAAAGGTAGTAAGTTAGTCTGTAAATATGTTAGTAACTAGGTAAGTAAGTAAATAGGAAAGTAAATCAGTAAAAATGTTATTGGGTTAGAAAGTAAGTACATTTGTTAGTAAATGGGTAAGTTAGTAAATATGTTAGTAAAAGTAAAGTACGTGGGTGAGTAAAAATGGAAATACAGTGCATAGATAAATTGATAAAGTACATAGGTAGATAAATAAGTCATATAACATATGATGTAAGTACATTTATGAGTGTGTGGTTACTTTGAAGTTGGTGCCGCAGGAAGGAATCTGTTGTTGGATCAAAATAAAAGCTGATTTCACATCAAATCTTCCTTGCTCGGAATTCAGAGTCCACAGCAGAAGTCTTCCTCCTGAACATGCGCTCAGTACACCAAACTCTCCTTTGGTGTTCAGGGACACCCACGTCACCTACACACACACACACACACACACACACACACAGGTTAGCTATCATTCAATGTAGTACTTTGTATTACTACGAATAGTAACAATATCATCATAATATTTAATATTACTTAAAGTAACAATCTCCCATTGTGTTACAAAAGTAGTGTTTGTCAAGGCGCATTCCTTCGTAGTGTTGGGTGAAAACTAGACACCCAGACGCACCGCCTTACTTTAGAGGTGTAGCTCTTTGTTGTAAAGGTAATAATCCTTACACAGGCTCATACTAATTTTTTTAAATACATTTTACTTCCTCTATTTAGTCAATTTGAATGTCTTGTTGATGCAGTGCCAGACCGAGGACCTCACTAAACAATCCAATCTCCATCAATCCATTTTCTTCCCCTTATCAGAGGTCGGGTGGCGGGGGTCCCCACTTTAAAAGAGTTCACGCACAGGCGTTCTCCTGAAGGCAATCCCACCAACAGGAGGATAAACATACTCGTTTTGAGTGATCGTCGCCGACGACATTACATGTACAAGTTAATGGGAAGTAAAATATTTGGTTCTTCAAAAATGTAGTAGGTGCGGCTTATATATCGTCAGGAACATACGATAGTTAACACATTGTACAGCATGTACCTTTAAGCTGATACAGAGGCGACAGTGTTGACGCTTTTTGATTGATTGATCGAAACTTGATTGATTGATCGAAACTTTTTTTAGTAGATTGCACAGTTCAGTACACATTCCGTACAACTGACCACTAAATGGTAGAACCCGATTAAGTTTTTCAACTTGTTTAAGTCGGGGTCCACGTTAATCAATTCATGGTAAAACGTGTGCAAATGATTCAAAGTCCAGTACTGTGGAAATATGTTTGAATATGATAATCAGTTTATTTGAAGCTATCAAAATGAAATCAAATGCAGGCTATAGAACATAATGTCATTGTTAGTATGCTGACCTTGAATTGAACTATTATGTTAGATCCACTATGGACTGGACTCTCACTATTACGTTAGATCCACTATGGACTGGACTCTCACTATTATGTTAGATCCACTATGGACTGGACTCTCTCTATTACGTAAGATCCACTATGGACTGGACTCTGGCTATTATGCTAGATCCACTATGGACTGGACTCTCACTATTATGTTGGATCCACTATGGACTGGACTCTCACACAATTACGTTAGATCCACTATGGAGTGGACTCTCAGTATTATGCTAGATCCACTATGGACTGGACTCTCACTATTATGTTGGATCCACCATGGACTGGACTCTCACACTATTAAGTTAGATCCACTATGGACTGGACACTCACTATTATGTTGGATCCACTATGGACTGGACTTTCAGAATATTGTGTTAGACCCACTCGATGTCCATTGCATCCGGTCTCCCCTAGAGAACGGGGGGTGGGGGGGATCACCCACATCTGCGGTCCTCTCCAAGGTTTCTCATTGTTATTCACATTGACATCCCACGGGGTTGTGAGTTTTTCCTTGCCCTTATGTGGGCACTGAACCGAATATGTCATTGTGGCTTGTGCAGCCCTTTGAGACACTTGTGGTTTAGTGCTATATAAAGAAACACTGATTGATTGATTGAACATTATTACAGCAGCGAGACCTGACCACGCACGGCTCGGTCGAAAAACTGTTTGTGTCCCCCCAGCAATTGCACCTGAGTGCGACCACTTGAACCCTAGATTAAATGAGGTTACCATGGCAACCGCACCATAGCAAGGGTCCCCCCCCTAATGGGGAACAGTGACAACCATCAGCATGAACAGAGGCCAGCAATCATTGAGAAAACAATATAAACAAAATAAGGAAATTTGGCTCCAACGCACATTATTATTGCGTTAACTGTAATATTTTTACGATTAAAAAAAGATCAATCAATCAATCAATCAATGTTTACTTATATAGCCCTAAATCACTAGTGTCTCAAAGGGCTGCACAAACCACCACGACATCCTCGGTAGGCCCACATAAGGGCAAGGAAAACTCACACCCAGTGGGACATCGGTGACAATGATGACTATGAGAACCTTGGAGAGGAGGAAAGCAATGGATGTCGAGCGGGTCTAACATGATACTGTGAAAGTTCAACCCACAATGGATCCAACACAGTCGCGAGAGTCCAGTCCAAAGCGGATCCAACACAGCAGCGAGATTCCCGTTCACAGCGGAGCCAGCAGGAAACCATCCCAAGCGGAGGCGGATCAGCAGCGCAGAGATGTCCCCAGCCGATACACAGGCAAGCAGTACATGGCCACCGGATCGGACCGGACCCCCTCCACAAGGGAGAGTGGGACATAGAAGAAAAAGAAAAGAAACGGCAGATCAACTGGTCTAAAAAGGGAGTCTATTTAAAGGCTAGAGTATACAAATGAGTTTTAAGGTGAGACTTAAATGCTTCTACTGAGGTGGCATCTCGAACTGTTACCGGGAGGGCATTCCAGAGTACTGGAGCCCGAACGGAAAACGCTCTATAGCCCGCAGACTTTTTTTGGGCTTTGGGAATCACTAATAAGCCGGAGTCCTTTGAACGCAGTGTCTCACCTGACAAACAGGTTCTCTGTGACTGTCTGCTGACATGCCAGTTTGTGCCAGCACCGGGTCTGTGGTCTGACTGGTGTCCCAGACCAGCACTTCTCCGCTGTACAAACCACCTGCAGCACATGTTTCTCGTCACGCATGCAGGGGCAAAATAAATATATTCCAAACAAATCTGAATACCCGCGATGAGGGCCGGCTGCTTGGGGTGGCAGCACAGACACGTCACTGCCGTAGAAACGCTGATGACCACGTCCGCTTGTTGAGGCTTCAGACCTCTATGGTCTAAGTTCCACATGCAAACGTAGGACTTGTCCTGGTTCCAGTCCCCTTCCGCCATCCTGCCGCGGCACAACAAAAGCGGTGTTTGATTGACAGCCGGCATTGTCGTTAACACGCAAACGCACCGCCCATAAGCACAGGCGATGGACGCTCCGGTACAAGTCCACGACACGCTCGTCACGTGAAGACATCGCTCGACGGCCTTGGGGTGTTGAAGTTGGTGAAGACACAACACCTGCACAACAACACACACCCCTAAAGTACATCTACTATTTATAAACATAATATTGGTGTGCAGTGTTGGTATAATCATGATTTACTTCTCACCTTCTGATTGCGTTCTTCCCAGTTGACCTGAAAGTCATCAAACGCGTGACTCTTGGCATTCCTGACCAGCTCTCTGATGACGGCGGCTTCCACGCCGCGCACAAACTCCTTCAGGCCCTCGGAATGGAGCTCGTGTTGTTGATCCTGAAGGAGCTTTGGACTTAAATGATCCGGCTGATCAGTCTGAGTACTTCTCATCACACTACACACACTTTGTACTCCTGCTTCACTGCTGTCAATCACTCTGGTCTGACAGCCTCTCTGAAAAACACACGCACGCACGCACGCACGCACGCACGCACGCGCACACACACACGCACGCACGCACGCACGCACGCGCACACACACACACGCACACACAGGCGGTTTAGCTCGGTTGGTAGAGTGGCCGTGCCAGCAACTTGAAGGTTGCAGGTTCAATTCCCGCTTCTGCCAACCTAGTCACTACTGTTGTGTCCTTGGGCAAGACACTTTACCCACCTGCTTCCAGTGCCAACCACACTGGTTTGAATGTAACTTAGATATTGGGTTTCACTATGTAAAGCGCTTTGAGTCACTAGAGAAAAAGCGCTATATAAATATAATTCACTTCACTTCACACACACACACTTTAGGAAATAGGTGGTTGTTTCATTAAAGGCTTAAGCAGACTACATTTTTCTATTAAAAAATAAAAGCTACGAAAACAAATCCAATCAACATTATATATATATATATATATATATATATATATATATATATATATATATATATATATGTATATGTATAAAATGCAGTCCTCTCCAAGGTTTCTCATAGTCATCATTGTCACCGACGTCCCACTGGGTGTGAGTTTTCCTTGCCCTTATGTGGGCCTACCGAGGATGTCGTTGTGGTTTGTGCAGCCCTTTGAGACACTAGTTATTTAGGGCTATATAAATAAACATTGATTGAATGATATTAAGGTGGGAGCTGCAAATTAACGTCTCACGGGCCACTCTAAAACATAATGTATATATACATATATTTATTTATTTATTATTATTATTTTTTAATTTATACTACCATATTGTATATGCACCTTAGGAGGAGCTGCTCCAATTTCGTTGTTCTTTGAACCTGTTCATTGCAATAATGACAATAAAACTCTATTCTATTCATACATACACACACACACACACACACACACACACACTGACCACTGATTTAAAATCCTTATTATTTTTGAGCAATGACAGTTTTAAAGAAAAATACAGCTTTTATGGCAGCTTTGCGTTATTAAGAGTAAACACTGCAACATTTTCTTGTTACTATTCACCCGTTAGCTTTTTTATTCCACATTTTTAATGTTTTTTTTTTAATGTGCCTGGGGCCGTTAAAAAATGAGCTGTGACCCACAAATGGCCCCTGGGCTAAACTTTGGACACCCCTGATTTATACACATATAATAATGTTTTCTTTTGAGTATCACACAAATCAAACAAAAAAATGGCAAGTACTTTGTTACATTTTGTGCAAACCCTGTTTCCATATGAGTTGGGAAATTGTGTTAGATGTAAATATAAACAGAATACAATGATTTGCAAATCCTTTTCAACCCATATTCAGTCGAATGCACAACAAAGACAACATATTTGATGTTCAAACTCATAAACTTTATTTTTTTTTTGCAAATAATAATTAACTTAGAATTTCGTGGCTGCAACACGTGCCAAAGTAGTTGGGAAAGGGCATGTTCACCGGAGTGTTACATCACCTTTTCTTTTAACAACACTCAATAAACGTTTGGGAACTGAGGAAACTAAATGTTGTAGCTTTGAAATCGTAATTGTTTCCCATTCTTGTTTTATGTAGAGCTTCAGTCGTTCAACAGTCCGGGGTCTCCGCTGTCCTATTTTACGCTTCATAATGTGCCACAAATTTTCGATGGGAGACAGGTTTGGACTGCAGGCGGGCCAGGAAAGTACCCGCACTCTTTTTTTTACAAAGCCACGCTGTTGTAACACTTGTCTTGCTGAAATAATCAGGGGCGTCTATGAAATACATGTTGCTTGGATGGCAACATATGTTGCTCTAAAACCTGAATGTACCTTTCAGCATTAATGGTGCCTTCACAGATGTGTAAGTTACCCATGCCTTGGGCACTAATACACCCCCATACCATCACAGATGCTGGCTTTTCAACTTTGCGCCTATAACAATCCGGATGGTTATTTTCCTCTTTGTTCCGGAGGACACCACGTCCACAGTTTCCAAATATAATCTGAAATGTGGACTCGTCAGACCACAGAACACTTTTCCACTTTGCATCAGTCCATCTTAGATGAGCTCAGGCCCAGCCAAGCAGGCCGCTATTCAGGATATTGTTGATAAATGGGTTTGGTTTTGTATAGTACAGTTTTAACTAGCACTTACAGATGTAGCGACCAACTGTAGTTACTGACAGTGGTTTTATGAAGTGTTTCTGAGCCCATGTGGTGATATCCTTTACACACTGATGTCGTTTTTTGATGCAGTACCGCTTGAGGGATCAAAAGTCCGTAATATCATCGCTTACGTGCAGTGATTTCTCCAGATTCTCTGAACTTTTTGATGATTTTACGGACCGTAGATGGTAAAATCCCTGAATTCCTTGCAATTGCTCGTTGAGAAATGTTGTTCTAAAACTGTTCGACAATTTGCTTACAAAGTGGTGACCCTCACCCCATCCTTGTTTGTGAATTACTTAGCATTTCACGGAAGCTGCTTTTATACCCAATCATGGCACCCACCTGTTCCCAATTAGCCTGCACACCTGTGGGATGGTCCATATAAGTGTTTGATGAGCATACCTCAACTTTATCAGTATTTATTGCCACATTTCCCAACTTCTTTGTCACGTGTTGCTGGCATCAAATTCTAAAGTTATTGATTATTTGCAAAAAAAAAAAAATGTTTATCAGTTTGAACATCAAATATGTTGTCTTAGTAGTGCATTCAATTGAATATGGGTTGAAATCGATTTTCAAACCACTGTATTCCGTTTATATTTACATCTGACACAATTTCACAACTCATATGGAAACGGGGTTTGTACATTAAAGATGCTAAAAGCGAGCACACAGCTATAATTAGAATAATTATCTAGTTAGATAAAATGAATAATTGTTCACGTACCGATTCCTGGGCCAAATGCTGACATTTTGTCCATGACGACTCAATACTCACAGACATTTGATGCTCGTCACTAAACATATCGGTGAATTATAATTATTATTCTTAAAATATATCAATAAATACTATTTCCTGTCCTTAAAGTGCATTAAATGCGTTGTTGTCATAACAGCCGTCAACAAAAATCGTCTCTTCTTTTTCTTCTTCTATGGTTACTTCTCCTTCTCCTTTGGTGGTGGTGGCAACCCGGTTTATATGCGCAACAGCGCCACTAAGAGGATGTTAGAAGAGGTGTTGTATATACTGTATGTACAGTGGGGCTAAAAAGCATTTAGTCAGCCAGCGATTGTGCAAGTTCTCCCACTTAAAATGATGACAGAGGTCTGTAATTTTCATCATAGGTACACTTCAACTGTGAGAGACAGAATGTGAAAAAAAAAATCCAGGAATTCACATTGTAGGAATTTTAAAGAATTTATTCGTAAATTATGGTGGAAAATAAGTATTTGGTCAACCATTCAAAGCTCTCACTGATGGCTCCAGATCTCACGATACATGGCCCCATTCGTTCTTTCCTTAACACGGATCAATCGTCCTGTCCCCTTAGCAGAAAAACAGCCCCAAAGCATGATGTTTCCACCCCCATGCTTCACAGTAGGTGTGGTGTTCTTGGGATGCAACTCAGTATTCTTCTTCCTCCAAACACGACGAGTTGAGTTTATACCAAAATGGATACATGGATGATACAGCAGAGGATTGGGAGAATGTCATGTGGTCAGATGAAACCAAAATAGAACTTTTTGGTATAAACTCAACTCGTCGTGTTTGGAGGAAGAAGAATACTGAGTTGCATCCCAAGAACACCATACCTACTGTGAAGCATGGGGGTGGAAACATCATGCTTTGGGGCTGTTTTTCTGCTAAGGGGACAGGACGATTCATCCGTGTTAAGGAAAGAATGAATGGGGCCATGTATCGTGAGATTTTGAGCCATCAGTGAGAGCTTTGAATGGTTGACCAAATACTTATTTTCCACCATAATTTACAAATAAATTCTTTAAAATTCCTACAATGTGAATTCCTGGATTTTTTTTTCACATTCTGTCTCTCACAGTTGAAGTGTACCTATGATGAAAATGACAGACCTCTGTCATCATTTTAAGTGGGAGAACTTGCACAATCGGTGGCTGACTAAATACTTTTTTGCCCCACTGTATATCAGCCCCTAATATAAATAAGAATATGTATCATCATTATTGGCTATCTGTAATAAATACTAGCATGATGGGATCGATAATTTTGTTGCAGCTTCTCTTCGAAACGTACAGAAAATCCCTCTAATGTCCTCACAGAGTTTATGTAGCTGCAGTTTTCTTTCTGACGTCATGTTTCTAATATATATATATATATATATATATATATATATATATATATATATACACACACAATAGTAGTTTGCTTATTTCAATTCTTTTGTCTTTATTACATATTGTGTAATTCATTTTTATCCCATATTTGTTCCCACTACTGCACCTTAAAATTGAGTCTTTAATCTCGTTAAATGCAAAAATAATGACAATAAAGTCCATTCTATTCTATTCCATTCTATTATATTCTATTCTATGACTGGCTCATATTTTAGTGCTGGCAACTGTAGGGCGTTGATAAGCACTAAATTATTAGTGATGTAGATCAAATTAGTAACATTTGCAAAAGCCATACAAAGTCAATATATATTAGTGCACAAAATACTTATTGCTAAAGTAGCTATTTTGTCTCATCGATTAAAAAAAAAAAAAAAGTCTTCTTCCAGTGGTGTTCTGAACGTGGCCTGTGGGTGGCAGTAATGCGCATTTTTTGCACCGACAGTTCCTTAAAAAAAGCAGTAGAAGTAGAATATCAACAAGCGCTTTCTTAAAAAGACTACAATTTGGAGAATTATTCATGAGACAGAAACGTTCAACGTAAGTGCTTCACGGATTTAAAAATACTTAGACTAATTTTATTATCGAAAGGTTGTCCTAAATCAGCTATTAATGTCTGCTCTTTTCGTCGCTAAACTATTAAGCCGACATATGCCTCTCAGTAGAGGCAGCTAGCATGCTAGCTTGGTCTGCATATTGACACTAAAACACAACATGATACTTTTTATTTTTATTTTTAAATTAATTGTGTTATATTTCGGCTTTTATTGGCTTTGTGGTCGAAGCAGATCACCGTCTAACGCTTCTTTTTCGCCTGTTGAAGTCGAGCAACTGTGTAGTGAAAGTGCATTTTGGGACTAGCGGTAGGAAATGGATGGATGGATGGAGTTGAAATGAGTTTGAGTTTATTTGGAGCATGCATGTATACAATGTGATACATCACACATGTATGCATACAACATGATACATCACACATGCATGCATACAACATGCCACAACACACATGCATGCATACAACATGACACATCACACTTGCATGCATACAACATGACACAACACACATGCATGCATACAACATGACGCATCACACATGCATGCATACAACATGACACAACACACATGCATGCATACAACATGACGCATCACACATGCTTGCATACAACAGGATACATCACACATGTACGCATACAACATGACACAACACACATGTATGCATACAACATGACACAACACACATGCATGTATACAACATGATACATCACACATGCAGGCATAAAACATGACGCATCACACATGCATGCATACAACAGGATAAATCACACATGCATGCATACAACATGACACAACACACATGCATGCATACAACATGACGCATCACACATGCATGCATACAACATGACACAACACACATGTATGCATACAACATGACACAACACACATGCATGTATACAACATCACACATGAATGCATACAACATGATACATCACACATGCATGCATACAACATGACACAACACACATGTATGCATACAACATGACACAACACACATGCATGTATACAACATCACACATGCATGCATACAACATGATACATCACACATGCATGCATAAAACATCTCACATGCATGCATACAACATTATACATCACACATGCATGCATACATCATGACGCATCACACATGCATATATACAACATGATACATCACATGTGCATACAACATGACACATTACACATGCATGCATACAACATGATACATCACACATACATGCATGCAACATGACACATCACACATGCATGCATACAACATGACACATCACACATGTATGCATACAACATGACACAACACATGCATACATACAACATGATGCATCACACATGCATGCATACAACATGATACATCACACATGTATGCATACAACATGACACAACACACATGCATGTATACAACATCACACATGCATGCATACAACATGATAGATCACACATGCATGCATACAAAATCACACATGCATGCATACAACATCACACATGCACGCATACAATATGATACATCACACATGCATGCAACATGACAAATCAGACATGCATGCATACAACATGACACATCACTAATGCATGCATACAACATGACGCATCACACATGCATGCATACAACATGACAAATCGCACATGCATGCATACAACACGACGCATCACACATGCATGCATACAACATGACAAATCGCACATGCATGCATACAACATGACGCATCACACATGCATGCATACAACATGACACATCACACATGCATGCATACAACATGATACATCACACGTGCATACAACATGACCTATCACACATGCATGCATACAACATGACACATCACACATGCATGCATACAACATGATACATCACACATGTATGCATACAACATGACACATCACACATGCATGCATACAACATGATACATCACACATGTATGCATACAACATGACACATCACACATGCATGCATACAACATGACACATCACACATGCATGCATACAACATGATACATCACACATGTATGCATACAACATGATACATCACACATGTATGCATACAACATGACACATCACACATGCATGCATACAACATGACACATCACACATGTATGCATACAACATGACACAACACATGCATGCATGCATGCATGCAACATGACACATCACCATTTCCAGTTCCTCTATTCAACATGTTCGAAATGTAGTAGGAAGAAGCAGTTTATTTAATCCCACCACTTATTTTACTTAAAAGTTGCTCAAACTTTTTTCACGTCCCATTCCCAATTTATTCTCAATATACTCCATAAGTAATAACAATAAAAATAAATAAATAATAGTTGGTGAAGTAAGTTATGTTTCATATGGTGAGATGAGTAAGATTATCTTGAAAATGAATGGATAGATGAGACAAGTTCAGAGTGTTTATCATGGTTCTTCTTCTGTGTACTTTGTTAACACTTAAAGTTTGAAGAGTTTATTGAAGTGGATCATGTTAGTACATTGTTTGATTTATTTGCTTAATTCCATTCCATAATTTAATTCCACATCCTGATATACTGGAGGTCACAAGTGTTGTACGTGCATACAAATGTTTAAAATTACATTTTTCTCTAAGATTGTATTTCTTAAGAAGAATTGTTGTATAATCTTGGGTAGCAGATTATAGTTTGCTTTGTGTATAATTTTAAACGTTTAAAAAATTCACTATGTTGTGGAATTGCAGTATTTTTGATTAAATAAATAAAGGTTTTGTATGTTCTCTATATCCAACATTATGTATTATTCTAACTGATGTTTTTTTTAACACCGTTAATAAACGAAGTGTACTTTTGTAGTTATTTCCCCATATTTCTACACAAAAACTCCGATATGGTAACGCCAGCGAACAGTAGCGAGAGATGTTAAAGTTGAATGATCTTGTGTTCAGCTTCCTGTAGTGATGGCGGCACCGCTACCACAGAAGCCAGGCATGGCAGGGATGCCCCCACAGCAGCAGCAGCAGTCACACATGCCCCCCACTGGCGCCTTGGTCGCGGGTCAGCAGCCAATGGCACCCCAGGGTGCCCTGAGAGAGATCTCCCCTGTGTTTCTCTGTCGGATCGGACAGGAGACCGTCCAGGACATTGTCACTCGCACCATGGAGATCTTTCAAATCACACGAGCCACGCAGGTAAGAGAAAACTTTTTCCCCCTCAGACACACCATGTACAAGTGTAGCATTTAATCGATATCGATTTACAGTATATTCTTTAGATTCAGCTACATTAAAGGCCTGCTGAAATGAGATTTTCTTATTTAAACAGGGATAGCAGATCCATTCTATGTGTCATACTTGATCATTTCGCGATATTGCCATATTTTTGCTGAAAGGATTTAGTAGAGAACATCGATGAGAAAGTTTGCAACTTTTGGTCGCTAATAAAAAGCCTTGTCTTTATCGAAAGTAGCAGACAATGTGCGTGTGACGTCACGGGTTGTAGGGCTCCTCACATCCTCACATTGTTTATAATCATAGCCTCAAGCAGCAAGAGCTATTCAGACCGAGAAAGCGACAATTTCCCCCTTAATTTGAGCGAGGATGAAAGATTTGTGGATGAGGAAAGTTAGAGTGAAGCACACAAAAAAAAGAAAAGAAAAAGTGACGGCTCTGGGCAGCGGCAGCGTTTTAGATGTAATTAGACACATTTACTAGGATAATTCTGAAAAAACCCTTATCTGGTTATTGTGTTAATAACATTTTAGTGAGATTCTAAAGTCATACCTGAAAGTCGGATGGCTACGGTGAACGCCAGTGTCTCTGAGAGAAGCTGAGGAGCCAAGATCACAGATCCCTTTTTGACAGCTACAGGAGGAGGTCCCATAATCCACTGAAGTCTCCGGTAAGAGCCGACTTAATATCACAATTTTCCCATCAGAAAACTTGCTGGTTGACGTAGGGAAAAATGATCGCTTGACCGCTCTGTGTTAAAGCTTCACAACAAACAAGGAAACACCGGCTGTGTTTCGGTGCTAAAGGCAGCTGCTTTCCACCAACAGCATTCTTCTTTGACGTCTCCATTATTAATTGAACAAATTGCAAAATATTCAGCAACACAGGTGTCCAAAATACTGTGTAATTATGCGATGAAAAGAGATGTCCGCTCCAACCCGAAACGTCATCATTTCGCGACGTTTTCAACAACAAACTCCGCGGGAAATTTAAAATTGTAATTTAGTAAACTAAAAAGGCCGTATTGGCATGTGTTGCAAGGTTAATATTTCATGATTGATATATAAACTATCAGACTGCGTGGTCGCTAGTAGTGGGTTTCAGTAGGCCTTTAATCTATGGTTGACAAGTTTGCCTTCCGGAAGACAGGTATCGATCTTGCATCGTTTTAAAAGGAAATGAACATTATTTTATCGATACTGGAAAAAGGAAAACATTGGCTTAAAGAAGCACGACCAATTTAGTGATTAGGATTGTACATGTTACTCAAGTGTGCGTCATCGCCATCAGTCGCCAAAACAAGAATAACGGATAGGTATGGTGGCCGATAAAGGTCACAACAAATACAAACATAAGACAGTATAAATATCACACAACCACTTTCAACTACAACACGATCGCAAAAGCCACAACAAATACAAACGCCACAACACAACTTTACGCCACAAAAGCTGCGACGACAGAAGTAGTGTGTTAGTGTTATGGAAAAGGTGAAAACATGTCCACCGTCGCTTCCGTTTTGTCTTTGTATTCTAGTGTTTTGCCTAGTACTTGTGTCGTGGCTTCATGTTGTCGTGTTGTGGCGTTTACCTTTGTTGTGGGTTTTCTCTGCTACCTCGCTTCACAAAATAATTACAGCATGCTTAGTATCACCGCCTGGTCAAACTCGTGACGTCACAAGTGACACTTCCCCTGTCATCTTTTTCAAAATGGAGGAGGCTGATTTCAATACCGGTAATTTAAAATTGCATAAAGGGAAGGAGAGTAAGAGCTATTCAGTAGGGTTTAATGTCCAAGCTTACATCACACTCAAATTTTTACTGCATGACTTAGGTTAGTGCCGGAGTGAGAAGAGGTGTTAAAATAATTAGCGCATGCTTACTGTGAGGGACTCCCAGTCTTCCTTGTGTGGGTTGCTGTGACACTGGACACACGACGCATCGTAGCAGGTTTGATTCAGATTTATTCTTTCAGTAAATCTGTCTTCGGGCCAGTCGGGCGCGCCCATTTCTAGTGCGCCGGCCCTGCTTCCTGGTCGCGATGCACCTTTCTTTCGGTGCTCGCCTGCTGCGTCTGTGGCGGGGACTCATCTTGGCGTGCTCTGTTGCCGGGCTTGTGGTCGGGCTGCCGTGGTTTCCCCTTCGCCTCTCTTATAGTCAATGAGCAGATGCGCAGATTGTGAGCAAGTGTGTGTCTTACGCACCTGACTCAGATTGCCGTTCTCGTGCCGCTCCGCGTCCGTCACGCCTCTCTTCGCCGCCGCATGCCTCGCCTCCTGGCCTCCATCTTGGTCCAGAACGCCTCTGTCCGCCCGCTGTCGGCCCGTCGGCTGCGTCTCCCCACACTTACTTTTACCGCATGCCTTTGGTAAGTGCAGGAGTGAGAAGAGTTTTTAAATTAATTAGCGCCCCGGCGGCAATTCAAAGAAATACGGTATATTGTCCCTCAATCGTATCAGCAACCAAAAATTCCCGATGGAATCGAATTGTTGTTGAAATGAATCGTTATCCACCCACAATTTTCTTTGCCACTTGTCCTCAATAGCTTCCCAACGGCGTGACTCAGAGCCAGGCCATGTACCAGGATCGCTTCGGCAAACTTCAGGAACACCTGAGGCAGCTCGCCCTGCTCTTCCGCAAGCTCCGCCTCCTCTATGAACGCTGCGTGGAGATGACTGCTGACCTGCAGGAGGGGCCGGGAGAGGTCAGAATATTTCATTGTTCGTACGCACACGTGGCATAAAGTCTATATCAAAATGTACAGCACAGGACAACTGAAGGCATCAAAACTATGAATAAACAAGTGGAGTTATGTACTTAACAAAATAAGTTGAAATAACTGAAAACATGTTTTATATTCTACTTTCTTCAAAATAGCAGCTTTTTGCGCTGATTACTGTTTTGCACACTCTTGGCATTCTCTCAAGAGCTTCAAGAGGTAGTCACCTGAAATGGTTTTCACTTCACAGGTGTCATAGTTGTGATGCCTTCAGTGACAATCTACAAATAGTCATGAAAATTAAAAAAAAAAAATACATTGAAATGAGAAGGTGTGTCCAAACTTATGTCCTGTACTGTATATTCCGGCCTGTTGCGATAACGATATACATCGCAATATATTTTTGGGGTCAGTAAATGATTGAACAATTATTTCAAAATGGTTTACAAAGGTGCATAATTTGGCTGGTAACATATTGCACAATTTCTGGTTGTATTGTTTTTTGTTAACGGTTAATAATATACTTCAATCAATCAATCAATCAATGTTTACTTATATAGCCCTAAATCACTAGTGTCTCAAAGGGCTGCACAAACCACTACGACATCCTCGGTAGGCCCACATAAGGGCAAGGAAAACTCACACCCAGTGGGACGTCGGTGACAATGATGACTATGAGAACCTTGGAGAGGAGGAAAGCAATGGATGTCGAGCGGGTCTAACATGATACTGTGAAAGTTCAACATGATACTGTGAAAGTTCAATCCATAATGGATCCAACACAGTCGCGAGAGTCCAGTCCAAAGCGGATCCAACACAGCAGCGAAAGTCCCGTTCACAGCGGAGCCAGCAGGAAACCATCCCAAGCGGAGGCGGATCAGCAGCGCAGAGATGTCCCCAGCCGATACACAGGCGAGCAGTTCATGGCCACCGGATCGGACCGGACCCCCTCCACAAGGGAGAGTGGGACATAGAAGAAAAAGAAAAGAAACGGCAGATCAACTGGTCTAAAAAGGGAGTCTATTAAAGGCTTGAGTATACAAATGAGTTTTAAGGTGAGACTTAAATGCTTCTTCTGAGGTGGCATCTCGAAAATATGTTTCTTACTGTTGAAACATGGTTCTGTCTACATTTATGTTAAAATATAATAGACAGGTATTTTTTTGTTGTTTGGATACTTTACATTAGTTTTGGGTGATAGTACACATTTGTGTATCAATCCAATACCAAGTAGTTACAGGGTCAGTATCAGAGGTGGGTAGTAACGCGCTACATTTACTCCGTTACATCTACTTGAGTAATTTTTAGAATAAATTGTACTTCTAAAAGTAGTTTTTATGCAACATACTTTTACTTTTACTTGAGTATATTTATAGAGAAGAAACGCTACTTTTACTCCGCTCCATTTATCTACTATCAGCTCGCTACTCGCTATTTTTTTTTTTTATCGATCTGTTGATGCACGCTTTGTTTTGATTTTGTCAGACACGCATTCAAAGTAGGAACTACGCATGCCCGCGTTTCACCAATCAAATGCAGTCACTGGTGACGTTGAACCAATCAAACAAAACCAGTCGGTCACGTGACCGTCACACGTCGAATCCGACCTAAAAAAGTTGAAAAACTTATCGGGGTGTTAATTGTACGGAATATGTACTGTACTGTGCAATCTACTAATAAAAGTTTCAATCAATCAATCAAAAGTGTAAAGGAAAAAAGACACTTTTTATTTCAACCGTACTTCCTGTCACAAGCCTAAAGACTGATCGCACAGTTCCTGTCTTCACAATAAAAGCACCGCTCCATCGCGCCTGCGCTAACAAAATACGAGTCTCCGAAAGCCAGCTCAAACAGGCTAGCAAGCTACGGAGTTTGCCGCCAATGTATTTCTTGTAAAGTGTATAAAAACAAATATGGAAGCTGGACAAATAAGATGCCAAAAACCAACGACTTTCATGTGGTATTAGACAGAAAAGAGGAACTTTTTTTCTCCACCATTTGCAAATGTGGACATTATCAGCACTAAACTGTCTGATTCCAATCAATGCAAGTCATCAGAATCAGGTAATACACCAACTTATATTCGTCTTCATGAAAGATAGGAATCTATATGTTAAACATGCGTGTATATTCATTAAAACACCTTTAACATGTCAACAACAACGGCAAAATAAATAACTAAATTATATACTGTATATATAAATGTATGTATGTATATATATATATATATATATATATGAGGTAGATCACCTCGACTTGGTCATTTATTAAGTAATTGATTAACGTTGAAAAACTTATTGGGGTGTTACCATTTAGTGGTCAATTGTACAGTATATGTACTGTACTGTGCAATCTACTAATAAAAGTTTCAATCAATCAATCAATCAATCAATCAATCAATCAATGCCTACTGAGCCTATGGTGCTGTTAAGTTATTGTGGCTCAATGGGGCTTATTTTTTTTATTTTCATGTATTATTATTTAATATATATTATTGTTTTAGTTGGTTAAAAGATATTCCTGGCTATGAATTTGCTCATTGCTATTTTTGTTTTTGTTCATTATTTGTTGCCGTCATCATTAAACAAACAGGTTACTCATCAGTTACTCAGTACTTGAGTAGTTTTTTCACAACATTCTTTTTACTTTTACTCAAGTAAATATTTGGGTGACTACTCCCTACTTTTACTTGAGTAATAAATCTCTAAAGTAACAGTACTCTTACTTGAGTACAATTTCTGGCTACTCTACCCACCTCTGGTCAGTATTAAGTATACTGATACTTCAACTTTTTAATACCATTCAATGATTACATTTTTGATCACATTTGTAATCAGACAAAAACACAGGATGGCGTTGGAACAATATCAATTAAATATTTAAATAATTTCCAACTATTGACTCTGATGACAATCCTTTTAGATGTATTTCCACAGTAAGTAAACTAAGATAATCGACAACATTTTTTGATTGTAAAACAAAAATAATGATCCCACCACTTTTATATAAATACACTTGGTATTGTTATTGTCGATGTTTATATCAATCCCCCTACCTTAGTTTACATTCAAAAGCGCCAGCTTGTGTTTTTGCATATCTTCCTATGTTGTGTAGTGTATGTTTAAATAGTAAAATGGTAAATGGTTGTACTTGTTTAGCGCTTTTCTTCCCCTTTTTGAGGAGCCCAAAGCGCTTTTGACTGTATTTCCACATTCACCCATTCACACACACATTCACACACTGATGGCGGGAGCTGCCATGCAAGGCGCTCACCAGGGCCCATGAAGTGTCTTGCTTAAGGACACAACGGACGTGACTAGGATGGTAGAAGGTGGGGATTGAACCAGGAACCCTCTGATTGCTGGCACAGCCACTCTACCAACTTCGCCACGCCGTTTAGCCCGTCCTCGTCCTCCACTTTTAAGAAATATAGTTTTTTTGCCGCCATGGAGGCGAAAATTTCCGAATTACAAGTGGCTTTGCACGGTGGAAGCACATTAGCCGTGAGCGAGAATGCTAAATTGTGCTGAGGGCGCGGGCGCCCGCTTGTCGCTGTCAAACTGGCGGGCCACAACAAGAATGTGTCCTCAACATGCGTTATCACGATTTAATGAGTTTTAAAAACTATATCGTTATGATTAGCTGTTGTGTAGCTCCTAGCTAATAAAAAAATAAAGAATAGATTCACATCCAAATCACATTTCTTATTCATCCTTATTACTTTTTATAAGAATATATATATATATAAAAAAAAAAACTGTTTAGGCCATCTCCATGAAACCATAAGGAGCTTGCCTAACCTGTGATCTGTTTTGAAAAGCTTCCATTATGATTATAATACATTGCACAAATCTGTTTGAATTGAGAATTGATTTTGAATCCAATCGTCACCCCAGGAATCGGATTCAGATCGAATCTTTAGGTGTCCAAAGACTCACATGCCTAGCCTACCATTTTTACCTTTTCATCCAACACTTTTTTTTATATATATATATATATATATATATATATATATATATATATATATATATATATATATATATATATGTCTTGATTGGATTTTTCCAGAGAATAGTGCTCGATACCGTGGTATAGCGCAATATGTGTGTGTGTGAAAAATCACAAGACTACTTCATCTCTACAGAATTGTTTCATGAGGGGTTCCCTCAATCATCAGATTTTTTTTTCCTTTTTTTTCTCATCTCTCAATCGTCTCCTGATTATTGAGGGAACCCCTCATGAAACAGTTCTGTAGATATGAAGTAGTCTTGTGATTTTTCCCACACCTACATATATATATATATTAGGGGTGGGCAAATTAGTGCGTTAATTATGAGTTAACTCATCAATCTATTAACGCCGACAATTATTTTATCGCACAATTGCGTATGTTGTTTACATGCTTTTATTTTGTTAACGCCTTTTCTTAACAAGATGGCGTCGCCCGGCGTGGAGGGGCTCTTGGTAAAGATGGAACATTTGGCAAAAATACCGGACAATTCTGCAAATTTCATGGCTGGCTTACAGCGTGGTCACTCCGGGATCACTTACGACCGCCAGACAATTCTGGATGTGGATAGATCGGGCCGTTTTGGACTGAATGACGCGTGCTTGCTAGACCGGCTAGCTAGCATGGGAATACTTTGCCGGCTACATCCAGCGGCCTGTGAAGCAGCGGACTATATGTGTTGTCTGTCTATTTATGAATAATGCAGACCAGGAGTGTTGGCTGAGTTCTTAACGTTTGCTTTCAGAGCGTGCATATCACAACATACAAGATGCCGTCATGGCGACACAACCTATCCCGGGCTACCGCGCATGCTCGTCACTCCTGTTGCATGCTGGGTAGGGTAGTTCTTTTATTTCCTGGCTCATAACATCACAATATAGTACCATGTATATGATGCGTTCAGTTTATCAAAGCACCAAGCAAACAATCGGAAAATTCCCATCATATCAATTCCTAGATATGGTCATAATTATTTTAAGTGCACTACGCAGAATAAACACAACATTATTAATATTGCTACTACGGATAATTTGATCAAAAATTCCCTAAAACAGCCCACTAACTATAATATAGGTTTTTTAAACATAAGATCCCTGATAAAAAAAAAATGTTTCTGCTGTTACCTCAGAAATTGCCTGTTCAGATGTTATGATTGTGGCTCAGAGATTTGTATGTAGATTATATTTATTTTCCATAACAAACAGGATAACTTAAATACCCTGGCAGTGGTAGTAATAAGCTTAAATTTTTGTATTTGGTCACATTTTTAGTAGACCCATACTAAATTCATAAAAGAACCAAACTTCATGAATGCTTTTTGTGACCAACAAGTATGTGCTAAAATCCCTCTATCACAAAAAAATAAGAGTTGTAGAAATTATTGGAAACTAAAGACAGCCATGACATTATGTTGTTTACAAGTGTTTGTAAACTTTTGAGCACGACTGTATATATATATATACATATATATATATATATATATATATTTGTTCTCAGCTTGTGCCCTATGTTGGAGAAGAGCTGGTCAACGTCAGAGTGGAGCCTTGTAGTCCTGCTGTCCACCAAGAGAGGAAAGAAGTCCTCGAGGTATGTTCTGCTTCTCTTGTGTCATAATCTGCAAGCTGCGAAGTGTTTGCTCAAGCTATATTTAGTACCTAAACTGAAGAGAATGGTGTAAACACTCCTAAACTAAATTGCTGGCATACAGTATTATTATTAACCAGCCTTATATTGTAGTTATATTTATGTGGAATTGATATGGTCACAAAAATTCAAATTGCTCTTTTCCTTGTCTTACCCACAAACCTCCAATGTATTTTGAACATCCAGATGCTTTGTGCATGCATATCTGCAAGGTTACATTTCAGCACCCAGAAAATAGCAAAAAGTACACTAATAAAAGCCGTTATTTGCTTATTTTGATACTCCAAACTCTAAAATAAGTCAGTCCCAGTCATTAAACACACATTAAGAAAGGTTCCCATGCATAGAGATCACAGTGTTGTATTTCCAAACGTATAGTTGCACCACATTACAGCTTGTCAAAGCACCTACCTGCTGGGAAAATGTAAAATGATGGTAAAGCCGCAATACGTCCATGCAGCCTGCAGATGGCGCCAAATCACCACTTTATATTTAAGTTACAATAAGAATGGTTATACTTGTTATTAAAGGCCTACTGAAATTAGATTTTCTTATTTAAACAGGGATAGCAGGTCCATTCTATGCCTCCCGTCCAAAGGCAAAACCTAGTAACTCACTTCTAGCTGATTTAGAGAAAACAAAGGAAAACCAATCTTATCTTGATGCTGTCTTACAAAGATCTACAAAGTCATCAAACGTATAGATGTTTTCTTGAGCTTTCATTTTCTTGCCGATCGAGCCATGGGTTGAATCTGCTCTCATGAACGTGTGCCCTTTCTCCAGATATTTTATCACAATCTCGGGTGGGCCCCATTCTGCGTTTGCACATTGGGCAAGAGCCGTGTACAGCGTCCAGTTTTTATTTTGACCTCCACAGTTATCTGCCTAAAAGAGTATGCAAGGGGAAGAATCAAGAACAATACATTTAATGAAGATGCTTGCAACGTCCCGGGCCAATCTTCCAAATGTCCCCTCGTGCGATAATATCACATAATCAGGTTGACCGTCGGCCCCCATTCGTGCAAATGTCTCATTAAAGACAATAAGGCGACTGACAAAGAAGCTCCGATTGGTCCCTTGAGATACTAGGTTTTTCTGTTGTATCTACGCGGTTATGTGGTATTTGCTAGGTCCTGCCGTGCGCGTAACAGCTTACTTACGGAACAAATTACAATATCGCATACACTAATGTAAAGCATATCACTTAGTAACTCCAAAATTATTATCAGCTCAGTTTTGACCAAAATTGAGTTGCTGGGTTTTGCCTTTGGACAGGAGATGTGTCATACTTGATCATTTATTTTTGCTGAAAGGATTTAGTAGAGAACATCGACGATAAATTCGCAACTTTTGGTCGCTAATAAAAAAAGCCTTGCCTTTACCGGAAGTAGCAGACGATGTGCGCGTGACGTCACGGGTTGTAGGGCTCCTCACATCCTTACATTGTTTATAATCATAGCCACCACCAGCAAGAGCGATTTGGACCGAGAAAGCGACGATTTCCCCATTAATTTGAGCGAGGATGAAAGATTTGTGGATGAGGAAAGTTAGAGTGAAGCACTAAAAAGAAAAAGAAAAAAGAAAGAAAAGGCGACGGCAGTGGGAGCGTTTCAGATGTTATTAGACACATTTACTGGGATAATTCTGGAAAATCTCTTATCTGCTTATTGTGTTAATAGTGTTTTAGAGATATTATAAAGTCATACCTGAAAGTCAGAGGGCTCTGAGGGAAGCCAATGGAGGAGCCAAGATCACAGCTGCCTATTTGACAGCTACAGGAGGTCGCATAATCCGCTCAAGTCTCCGGTAAGAGCCGACTTAATATCACAATTTTCCCATCTAAAAACTTGCTGGTAGAGAAACACGTTCGCTTGACCACTCTGTGTTAAAGCTTCACAACAAACAAACACCGGCTGTGTTTCGGTTGTTAAAGGCAGCTGCAATCCACCGCTTTCCACCAACAGCATTCTTCTTTGACGTCTCCATTATTAATTGTAAATATTGCAAAAGATTCAGCAACATAGATGTTTAAAATTCTGTGTAATTACGCGATTAAAGCAGACTACTTTTAGCCATTAGTGGTGCTGGGAGAACATGTCCGCTCCAACCAATAACGTCACAAGCACGCGTCTACATAAGCGTCATCATTCCGCGACGTTTTCAACAGGATACCTTTTATTTAAAATTGTAATTTAGTAAACTAAAAAGGCCGTATTGGCATGTGTTGCAATGTTAATATTTCATCATTGATATATAAACTATCAGACTGCGTGGTCGCTAGTAGTGGCTTTCAGTAGGCCTTTAAATATGTCATTCATTTGTAATTTTGAAGTAAATGTAATTATTTAATAATGGAATTACTTATTTAAATATTTAATTGATTGTTAAAATTGTATTCATTTGGTTCAGGGATCGGTAACTTTTACCGTTCAAAGAGCCATTTTGGACCCGTGTCACAAAGCGAAGAAGACAATAGGAGACGTAAACATTCTCAAGAATGTCTGCCGGCAGTCACCCAGTTAATAAGTATTAGGACGTGCTATGAAGCCTTTGCCTTTGTCGCCATCTACAAAATGTACAATCTACTTGTCAGCCCAGCAATATTTTGTGTGTGGCTTCCGCAGACACACGCACACGACTGCAAGGCATACTGGGTGACACAGAGTACACTAATGGTTGTGATATTAACAATTTTAACACTCTTACTAATATGCGCCACGCTGTGAAGCCACACCAAACAAGAATGACAAACACATTTCGGGAGAACATCTTCACAGTATTCAATGTCATTTCATGATTTATTGACGTAATGACACAGGTCCATCAAATCAATCATTATTCAATATTTAAATAATTATTGAAAAGATTAATTGGCGTTACAAAACTGAATGGATAACAGTACAATTATTATAATCAATGACACTTTAACTAAGGGTTTAAAGATGAGTTATTTCTAAATTTGTTCCAACTGACCCTTCATAGGCAAGGGTCTGCGTTTATATTCTCCCAGCTGACTCGTAGGTTACAAAGCACTCTTAAGTCGCTTCCTGCTTGACTCAAAGACCCCCTCCCAATGTGGTCCGTACGCAGAAAGTGCGCCAGAAGAACCAGGAAATGAAGGTTCTCATGGATCAGATGAGGAACCTGCTGTGGGACGTCAACGCCATGTTGACGCTTAGGAAATGATCAATTCGATGCACAGACTTTTCAAATGTCCAAGTTGGCCATGAACTGCACAACGGATACGGGGGACATCTTATTTCTGTAAGTTGCACTGTTTTTGTTTGGAGTTTATAGCCGAAACCTACAATTATGTCGGGTTTTCTGTTTGATGAACTCCACACTACTTTCCACCTCCTTTTTTTTTTTACCGCAATAAGTTATTGTTCATTTTTGCAAAACAAATATTTGCTTTTTGTGCCGCAATGTGTGAACTTATCATCTGACACCGATCAGAGCCATTCTTCCAGAAAACTCAATGTGTTTATGATATTGTGCTCTTTATGTTCCCAAAGTTGGTGGGTTCTAATTAAATCCCCTTGGCAGCTATGTTCATCTCAGGTGCCTCGTACAGCTAGTGTGTATGTGCTTCATTAGTCTTCCTCAGTGCTCCACACTGTTGACCTTTTGGATTTTCAGACTCTCTTGCCTGAGAATGTCCTTTTGCCGACCAGCGTACTGGATTATATCTTCGTCTTTGGATTGTTTTTTCTTAATAAAAGGTATGAATAATAGAAGTTCTGCATCTCCTTAAGCATTGAGAGCGTGAATCTTCCATGTTTTCCTCGCCATGAACACCTAAATTGAGGAATAAGCAGAGTGTTTAAAATTGTATTTTATATTAAACTGGTCCCAAAGGTAACTTGTAGAGATGTGCGGTTTGCGGTCTCGTCCGCGGAGTCCGTGGATAAACCGCGGGTCGGGCGGGTGGCATGACGAAAAAATAGATTTTAAATAGATTCGGGCGGGTGGCGGTTGAACCCATCCATCCATCTTCTTCCGCTTATCCGAGGTCGGGTCGCGGGGGCAACAGCCTAAGCAGGGAAACCCAGACTTCCCTCTCCCCAGCCACTTCGTCTAGCTCTTCCCGGGGGATCCCGAGGCGTTCCCAGGCCAGCCGGGAGACATAGTCTTCCCAACGTGTCCTGGGTCTTCCCCGTGGCCTCCTACCGGTTGGACGTGCCCTAAACACCTCCCTAGGGAGGCGTTCGGGTGGCATCCTGACCAGATGCCCGAACCACCTCATCTGGCTCCTCTCCATGTGAAGGAGCAGCGGCTTTACTTTGAGTCCCTCCCGGATGTCAGAGCTTCTCACCCTATCTCCAAGGGAGAGACCCACCACACGGCGGAGGAAACTCATTTCGGCCGCTTGTACCCGTGATCTTATCCTTTCGGTCATGACCCAAAGCTCATGACCATAAGTGAGGATGGGAACGTAGATCGACCGGTAAATTGAGAGCTTTGCCTTCCGGCTCAGCTTCTTCTTCACCACAACGGATCGGTACAACGTCCGCATTACTGAAGACGCCGCACCGATCCGCCTGTCGATCTCACGATCCACTCTTCCCTCACTCGTGAACAAGACTCCTAGGTACTTGAACTCCTCCACTTGGGGCAGGGTCTCCTCCCCAACCCGGAGATGGCACTCCACCCTTTTCCGGGCGAGAACCATTTGGAAATATTTGATATACATGGTTCAGGGATCGGTAACTTTTACCGTTCAAAGAGCCATTTTGGACCCGTGTCACAAAGCGAAGAAGACATTAGTTGACGTAAACATTCTCAAGTATGTCTGCTGGCAGTCACCTAGTTAATAAGTATTAAGGCGTGCTATGAAGCCTTTGCCTTTGTCGCCATCTACAAAATGTACAATCTACTTGCCAGCCCAGCAATATGTTGTGTGTGACTTCCGCAGAAACACGCACACGACTGCAAGGCATACTGGGTGACACACAGTACACTAATGGTTGTGATATAAACAATTTTAACACTCTTACTAATATGCGCCACGCTGTGAAGCCACACCAAACAAGAATGACAAACACATTTCGGGAGAACATCCTCACAGTAACACAACATAAACACAACACAACAAATACCCAGAATCCTTTGCATCCATGACTCAGCCTGACTATATTATTCACCCCACTAGCACTAGCAGCAAATCCCCCCAAATATAGTCAGGAAGTGTCATGGATGCAAAAGATTCTGGGTATTTGTTGTTTTGCGTTTATGTTGTGTTACTGTGAGGATGTTCTCCCGAAATGTGTTTGTCATTCTTGTTTGGTGTGGCTTTACAGCGCGGCGCATATTAGTAAGAGTGTTAAAATAGTTTATATCACAACCATCAGTGTACTCTTTATCACCCAGTATGCCTTTCAATCTTGTACGTGTGATTGCGGAAGTTGCATACAGCATGTTGCTGGACTGGCAAACTGTTCGCACATGACGTAGAATGCGTCAAAGGCAATGGCTTCACAGCACGCCCCTTTTCTCGTTATCTGGATGAGCACCATCGGATATTCGCGAGAACGTTAGCGGCTCCCATTGCCTTCTTTACTTTGTGACACGGGTCTAACTAGCTCTCATAGTGGTAAAGATCGCCGACTCCGGATATATAACAACGGGCGGGCGGTTGCGGTTCTGATAAAATATTGGTTCGGGTGGATGACGACTTTAGTGATGCGGTTGCGGATGATATAATTGCCTATCCGCGCATCTCTAGTAACTTGGTATTGTGCAATACTAAGATATTCTAATAAGACAGTAAAATGCTGTTAATTGCTGGCTGCCAGCTTGCATGTTAATCAAAAGGAGACAACAAAGTGCTACCTAATCGCTAGATATCTTAAATCCTGTGTGGAAATATAATTATTTATTCATGATTTTATTTTAAACCCGCAAGGTGTAATGAGTAGGGTGGCCATGCCATTGCCTTTTATAAACTGCACTACACAGTGTTGGATCAATGTTTATGTAAAAATATTTTAATTTGTGGAAAAATCGCCGGGGATGTAAGTTTTCTTCTAATAAAGTAGTGTTGTGCATATACAACTTTTTGACATCCTAGACAATTACCATTATCAATCCGAGACGATATCAGCACAAATCGTAGTTTATACTTGGATTATTTTGCAGTGTGCAATTTCAGAAAAGGGTTAATCAAGTGAATTTACACAGAAAACAAAGGTAGGTATAAAAAACACAAAAGTTTTAATACATTTGTTTTTGAAGTGAAGTTATCGTTTATTTTGGCGACACCTAGTGGTCATACTTAAATAAAACTCATGACGCAGTAAGTTGAATAATGTCGACACTTTTGTTAGTGGATACTTTCTAAAATGCTTCTGTCTTGAAACATTTCTATATCCATCCATCCATCCATTTACTACCGCTTGTCCCTTTTGGGAGCCTCGACTGCAACTGTAAATATTTGAAACGTGTCCTTTTTTTATCTTGCGATATTGTTTAATTGCGATAATTATTAAGTACAGTATGTCTAGCTTGAGTGCTATTGTGCGCTGAGCTGTTGTGTAGCTGCTAGCTCTTAGTAGGCTATAGCCTAACATGTTTACCTTCTGCAAATGAGTCCACTAAAATGCAAGAAAAGACTAAACTTGTGTGCTTGTTTGGAGACTTTTGGATGTGAACTGGCTGGTCACGTAAACAAGATGTAGGACCGCCTGTACATCGATTCTGCCAATACCAGATCTTTATGCCCTAATATCGATTCTCAAATCAAAATATTGATATTCTAGTTAAGGGGTGCCCAAACTTTTTCCACCAAGGGTGGCATACAGGAAAGTTAACGTATACTGCGGCCGTATTGATATATTTTTTTAATTTTAATTTAAAAAAATGCTAAAAACTGATATTGTGTCAGCTATGTATGATTGGTGACTAAGTATTATTATTGATGATTAGAACATTTCATCTTCTCATTACATACTCCTTTTTTTGCTCTTTTTCTTACATTTTTCCTGTTTTGTTCCCATGTCAAAAATATAATAATGGTGATGACCTAATTGTGTAACTGCGTCACGTAGGGTCAGAACTTCTGCCTGTACAAAAATATTAATGTTCAGTTTATCCATCCATCTTCTTCCGCTTATCCGAGGTCGGGTCGCGGGGGCAGCAGCCTAAGCAGGGAAGCCCAGACTTCCCTCTCCCCAACCACTTCGTCTAGCTCTTCCCGGGGGATTCCGAGGCGTTCCCAGGCCAACCGGGAGACATAGTCTTCCCAACGTGTCCTGGGTCTTCCCCGTGGCCTCTTACCGGTTGAACGTGCCCTAAACACCTCCCTAGGGAGGCGTTTGGGTGGCATCTTGACCAGATGCCCGAACCACCTCATCTGGTTCCTCTCGATGTGAAGGAGCAGTGGCTTTACTTTGAGTTCCTCCCGGATGACAGAGCTTCTCACCCTATCTCTAAGGGAGAGACCCAAACTCATTTCAGCCGCTTGTACCCGTGATCTTATCCTTTCGGTCATGACCCAAAGCTCATGACCATAGGTGAGGATGGGAACGTAGATCGACCGGTAAATTGAGAGCTTTGCCTTCCGGCTCAGCTCCTTCTTCACCACAACGGATCGATACAATGTCCGCATTACTGAAGATGCCGCACCGATCCGCCTGTCGATCTCACGATCCACTCTTTCCCCACTCGTGAACAAGACTCCGAGGTACTTGAACTCCTCCACTTGGGGCAGGGTCTCCTCCCCAACCCGGAGATGGCACTCAACTCTTTTCCGGGAGAGAACCATGGACTCAGACTTGGAGGTTCTGATTCTCATTCCGGTCGCTGCGAACCGATCCGGTGAGAGCTGGAGATCCCGGCCAGACGAAGCCATCAGGACCACATCATCTGCGACAAGCAGAGACCTAATCCCGCGGTCACCAAACCGGAATCCCTCAACGCCTTGACTGCGCCTAGAAATTCTGTCCATAAAAGTTATGAACAGAATTGGTGACAAAGGACAGCCTTGGCGGAGTCCAACCCTCACTGGAAACGTGTCCGACTTACTGCCGGCAATGCGGACCAAGGTCTGACACAGGGAGCAGACCGCCACAATAAGACAGTCCGATACCCCATACTCTCTGAGCACTCCCCACAGGACTTCCCGAGGGACACGGTCGAATGCCTTCTCCAAGTCCACAAAGCACATGTAGACTGGTTGGGCAAACTCCCATGCACCCTCAAGAACCCTGCTGAGAGTACAGAGCTGGTCCACAGTTCCACGACCAGGACGAAAACCAGGACGATCCTTTTTTTTCTTTATTTTTTTTTTTTCTTTGTCATGAAAAAGGGAGGTTTTGGTGGTTGGTTCACTAATTGTAAATGTATATTGTGTTTTTTATGTTGATTTAATAAAAGTTAAAAAAATATATATATATATATATCTATATATATATATATATATATATTTTTTTTTATTTTAAATAAAAAGGAATAAAAAATTATTCTGAATTTTTAAAAATGAATAAAAAATTCACCGCGGCCCGGTGGTTGGGGACCACTGTTATAGACGACTAAGTATAGTCTTATTATTTGTAAAATTTTTGCCTTTTCTACATTACATACCAATTTTATACTCTTGTTCCTCACATGTTTACTGTTGTTATTTTTATTTTTTCAGATATAAATGTTATTTTAAAACACAAGTTTTTAAATTTTAGTTGACACATTAGGTACAGTAGAAAAAAATAGTGATGTGCGATCTTTCCAAATCGATACCGAGTAAAATTCAGTCTGGTATCGGCGATACAGATCATATACTTTTAGTAAATATACAGTTCAGCCCAAAATTTTGGACACACCTCTTTTCAATGTGTTTTTTTATTTTATTTTCATGACTATTTACCTTGTAAATTGTCACTGAAGGCATCAAAACTATGACACCTGTGAAGTAAAAACCCTTTCAGCTGACTACCTTTTTAAGACCGTGGAGAGAATGCCAAGAGTGTGCAAAACAGTCATCAGCGCAAAGGGTGGCTATTTTGAAGAAACCAGAAAATAAAACATGTTTTCAGGTATGTCACCTTCTTTTGTTAAAGGCCTACTGAAATAAGATTTTCTTTTTCAAACGGGGATAGCAGGTCCATTCTATGTGTCATTTTGCGATATTGCCATATTTTTGCTGAAAGGATTTAGTAGAGAACATCCACGATAAAGTTCGCAACTTTTGGTGGCTAATAAAAAAAGCCTTGCCTTTACCGGAAGTAGCAGACGATGTGCGCGTGACATCCTCACATTGTTTATAATCATAGCCACCAGCAGCAAGAGCTATTCGGACAGAAAAAGCGACAATTTTCCCATTAATTTGAGCTAGGATGAAAGACTTGTGGATGAGGAAATTTAGAGTGAAGGACTAGAAAAAAAAAGTGGGAGCGATTCAGATGTTATTAGACACATTTACTAGGATAATTCTGGAAAATCCCTTATCTGCCTATTGTGTTGCTAGTGTTTCAGTGAGATTAAATAGTACCTGAAAGTCAGAGGGGTGTGGCCACGGGTGTGTTGACGCCAGAGTCTCTGAGGGACGTCTTACCGGACGTCTCCAGTAAGAGGCGACTTATTACCGAAAACTGCCGGTTAACATGTTTTCGGGATCCATGTTCGCTTGACCGCTCTGATCCATAGTAAAGCTTCACCTCCGGGAATTTTAAACAAGGAAACACCGTGTGTTTGTGTGGCTAAAGGCTAAAAGCTTCCCACCTCCATCTTTCTATTTTGACTTCTCCATTATTAATTGAACAAATTGGAAAAGATTCAACAACACAGATGTCCAGAATACTGTGTGATTATGCGATTAAAGCAGACTACTTATGGCTTGGATCGGGCTGGAAAATAATGTCTGCTAAAACCCGAGACGTCAAACGCTATTTAAAATTGCAATTTATTAAACTAAACCGGCCGTATTGGCATGTGTTGCAATGTTAATATTTCATCATTGATATATAAACTATCAGACTGCGTGGTCGCTAGTAGTGGCTTTCAGTAGGCCTTTAAGTACATAACTCCACATGTGTTAATTCGTAGTTTTGATACCCTCAGTGACAATCTACAATGTAAATAGTCATGAAAATAAAGAAAACCCTTGAATGAGAAGGTTTGTCTAAACCTTCGAGCTGCACTGTATATTTAGAAAAAGTATCCGATCTGTATCGCCGATACCAGCCTGAACTTTACCCGTTATCGCACATCACTAGTTATTGTTTCAGAGATCTTAGATTACAAATATTCAACCAAAAATGTCCCAAGGTTGGCAAGTATGGTTGAGAAGCTGATTCAGTGGCATGTGGTGTCATTTCACTCCCGATTGCTCGGATTGGAAGTCACAATCTGCGTTTTCAAATCATTTTATTGGTTTGAAGAGTTTTTGCTGCAAAATTGTCCTTGCCCAGAGACAAGAATAGCTAAAGAACATGGCACCGCTACCAACTTCCTTGGCAGTCCCTTCTGCATTTGCCTTCCATTGAAGTCTGTCCTTTGATCCGAAGCCCACCGACTCCACCGGGATTGTCCGTCAGGCCCCTCTTCATTTTCTGAGCTCCCGATTGGTCCGTCTGCCGCATGTCCCGCCCGCATCACGCCCTCTCTAAGTCTTTGTACTTCTTCCGGAGGACGGACACTTGATCTTTGAAGAGCACCGGGTCCAGGCGGAACTGCGAGTGGACCAGAGGCATGTAGCCAAACCAGTTGGCGAAGGTGTTGACACACTCCTGGCGCTGGTTGAAGTGCTCCGGGTTCGCCCAGGGGACATTTTTTGTGGCCTGGCGGGTAAAAATAGGACAGCGGGATTAACAACAATGTGTTTGAGGCTCCTGTTCTCTGGTGTAGAATAGTACCTGTGGGCTGGGCAGCTCCTTGTATTGCTTCCTTTGAGCCACTTTGATGGGTGGCAGGTGAGTGACAGACGACACCAGGAAGTTCATCAGGATGTCCTCACAGTTGGTCGTATGATCCACCAAGGTCCTCAAAGACTGGGGCAGGTAGTGCGAGAACAGGAAGTGGTAGTACCTGTAGGGGAAACGTGATGTTTTAATACATAAGCCCCAAATATTGATCAGTATTATCCACATAGTCATCACTGCCTCGGCTAATTTGGCGCCCTAAGCAACATTTGATTCTGTATTCATGCAACATGATTCTTATACTTTTATACTCATGCATACTAAAACAAATTAACGGGAAAGTAAAGTTATGTTAAAGGCCTACTGAAAGCCACTACTACCCACCACGCAGTCTGATAGTTTATATATCAATGATGAATTTTTAGTTTACTAAATTGCAATTTTAAGTTTCCCGCGAAGTGTCGTGTTGACGTCTCAGGTTGTAGCGGACATTATTTTCCAGCCCGATCCAAGCTATAAGTAGTCTGCTTTAATCGCATAATTACACAGTATTATGGACATCTCTGTTGCTGAATCTTTCGCAATTTGTTCAATTAATAATGGAGAAGTCAAAGAAGAAAGATGTAGGTGCAAAGCTTTTAGCGTTTAGCCACACAAACACACAGTGTTTCCTTGTTTAAAATTCCCGAAAGTGAAGCTTTTCTATGGAACAGAGCGGTCAAGCGAACATATCAACCGGCAGTTTTCGGTGAGAAAATTGTGGTAATAAGTCGGCTCTTACCGGAGACATCAGCGGAGCTTCCGTCCTGCTGCAGCTGCGTGAGTTCCCTCAGAGACACTGGGTCAACACACCCGTGGCCACACCCCTTTGACTTTCAGGTACTATTTAATCTCACTAAAACACTAGCAACACAATAGGCAGATAAGGGATTTTCCAGAATTATCCTAGTAAACGTGTCTAATAACATCTGAATCGCTCCCACTGCAATCGTTTTTTTTCCTTTTTTCTCTAAATAAATAAATGGGTTGTACTTGTATAGCGCTTTTCTACCTTCAAGGTACTCAAAGCGCTTTGACACTACTTCCACATTTACCCATTCACACACTGATGGCGGGAGCTGCCATGCAAGGCACTAACCAGCACCTATCAGGAGCAAGGGTGAAGTGTTATGCTCAGGACACAACGGACGTGACGAGGTTGGTACTAGGTGGGATTTGAACCAGAGACCCTCGGGTTGCGCACGACCACCCTGCCACTGCGCCACGCCGTCCCTAGTCCTTCACTCTAAATTTCCTCATCCACAAATCTTTCATCCTCGCTCAAATTAATGGGGAAATTGTCGCTTTCTCGGTCCGAATAGCTCTTGCTGCTGGAGGCTATGATTGTAAACAAAGTGAGGAGCAGGGGCCCCATGAAAATAATCTTTACAGGGCCTCCAACACATAATTTCATATAATTTCATCATCATTAGGGGCCTCTCTGGGCCCTCCTCCATCATGGGCCCCTAGAATCCGTCTCCTTTACCCCCCCTTTTCTGCGCCCCTGGTGAGGAGCCCTACAACCTGTGACGTCACGCGCACATCGTCTGCTACTTCCGGTAGAGGCAAGGCTTTTTTATTAGCGACCAAAAGTTGCGAACTTTATCGTCGATGTTCTCTACTAAATCCTTTCAGCAAAAATATGGCAATATCGCAAAATGATGAAGTATGACACATAGAATGGACCTGCTATCCCCGTTTAAATAAGATCATCTCATTTCAGTCGGCCTTTAAAGTACCAATGATTGTCACACACACAGTTGGTGTGGTGAAATTTGGACTCTGCATTTGACCCATCCGCTTGATCACCCCCTGGGAGGTGAGGGGAGCAGTGGGCAGCAGTGGTGGCCACGCCCGGGGAATCATTTATGGAGATTTAACCCCCAATTCCATCCCCTGATGCTGAGTGCCAAGCAGGGAGGTAATGGGTCCCATTTTTATAGTCTTGGGTATGACTTGGCCAGGGTTTGAACTCACAACCCTACCGATCTTAGGGCGAACACCAACCTTTTTGAAACCAAGAGCTACTTCTTGGGTACTGATTAATGCGAAGGGCTACCAGTTTGATACACACTTAAATAAATTGCCAGAAATAGCCAATTTGCTCAATTTAACTTTAATAAATAAATCTATGTATATAAATAAAAAAATGGGTATTGCTGTCTGTCATTCCGTCGTACATTTTTTTTCCTTTTACGGAATGTTTTTTGTAGAGAATAAATGATGAAAAAAAGACTTAATTGAACGGTTTAAAAGAGGACAAAACATGAAAAAAATGAAAATAAAATTTTGAAACATAGTTTCTCTTCAAATTCGACTCTTCAAAATTAAAAATTCAACCGAAAAAAATGAAGAAAAAAACTAGCTAATTCGAATCTTTTTGAAAAAATTAAAAAAATAATTTATGGAACATCATTAGTCATTTTTCCTGTTTAAGATTCATTTTAGAATTTTGATGACATGTTTTAAATAGGTTAAAATCCAATCTGCACTTTGTTAGAATATATAACAAATTGGACCGAGCTATATGTCTAACAAAGACAAATCATTACTTCTTCTAGATTTTCCAGAACAAAAATTGTAAAAGAAAATCAAAAGACTTTGAAATAACATTTAAATTTGATTCTACAGATTTTCTAGATTTGCCAGAATAATTTTTGGGAATTTTAATCATAATACATTTGAAAAAATATTTCACATATTTTCTTAGACGAAAAAACAGAAGCTAACACGAAGAATTAAATTAAAATGTATTTATTATTCTTTACAATAATAATAAAAAAAAATACTTGAACATTGATTTAAATTGTCAGGAAAGAAGAGGAAGGAATTTAAAAGGTAAAAAGGTATATGTGTTTAAAAATCCTAAAATCATTTTTAAGGTCGTATTTTTTCTCTAAAATTGTCTTTCTGAAACTTATAAGAAGAAAAGTAAAAAAAATAAATGATATTATTTAAACAAGTGAAGACCAAGTCTTTAAAATATTTTCTTGGAATTTCAAATTCTATTTGAGTTTTGTCTCTCTTAGAATTAAAAATGTTGAGCAAAACGAGACCAGCTTGCTAGTAAATAAAGAATTTAAAAAAATAGAGGCAGCTCACTGGTAAGTGCTGCTATTTGAACTATTTTTAGAAAAGGCCAGCGGGCGACTCATCTGGTCCGTGTTGGTGACCCCTGCCCTTACCACTAGGCCACCGAGTAACTTATTGTTCAATATTGTATTTTTTAGGGCACAATAACAGACTTATAACACATAAAGTACAGGCCAAAAGTTTGAATACACCTTCTCATTCAATGGGTTTCTTTTATTTTCATGACTATTTACATTGTAGTTTGTCTTGAAGGCATCAAAACTATGAATGAACACATGTGGAGTTATGTACTTAACAAAAAAAAAAGTGAAATAACTGAAAACATGTTTTATATTCTAGTTTCTTCTAAATAGCCACCCTTTGTGCTGATTACTGCTTTGCACACTCTTGGCATTCTCTGGATGAGCTTCAAGAGGTAGTCACCTGAAATGGTTTTCACTTCACAGGTGTCATAGTTTTCAGTTAGGGCTGGGCGAGATGGCCTTTTTTTTTAATATCTCAATATTTTTAGGCCGTATCGCGATACACAATATATATCTCAATATTTTGCCTTAGCTTCGAATGAACACTTGATGCATATAATCACAGCAGTATGATGATTCTATGTGTCTACATTAAAACATTCTTGCTCATACTGCATTAATAAATGCTCATTTTAAACTTTCATGCAGAGAGGGAAATCACAACTAAGTCAATTGACCAAAAGTGTATTTATTAAAGTTATTAAGCAATGGCACAAACATTCACGTCATTTCAAAACAAAAAGTGCAAGTTTGTCGGAGACATTTTAAAACAAGCTATTAGTGCACTTTTGTGCATGATGTCACCAAGATGACATATCAAAACAACACTAGATTAAAGTGCACTTTTTGTACTGAATGCCATGACAATAGTTTAAAACAAATAAAGGGCACTTTTGTGCATGATGTCACATAAGATATTTCATCCATTTTCTACCGCTTAGTTCCTTTTGGAGTCGCGGGGGGCGCTGGCGCCTATCTCAGCTACAATCGGACGGAAGGCGGGGTACACCCTGGACAAGTCGCCACCTCATCGCAGGGCCAACACAGATAGACAGACGACATTCATGCTCACATTCACACACTAGGGCCAATTTAGTGTTGCCAATCAACCTATCCCCAGGTGCATGTCTTTCAATAACTGTCAAATAAAAAATGTTTTGAGCGAGGATGAAAGATTCGTGGATGAGGATATTGATAGTGAAGGACTAGAAAAAATAAAAACTAAATTAAAAAGCGACGGCCCCGGGCGGCGGCAGTGTGAGCGTTTCAGATGAAATTAGACACATTTACTAGGATAATTCTGGAAAATCCCTTATCTGCTTATTGTTTTAATAGTGTTTTAGTGAGATTGTAAAGACATACCTCGAGGTCGGATGGCTGCGGTGAACACGCCAGTGTCTCAGAGAGAAGCCGAGGAGCCAAGCTCACAGCTGCCTTTTTGGACAGCTACTCCAGGAGGATGAATAATCCACTGATGTCTCCGGTAAGATATATATATCACAATTTTCCCATCCAAAAACATGCTGGTTGACGTGGAGAAACATGTTCGCTTGACCACTCTGTGTTAAAGGGGAACATTATCACCAGACCTATGTAAGCGTCAATATATACCTTGATGTTGCAGAAAAAAGACCATCTATTTTTTTAATCGATTTCCGAACTCTAAATGGGTGAATTTTGGCGAATGAAACGCCTTTCTGTTAATCGCCCTGGAGGCGATGACGTCAGAATGTGACGTCGCCGAGGTAACACACCCACCATTTTCATTTTCAACACATTACAAACACCGGGTCTCAGCTCTGTTATTTTCCGTTTTTTTGACTATTTTTTGGAACCTCGGAGACATCATGCCTCGTCGGTGTGTTGTCGGAGGGTGTAACAACACTAACAGGGAGGGATTCAAGTTGCACCACTGGCCCGAAGATGCCAAAGTGTCTGCCGCCAGACCCACATTGAATGTGCTGGAGTGTCTCCACATTTGACCGGCGATGCTAAGACAGACATGGCACAGAGATGTATGGATAACCTGCAGATGCATTTGCAACGATAGTCAACGAAATCACAAAGGTGAGTTTTGTTGATGTTGACTGCCAGCTAATCGATGCTAACATGCTACGCTAATCGATGCTAACATGCTATTTACCGGCGGTGCTAAAGCAGACATGGCACAGAGATGTATGGATAACCTGTAGATGCATTTGCAACTATATTACGTTTCCTTCCACCCACATTTAATGCGAATAAAAACACTTACCAATCGACGGATTTAAGTTGCTCCAGTGTTAAAAGATGCGAAAGTCCTGATCGTTTGGTCCGCACATTTTACCGGCGATGCTAACCCAGCTATTCGGCCATGCTATGGCTATGAATAGCGTCAATAGCTATTCGCTCAATAGCTTCAGTTTCTTCTTCAATACTTTCATACTCCAACCATCTGTTTCAATACATGCGTAATCTGTTGAATCGCTTAAGTCGCTGAAATCCGAGTTTGAATCCGAGCTAATGTCGCTATATCTTGCTGTGGTATTCCCATTGTTTGTTTACATTGGCAGCACTGTATGACGTCACAGGGAAATAGCCAGTGTCTTCGCAGAGAGCTGAAAATAAGGCACTTTAAAGCTTTATTTAGGGATATTCCGAGACCGGTAAAATTAAAAAAAAAATAAAACAAATACAACAAGCCACTGGGAACTGATTTTTATTGTTTTTAACCCTTTTGAAATTGTGATAATGTTCCCCTTTAAAGCTTCACAACAAACAAAGAAACACCGGCTGTGTCTCGGTGCTAAAGACAGCTTCAATCCACCGCTTCCCACCAACAGCATTCTTCTTTGACGTCTCCATTATTAATTGAACAAATTGCAAAAGACTAAGCAACACAGATGTCCGAATTACCGTGTAATTATGCGATGGAAAGAGACGACTTTTAGCCGTAAGTGGTGCTGGGCTAGTGTGTCCAAGAAACTCCAAGGGAAATTTAAAATTTCAATTTAGTAAACTAAACCGGCCGTATTGGCATGTGTTGCAATGTTAATATTTCATCATTGATTTATAAATTATCAGACTGCGTGGTCGCTAGTAGTGGCTTTTGGTAGAAGTTTTTAAAAAAATTGTTTACACAACGTGCCAACTTCGCTGGTTTTGAGTTTGGTAAATGTAGTACAAGAAAAATAACGTGTCCTTTTATTGTATTTGACCTGTGGTAGAAGGCAGCACCAGTCAGGACTATGGAGTAGTCATTGGTCCACTTGGAGGTGTACCCCCAGGCGTGTTTCAACGGATCCCAAAAGTGGCTCCTGGGTGGGTACCCCACAATCCGATCCGGGAAACTGCGCCACACCAGGAAGGCAAAGTTCACCTACAAGTAGACAAAAAATAAGAACACTATATTAATGGCAATGTTTTGTTGTTGTTGTTCACATTGGGTATCAATACTCACCTCACTAGTCAACAGGACCGTATCCTCATCCAGACTCAGCACTGCATCGGTTTCTATAGCAACGTGAGGCAGGAACCGACTGGTGGTCTGCGAGAGAAATTCGGCAGTAAATCTCCCTGCGCCGCAGGCCTACGTGTTATTTGCCGTTTGCTCCGTGAGATTAGGTGCATGAGTCAGAGGCGATCTTGCTAGGTTTTTTTTGCCAGGCAGGCTCATAAAAACAGCGTGTAAGTGACAGGGGTGAAGGAGAGTGACGGTCGACAGGACAGATGATAGGCGACATCAAGATGGAGGCAAAAGGCGGATAAGTAAACAGAGTGAGGAGGAGTCAGATGCGAGTCGAGCATGAATCACCTTCTTCTTGCCGTCTGTTACAGTGAGGGGCACCGGCATGGGAGGCCATTTGCTCCGACTCGGTGCTGGCTTTTCACTGTTCCATAGGATGATGATCTACGGCAGCATAGAAATCATTACAGATTCATTAAAATGAATGAATGAATGAATGAAATAAGTTTATTTCGGTCATATAATCAATCCGATCAATCAACCATTTTGTGTGATCAGTTTTACAGTACATGTTGTATGTAACCCAGCATTTCTCAAAGTGTGGGGCGGGCCCCACTGGTGGGGAATAGAGACATGACAGGTGGGGCGCGAGAAATGGGAGGAAATTTAACTTTAATTTTTTTTTTTTTTTATTATATTCATAGATTTTTTTTTTTTACAACCCCATTTTCTATACAAATTGTAAATCACTGTCAAACGACACAGTTGCGAGATGTATATGCGACATTGCAAGTGATCTTGAGGAACAACTCGTAGACAAATTAAAAGAAAGTCGTTTTGCTTTACAAGTGGACGAAGCTACTGACGCCAATAAAGACTGCCTGTTCATCGCATACGTGATACGTCCGCTTTGTGAATGGCGAGTCACTGTGCGAGGATTTGCTGTTTTGCAAATACAAAAAAAAAATAGAGCCAGTGCTGATGAGCTGTTCAAGATAATGGACATTTTCCTCAAAGAACACGACCTTAAATGGGGAAACTGTCTGGGCTTTTGCTCTGATGGAGCACAGACCATGGCAAGGTCAAGAAACGGACTGCAGGCTCTAATAAAGAGGGTTGCGCCAAATGCGCATTGGACACACTCGCGTCAAGGCAGCTCAGCCCCGAACTCAATGAGGTTTTAACAAATGTTGTGAGCGCGGTAAATTTGATCAAAACACAAAAAGTGGCACTTTTTATTAATTTATTATTGAACTTGATGCAAGTTATTTGATTTATTATTGAACTTGATGCAAGTTATTTGATTTATTATTGAACTTGATGCAAGTTATTTGATTTATTATTGAACTTGATGCAAGTTACACCACAGCGGCACAGTTATTTTATTTAATATTGAACTTGATGTTATTTTATGTTATTGAGTTTGAATGTATACAACTTGATGTTACTTGATGTTCAATAATTTTGAAAATGTTAATCTTGGCATTAGGGTTCTGTTTGGGCGATGGGGGCAGATGGGGCTTGAAAACTCCCCCTTGTCCAAAGTGGGGGATGACAAAAAAAGTTGAGAACCACTGATGTATACAATAATGCACATTTTTACACACGAAAGAAAAGAAAAAAAATGACCAAAAAGGAATAGGCTGAAGCCAAAGCTTATATTTGCCTATCCTATACCTTCACAGAAGATTAGATTGCCTGGAACATCAACGTTAAAAAAAAAAAAAATCAATGGGATGAAAGTAATTGTTACTATATTTTATAATTTTCAATCATTTCACCTTTCAATGTTTTCTTAAACCTTACCAAAGAAGTGCATGTCTTCAGCTCATCACTGAGCTTGTTCCACCATTTAACTCCTAAAACTGTAATACATTTGTATTTTATATTTGTTCTCGCTTTACTTATTTCAAAAATCGATATCCCCCGTAAATTATAGTTTTCTCCTCTTAAATGAAATAGCCTGAGAATACAAGCTGGAAGGCTGTTGTTCTTTACTCGAAACATAATTTCCATTGTTTTTAAAAACACAATGTCTGAAAATTTTAACACATTTGAACTCATAAATAATGGATTGGTATGTTCATAGTAGCACGCTTTGTGTATTATTCTAATGACCCTTTTTTGAAGTTTTATTATTGGGTCTATGTTTGTTTTATAAACATTTCCCCAAATTTCAACACAATACGTTAAATATGGAAAAATAAAAGAATAACACAACATATGCAGGCATGTCTTATTCAGCATGTGTCTTACTTTATAAAGAATAGCAATAGATTTGGATATTTTTCCTTTTATATATTCAATATGCGGTTTCCAACACAGTTTATGATCAATTATTATTCCCAAGAATTTAGTTTCATATACTCTATCAATTTCCACATGATTTAACTTTAATTTTGCTTCACAATTCATCCTTGCACCACTAAACACCATAAATTTAGTTTTCTTATCATTTAATGATAACTTATTAATATCAAACCATTTTTTCAGTTGAATTAACTCAACTTCCATTATCCTCGACTCTTCCTTCAAGTCTTCTCCTGAACAATATACATTTGTATCGTCTGCAAACATAATACATTTCAATTTATTAGATACTGAACAAATATCATTTAGGTAGAGTATAAATAACTTGGGTCCCAATACCGAGCCTTGTGGAACACCACAAGTTACTCTTCTTGGCTATGATTTAATCTTATTAATTTCCACATATTGAAATGTGGAAATTGAAAAAATGATCTGCTAATATGAAAAAAATCATCTGCTAATATGAAATAATGTCAAATGTATGGTAAATGAAGGTATAAACCTACAATTAATAGGTTATGTTACTAAACTCTGTCCTGCTAAAAGCATTATAGCCAGGTTTGTACATATAAACCCACAATTCATAGATTATGCTATTTTGCCTGCAGCATGTTAGCATTTTTACCAATTATGTAGTTATAAACCTACAGTTACCTGGTATATTATCTTGCTCACCGCATGTTAGCATTTTAGCCAATAACGTAGCTTATATTATCTTGCTACCGGCATGTTCGCATTTTAGCCGATTTTGTATTATTAACCCACAATTCATAGATTATGTTACCTGGTATTATCTTGCTCGCCGCATGTTAGCATTTTAACCAATTAAGTAGCTATAAACATACTTGCCAACCCTCCCGGATTTTCCGGGAGACTCACCGAAATTCAGCGCCTCTCCCGAAAACCTCCCGGGACAAATTTTCTCCGAAAATCTCCCGAAATTCAGGCGGAGCTGGAGGCCACGCCCCCTCCAGCTCCATGCGGACCTGAGTGAGGTGTCAACAGCCTGTATTCACGTCCGCTTCCCCACAACAGCATGTCTGCCCAATGACGTTATAACTGTAGAATGATCGAGGGCGAGTTCTTGGTGGGTTTATTGTTAGGCAGTTTCATTAACGTCTTCCCAGCGCGGGTAACAACACACAACAACAGCAGTCCGTTTTCGTCTACCATAAAGCAGTTCGTCTGCCTTAAACAGCAATGTTGTGACACTCTTAAACAGGACAATACTGCAGGACATACATATGGTTAGAAAAACAAGGATGGACAATTCAACCCTTAACTCAACAATGAGTAGATTTGTGTTATGTCTGTGTAAATGTGTAAATAAATGAACACTGAAATTCAAGTGTTTCTTTTATTTATATGAATATATATATACAGTATATATAATAAAATAAATAAATATATATAGCTAGAATTCACTGAAAGTCAAGTATTTTTTTTATATGAAATACTTGTCAAAGTCAAGTATTTCATATATATATATATATATATATATATATATATATATATATATATATAATATATATATATATATATATTGGTGAATCTAGCTGTAAATATACTCCTCCCCTCTTAACCACGCCCCTCCCCGCCCCCGTTACCTAATATACCAAAAAGTTCTACTTTGGTTTCATTTGACCACATGACATTCTCCCAATCCTCTGCTGTATCATCCATGTATCCATTTTGGTATAAACTCAACTGGTCGTGTTTGGAGGAGGAAGAATACTGAGTTGCATCCCAAGAACACCATACCTACTGTGAAGCATGGGGGTGGAAACATCATGCTTTGGGGCTGTTTTTCTGCTAAGGGGACAGGACGATTGATCCGTGTTAAGGAAAGAATGAATGGGGCCATGTATCGTGAGATTTGGAGCCAAAACCTCCTTCCATCAGTGAGAGCTTTGAATGGTTGACCAAATACTTATTTTCCACCATATTTTACAAATAAATTATTTAAAATTCCTACAATGTGAATTTTTTTTTCACATTCTGTCTCTCACAGTTGAAGTGTACCTATGATGAAAATGACAGACCTCTGTCATCATTTTAAGTGGGAGAACTTGCACAATCGGTGGCTGACTAAATACCTTTTTGCCCCACTGTAAATTTGTCGGAATGGCTCATACAGTATCTGTACACCAGTACGCCATTAAAGTAGGATTCTTTTAAGGTAAAAGTACCTTGTCGGTGTGTGTCGGGCCTACTTACTTGTGAGCAATACTTAGACTTGGAGACCACCTGAAGCAGCTTCATGATTGGCTGAGACTGGGACACCAAAGGAGAGACGGCGTGGATGATTGCAGTGAACTCCTGATTTGGACTGATGCCTTCAGCAAGGTGACAAATGCACACACACACACACACACACACACACACACACACACACACGCACACACACACACACACACACACACCCACACGCACACGCACAAAGCCATTTTTAGATTCAAAATGACCGCTTGGTAATACTTTGCAGCAATAATCCTACACAGACAAGACTTCAAATGACGTTAAGAAATAACGAACATCCTTTCTTTCTACAGTTCTAACCTGGATTAACACTGACTTTTGTACTCTTATATAATGCACTGTAATATCCTTCCAACGTTTGCATTTATTTAGTCACAAGTAGGTCCGAAGTGTCCGTCTTATTTGTTACACGTCCTTATTAACTATAGACAACGCCTAAGTCAGGGGTGTCAAACTCATTTTAGGAGAAAAATCTACTCCCAAGTGGGCCGGACCGGTGAAATGACGGCACGATAATTTAAAAATACGGACAATTTCAGATTATTTTCTTTGTTTAAGAATAGACTAAGCACATTCTGAAATTGTACAAACCATACTGTTGTTGTTTTTGTTTTTGTACAATTCCCGCTTGCGGTTCATAGTAGATATACTTTATCGTTTTTTTTAAATATTCTGAATAATTTATGTGATAATGTTCATCAGTCAACTGATTGGTGTTAATGTTCAATCTAACAAGAAAAAGAAAATTATTTCAAATTCAAATGACAGTATGTTATTTATGTAGTTTGATCATTTTCCTCGACTGATGTACTAACATCATGTGGGTTTTTTTTGTACATATGTAGTGTCATCTACAGAGATACAAAGAATAGTTATTGCGACATCCATCCATCCATCCATTTTCTACCGCTTATTCCCTTTTGGGGTCGCCAGCGCCAGTGGACACATTTAAAACAGCTGTTTAGATGGATAGATGGATAGATAGTACTTTATTGATTCCTTCAGGAGAGTTCCTTCAGGAAAATTGAAATTCCAGCAGCAGTGTACAGAGTTGAGATCAATTTAAAGAAAAAAGTAAAAAGTAAATAATGGGGGTTTAAAAGGAGACAAAATAGAGAAATATTACAAAAATAATTTATTTTAAGTTTCTTTAATTCAAAGATTTTAGGTAGATTTTTATACTTGGAAAAACTCATCCTGCGGGCCGGATAAAACCTGGTTGCGGGCCGTACGTTTGACACCCCTGGCCTAAGTGAACAGGGTAAACAGTGCAATACATTTAAATAACATGGTGACGACTGCCTAGTTTCTCTTGGTATATTCTTATTTTTACTATTATATTTGAATTGTTATATTTTTTATTTTATTTTCATTTATACCCCCATTATTTACATTTTAATTTTTAAATTCGATCTCAATTCTGTACGCTGTTGCTGGAATTTGAATTTTTCTGAAGGAACTCTCCCGAAGGAATCAATAAAGTACTATCTATCTATCTATCTATCTATCTATCTATCTATCTATCTATCTATCTATCTATCTATCTATCTATCTATCTATCTATCTATCTATCTATCTATCTATCTATCTATCCATCTATCCATCTATCTATCCAGCTATCAAACGTAATTGGGGGCTTGTCCGGGATTTTTGAACCCGGGACCCCAGCAGCCACCATAGGAGTACTATAGTAATGAAATGTTTTACCTAAACCCAGGTAGTAGAAAGGGAAATGTGCCAGGTGAGTGGAGTATTCTGGCAGGACTAGTAGACCTCCAGGTAGGGAGTTCCACATGTACTTGTTTCTCGATATGTGGGAAAACACACGGTCCTTAATGATCTGGGGGAGGAAAAAAATTGAAATGTCATTGGGAATGCGGAAAGTGCAAATGCAACATAAAACACATTACTGCACCATATTTTTGGTTTGCTTCCCTGTGATCCACACATTGTAATTCCTACTCGAACCAACAGGGGGTGAGCAAGAGGCAACATCCAAAGGCGCCCTGCCATGAATCCCAGTGCCTCGCTGACCTCAGGCTGACTGCACAGCTGTCTCTCCCATGGGGAGAGGTCCCCCTTCAGCTTGCTGTATGTATATAAGCAGCTTATCACCAACCTCCAGAACCTTGCCTTTATTATCTCCTGCATAAATCCCCAGCAGAAAACACACCGAGGGGACAGCGAGACGTCGCTTTTATAAACATGGGAAGGCAAAGCCGACGTGTGCTGCTCACTGGGTGGTCTTTCTCCCAATTTCACGGAAACATTCAAATGGTTTCGTTTATAGTGCATTCGAGGAGGGACACCATCAAGTTGAGAAAATAATCTGTGGTTGAATAGAAATAAAGGCAGTGTTGGTGGTATTAAAAGTGAGCTAAAAAAAAAAAAAAAAGGAATCATGGCATCAAACTAGATCCATCCATTCGTCAACTTCTGCTTACACGAGGTCTGGTCAAACGTCTTGCTCCCAGGCTACTTCGTCTTGCTAAGGGGTCTAAAACTTAAGGGTAACTTGGGGGTAACGCTGGACCGCGCCAAATATTTATCCATCCACCTTATGCGTACGCGGGGGGGGGGGGGGGGGGGGGCTGGAACCTATCCCGGCTGCACATGGGCGGAAGTCGGTGTACACCCTGGACAAGTCGCCACCTCATCACAGGGCCAACACAGACAGACAACATTCACACTCAAATTAATTCAGGGCCATTTTAGTGTTGTCAATCAACATATCCTCAGGTGCATGTCTTTGGAGGTGGGAGGAAGCCGGAGTACCCGGCGGGAACCCACACAGTGTCAGGGCGAACATGCAAACTCCACACAGAAAAATCCCGAGCGCAAGATCGAACCCAGGACTTTCGTATTTTGAGATGCACGTAGTAACCCCCGCCCTGCGCCAAATCAGGTTTGAACCACGCGACTGCATTTAATCAATCAATCAATCAATCAATCAATGTTTACTTATATAGCCCTAAATCACTAGTGTCTCAAAGGGCTGCACAAACCACTACGACATCCTCGGTAGGCCCACATAAGGGCAAGGAAAACTCACACCCAGTGGGACATCGGTGACAATGATGACTATGAGAACCTTGGAGAGGACGAAAGCAATGGATGTCGAGCGGGTCTAACATGATACTGTGAAAGTTCAATCCATAATGGATCCAACACAGTCGCAAGAGTCCAGTCCAAAGCGGATCCAACACAGCAGCGAGAGTCCCGTTCACAGCGGAGCCAGCAGGAAACCATCCCAAGCGGAGGCGGATCAGCAGCGCAGAGATGTCCCCAGCCGATACACAGGCGAGCAGTACATGGCCACCGGATCGGACCGGACCCCCTCCACAAGGGAGAGTGGGGCATAGGAGAAAAAGAAAAGAAACGGCAGATCAACTGGTCTAAAAAGGGAGTCTATTTAAAGGCTAAAGTATACAAATGAGTTTTAAGGTGAGACTTAAATGCTTCTACTGAGGTGGCATCTCGAACTTTTACCGGGAGGGGATTCCAGAGTACTGGAGCCCGAACGGAAAAAGCTCTATAGCCCGCAGACTTTTTTTGGGCTTTGGGAATCACTAATAAGTCGGAGTCCTTTGAACGCAGATTTCTTGCCGGGACATATGGTACAATACAATCGGCAAGATAGGATGGAGCTAGACCGTGTAGTATTTTATACGTAAGTAGTAAAACCTTAAAGTCACATCTTAAGTGCACAGGAAGCCAGTGCAGGTGAGCCAGTACAGGCGTAATGTGATCAAACTTTCTTGTTCTTGTCAAAAGTCTAGCAGCCGCATTTTGTACCAACTGTAATCTTTTAATGCTAGACATGGGGAGACCCGAAAATAATATGTTACAGTAGTCGAGGCGAGACGTAACAAACGCATGGATAATGATCTCAGCGTCTTTAGTGGACAGAATGGAGCGAATTTTAGCGATATTACGGAGATGAAAGAAGGCCGTTTTAGTAACTCTTTTAATGTGTGACTCAAAGGAGAGAGTTGGGTCAAAGATAACACCCAGATTCTTTACCGTGTCGCCTTGTTTAATTGTTTGGTTGTCAAATGTTAGAGTTGTATCATTAAATAGAGGTCGGTGTCTAGCAGGACCGATAATCAGCATTTCCGTTTTTTGGGCGTTGAGTTGCAAAAAGTTAGCGGACATCCATTTTTTAATTTCATTAAGACACGCCTCCAGCTGACTACAATTTAACTACTTCTACCAGCAGGTATAGTGACCCCGGTATGGTAGGCCCTAAAGGGGAACTGCACTGTTTTTGGTAATCATTATAAAAGACAAGACGACGGATGTATTTTTTTTTAATGCATTCTAACTCGTAAATAAAGAGGTCCTCTTTTTTGCCAATAAAACCCCATAAAAACGTCCAAAAATTGCTAACAATACTCCATTTACATTTCGTGACTTGAATATTAACCAAGTATTAGTGATATTGTTATTATAAGTGCTAACGCAGACAAACTAATTAGGACGGCGATGTGTTTTTGAGCTTTTGTGCCAATCAGCTGCTCCCTGTCTTGTAAAACTTTTTTGTAGATCATAAATCAAGCCTCTCACCTGGATAGAAGAAGGATGACAACATATTCCGACAAGTTGGTACTCTTGATTTGACCCCATTTTCTTTGCAAGGATTATGAGTGATTCTTCATCTAAAAGGGAATCTATGAACATCTTAGAAGTCAGCATCCTAATGACAGCAGACATTGTACGGTAAGTGATGTTTTATTATGTTTTTTTGGCTCTCATGAAGTCTGCAGTGAGTAATAATCAGTGATGTTGGGGGAAAAAAGCAAACGTGATGCATTTTTGAAAATGAATGTGCCGCGTTTGCTTAAAATAATCAAAATTCTTAAATATTAAATTTTGTTATTAATATGCTTGTTACTATTACATATATTCTTACATTATGTATATAAAACCTGAATGGAGGTGTTTGGATGTTTTCTAAGGGCTTTATAGGCCGTTTCCATATGAGTTGGGAAATTGTGTTAGATGTAAATATAAACAGAATACAATGATTTGCAATTAATTTTCAACCCATATTCAGTTGAATATGCTACAAAGACAACATATTTGATGTTCGAACTCATAAACATTTTTTCTGTTGCAAATAATAATTATCTTTAGAATTTCTTGTCAGCTACACGTGACAAAGAAGTTGGGAAAGGTGGCAATAAATACTGATAAAGTTGAGGAATGCTCATCAAACACTTATTTGGAACATCCCACAGGTGTGCAGGCTAATTGGGAACAGTTGGGTGCCGTGATTGGGTATAAAAACAGCTTCCCAAAAAATGCTGAGTCTTTCACAAGAAAGGATGGGGCGAGGTACACCCCTTTGTCCACAACTGCGTGAGCAAATAGTCAAACAATTTAAGAACAACGTTTCTCAAAGTGCAAGTGCAAGAATTTTAGGGATTTCAACATCTACGGTCCATAATATCATCAAAAGGTTCAGAGAATCTGGAGAAATCACTCCACGTAAGCGGCATGGCCGGAAATCAACATTGAATGACCGTGACTTTCGATGCCTCATTCGGTACTGTATCAAAAACCGACATCAATCTCTAAAGGATATCACCACATGGGCTCAGGAACACTTCAGAAAACAATTGTCACTACATACAGTTCGTGGCTACACTTGTAAGTGCAAGTTAAAGCTCTACTATGCAAAGCGAAAGCCATTCATCAACAACATCCAGAAACGCCGCCGGCTTCTCTGGGCCCGATATCATCTAAGATGGACTGATGCAAAGTGGAAAAGTGTTCTGTGGTCTGACGAGTCCACATCTCAAATTGTTTCTGGAAATATTCGACATTGTGTCATCTGGACCAAAGGGGAAGCGAACCATCCAAAAGCCAGCATCTGTGATGGTATGGGGGTGCATTAGTGCCCAAGGCATGGGTAACTTACACATCTATGAAGGCACCATTAATGCTGAAAGGTACATACAGGTTTTGGAACAACATACGCTGCCATCTAAGCGCTGTCTTTTTCATGGACGCCCCTGCTTATTTCAGCAAGACAATGCCAAACCACATTCAGCACATGTTACAGTGTGGATTTGTTAAAAAAAAAGAGTGCGGGTATTTTCCTGGTCTCCCATCAAAAATGTCTGGCGCATTATGAAGCGTAAAATACGACAGCGGAGACCCCGGACTGTTGAACGACTGAAGCTCTACATAAAACAAGAATGGGAAAGAATTCCACTTTCAAAGCTTCAACAATTAGTTTCCTCAGTTCCCAAACATTTATTGAGTGTTGTTAAAAGAAAAGGTGATGTAACACAGTGGTGAACATGCCCTTTCCCAACTACTTTGGCACGTGTTGCAGTCATGAAATTCTAAGTTAATTATTATTTGAAAAAAAAAAAACAAGTTCATGAGTTTGAGCATCAAATATCTTGTCTTTGTAGTGCATTCAACTGAATAGGGGGCTTCACGGTGGCAGAGGGGTTAGTGCGTCTGCCTCACAATACGAAGTTCCTGCAGTCCTGGGTTCAAATCCAGGCTCGGGATCCTTCTGTGTGGAGTTTGCATGTTCTCCCCGTGACTGCGTGGGTTCCTCCCACTTCCAAAGACATGCACCTGGGGATAGGTTGATTGGCAACACTAAATTGGCCCTAGTGTGTGAATGTGAGTGTGAATGTTGTCTGTCTATCTGTGTTGGCCCTGCGATAAGGTGGCGACTTGTCCAAGGTGTACCCTGCCTTCCGCCCGATTGTAGCTGAGATAGGCGCCAGCGCCCCCCGCGACCCCGAAAGGGAATAAGCGGTAGAAAATGGATGGATGGATGGATGGGTTGAAAAGGATTTGCAAATCATTGTATTCTGTTTATATTTACATCTAACACAATTTCCCAACTCATATGGAAACGGGGTTTGTATTTGCATTTATTTAATATTTAGAATGCATAAAAAAATATACATCCGTCGTCATGTCTTTCATAATGATTGGGAACGAAAGGCAAAATCCCCCCCAAAGAGTGCAGTTCCCTGTTAAGTAATTCTAAATATAAAATGCCATGTAAATATTCTATATTTTGACACAATTGAGTTCAGAATGACTTCTGCTTGCTTACAAAAAGTGTCGTACTGTCATTTTTGTGTTATTGTTAAAGTCAAAGTGCCAATGATTGTCATACACTCACTAGGTGTGGTGAAATGAATCCTCTGCATTTGACCCATCCCCTTGTTCAACGCCTGGGAGGTGAGGGGAGCAGTGAGCAGCAGCGGTGGCCGCGCCCGGGAATGTGATTTAACCCCCAATTCCAACTCTTGATTGCTGAATGACAAGCAGGGAGGTAATGGGTCCCATTTTTATAGTCTTTGGTATGACTCGGCCGGGGTTTGAACTCACGACCTGCCGATCTCAGGGGTGGAGACTCTAACCGTCCATGATGTGCGGGCCGCAATTACAATAAACTATGACTATGTAAGTAAAAGGCCTCAAAATATTGCCCTGCGGTCTACAAATGGCCCGAAGGTAGAGTTTGAGATGCCTGAAGGAGCTCCTCATATGGGGATCGTGAGGCATTCAGGACAGTCCAAAGTGTCCTGGGTTTTCCTCGAGGACTCCTATCGCTCTGATATGCCTTGAACACCTCATGGACCTCATAACGTTATGTGGTGTGTTCAAAGACCCTCCGTGAAAGTTAGAAACAGAGGCATCAGTAGGTTTTGAAGACTTAATTCCCAGGAGCTGCACTAATATAATAATAATAATAATAATAATAATGATGTATTATTATGATTCATATTGCCTACGGTTAATAATCCTATGTGAATCATCAGCTAAGCTCGACTTTACACTCTCAAGGAAAATAAAACTACACAGTTATATTCATATTTATGTGAATAATTACAATGTTATTATATTATTTAAATGGATATTCTGGTTACTTTATGAAGAGTTTTGGCCCTTTTTCCCCCTAACCAAATGTATCTAGATTTGATATATATACATGCTAAACCCATCTTTAAAGGCCTACTGAAATGAGATTTTCTTATTTAAACGGGGATAGCAGGTCCATTCTGTGTGTCATACTTGATCATTTCGCGATATTGCCATATTTTTGCTGAAAAGATTTAGTAGAGAAAAGTTCGCAACTTTAGGTCGCTCTTAAAAAAAAGCACTGCCTTTCCCGGAAGTAGTGCGCGTGACGTCACTGATTGTCGGACTCCTCACATCCACCCATTGATTACAATCATGGACGCCAGCAGCGCCAGCGATTCTGACCGAGAAAGCGAAAATTTCCCCATTAATTTGAGCGAGGATGAAAGATCCGTGTTTGAGGATATTGATAGCGACGGACTAGAAAGAAAAAAGAAAAGAAAAAAAAAGCGACAGCTCCCGGCGACGGCAGTGTGAGCGTTTCAGATGTAATCAGACACATGTACTAGGATAATTCTGGAAGATCCCTTATCTGCTTATTGTTTTAGTAGTGTTTTAGTGAGATTTTAAAGATTGTAAAGACATACCTCGAGGTCGGATGGCTGCGTTGAACACACTGTGCCAAGCTCACAGCTGCTGCAGAACGACGAATAATCCACGGATGTCTTCGGTAAGATATATATCACAATTTCCCCATCCAAAAACATGCTGGTTGACGTAGAGAAAACAAGTTCGCTTGACCGCTCTGCTTTCACAACAAACAAAGAAACGCCGGCTAAAGACAGCTGGAATCCACCGCTTTCCACCAACAGCATTCTTCTTTGACGTCTCCATTATTAAATGAACAAATTGCAAAAGATTCAGCAACACAGATGTCCAAAATACTGTGTAATTATGCGGTTAAAGCAGACGACTTTTAGCTGTGTGTGTGCGCAGCGCTAATATTTCCTCACAGTCCGTGACGTCACGCGTACGCGTCATCATTCCGCGACGTTTTCAACAAGAAACTCCCGGGAAATTTAAAATTGCAATTTAGTAAACTAAAAAGGCCGTATTGGCATTTGTTGCAATGTTAATATTTCATGTACTGCTTGCCTGTGTATCGGCTGGGGACATCTCTGCGCTGCTGATCCGCCTCCGCTTGGGATGGTTTCCTGCTGGCTCCGCTATGAACGGGACTCTCGCTGCTGTGTTGGATCCGCTTTGGACTGGACTCTCGCGATTGTGTTGGATCCATTATGGATTGAACTTTCACAGTATCATGTTAGACCCGCTCGACATCCATTGCTTTCCTCCTCTCCAAGGTTCTCATAGTCATCATTGTCACCGATGTCCCACTGGGTGTGAATTTTTCCTTGCCCTTATGTGGGCCTACCGAGGATGTCGTAGTGGTTTGTGCAGCCCTTTGAGACACTAGTGATTTAGGGCTATATAAGTAAACATTGATTGATTGATTGATTGATCATTGATATATAAACTATCAGACTGCGTGGTCGCTACTAGTGGGTTTCAGTAGGCCTTTAAAAGTCAAAAACCTGATTAAAGTATTATTTCTGTGTTTTAAAAAGCTGGTTTCAACCACAACCATGCAATAATTAGTTTTATGGTGCATGTCAACACACAAAGTGTGTGTGTATGGGACGACATTGTTGGATTCAAGGCGGCATAGGGGGCCTATCAGGAGTCTTGTGCACGGAGGCCCAGAATTTGGTGTTATGCACTCGCCCATAGGTCTACTTAGACACATCCTCGTTCATCCGTGCGGACTGGACACTGGCCGAGAGTTGGTGGGCGTCCACCCGAACCAACATTTTATCAGGACCGCACCCGCCCGCCAACCGCCCGCTGAAATACATCAGAGCTTGACTGCCTTTACCACTCACAGATCTATTTAAACCTGTTTCACAGAGTAATGATGACATTTGGAGCCGCTAACGTTCCCGCGACTATCCAGTAGCGTTCATCCTGATGACAAGAATATGGGCGTGCTGTGAAGCCATTGCCTTAGACACCTTCAACAACATGTACAAATCGATTGTTGGTCCGGCAACATGTTGTGTTTAGCTTCCGCAATTACACGTATGAGATTGAAAAGCATACTGGGTGATACAGAATACACTGATGGTTGTGATATAAACAACTTTAACACTTACTAATATGCGCCACGCTGTGAAGCCACACCCAACAAGATTGACAAACACATTTCGGGAAAACATTCTCACAGTAACACAACATAAACGCAACACATCAAATACCCATAATCCTTTGTATCCGTGACAATTCCTGAACATGGGGTGTATAAAATAGTCAGGAAGTGTCATGAATACAAAGGATTATGGGTATTTGTTGTGTTGCGTTTATGTTGTGTTACTGTGAATTAGTGAATTATATTTATATAGCGCTTTTCTCTAGTGACTCAAAGCGCTTTACATAGTGAAACCCAATATCCAAGTTACATTTAAACCAGTGTGGGTGGCACTGGGAGCAGGTGGGTAAAGTGTCTTGCCCAAGGACACAACGGCAGTGACTAGGAGGGCGGAAGCGGGAATCGAACCTGCAACCCTCAAGTTGCTGGCACGGCCACTCTACCAACCGAGCTATACCGCCCCACTGTGAGGATGTTCTTCCGAAATGTGTTTGTCGTTCTTAATTGGTGTGGCTTCACAGCGTGGCGCATATTACTAAGAGTGTTAAAATTGTTTATATCACAACCATTAGTGTACTCTGTGTCACCCAGTATGCCTTGCAGTCGTGTGCGTGTCGCCGCGGAAGCCACACACAACATGATGCTGGACTGACGAGCAGATCGTACATGTTGTAGAAGGCGACAAAGCCAATGGCTTCATAGCACGCCCTGATACTTATTATCTGGGTGACTGCCGGCTGTCCTTCTAGAGAATAATAGCGTCTCTTATTGTCTTCTTGGGTTTAAGACACAGGTCTTAAATGGCACTTTGAATACCGATCACAGAACCATGTTTATCAAATATTTCCGGATGATTCAACCGCCACCCGCCCGAATCTAATTAAAATCAATTTTTTTGTCATGTCAACCGACCGACTCGCGGTTTATCCGCGGATGAGACCGCAAACCGCGCATCTCTAGTGTATATGGTTTTTTGTTGTTTTACTTTCGTGGCTGTGTATAAGTGGCCGGTTGCATCAGCTCTGCTCTATTAAGGTCCTTTGTGTTCTTTGATGTTTCCCTCTTACACACATCTTTATGTGTGCTATGGCTATGAGGTTTTTTCCTCCTTGGCCTCAGTCCGGACCCCCTCTCCAGGGCCCCAGGCTTAGACTGATTTTTTTTTTTTCTCATCCCCCGTCCCCAGCTTTTAACCTGTTTTTCACCTTTTTGTCTGCTCTTGAATGAGATTGTGCTGAAAATCCTTAAATTCCCTTCTGGGATTTTTAAAGTATTTCTGATTCTGATATATAAAAAGACCCTTGCCAATCCAGTCCAAGCTGAACTGATGGCGAAAACTACAACCCCTCTTTTTCCCCTCTTTTGTCAGAATCCAGAAGTAGATCTTACTGACCTCTAGTGTGGTGAGGACTATCTTGTCCACAGAGGAGAAATATGCGTCCCACAACATCTGGGTCCTTTGTCTGAGAGCCAAGACTCGCTCATTTCTGACGGCTCTTACTGTCGATGGCACCTAAAGACAAAAGAAAGGAGCAACAATCATTTGATGAATGGGTAGGAATCTTAAACAATACTCTTATTTGTGATCACCTAAACTTGGAGTCAAACCAAGGCTGTATATTTTATTTGAGGCCGCATTTCGCTCTTAGACCTAATATTACTTGAGTCTGGTTTTAAATGTAGCTTGTTCAAATGTGCACTGACTGGTTGTTGATATTTTAAACAGTGCTTTTAAATGGACTTGAATGAACATTTCTTTTTTACACTTCAATGTGACAGCAGTTCGTTCTAATCATAGGCCAATATCAAAGTTGTGTGCTATCAAAATACCTGGAATCTCTTGTCTGTGATCAGTTGAAAGAGTTCCTCTATACAATTACATTCATCCATTTCCTACCGCTTATTCCCTTTGGGGTCGCGTCGGGCGCTACAATCGGGCGGAAGGCATGCTAATCGATGCTAACATGCTATTTAGGCTAGCTATATGTACATATTGCAACGTTATGCCTCATTTGTAGCTATATTTGCATCCAGCCTTTCCCTCCACCCACATTTAATGCCAAACAAACACATACCAATCGACAGATTCAAGTTGCACCGGTGTCAAAAGATGCGAAAGTCCCTCGTTTGTTCTGCACATTTTACTGACGATAGCGATGCTACGACAGAGATGGCACAGAGATGTGTGGATATCCTGCGACACTCAAAGCAGATCCATTTCCAATGATAAAGTCAACAAAATCACAAAGGTGAGTTTTGTTGATGTTATTGAGTTATGTGCTAATCAGACATATTTGGTCACGGGATGACTGCCAGGTAATCGATGCTAACATGCTATTTAGGCTAGCCGTATGTACATTTGTAGCTATAGTTGCATCCAGCCTTTCCCTCCACCCACATTTAATGCCAAACAAACACATACCAATCGACGGATTCAAGTTGCACCAGTGTCAAAAGATGCGAAAGTCCCTCGTTTGTTCTGCACATTTTACCGACGATAGCGATGCCACGACAGAGATGGCACAGAGATGTGTGGATATCTTGCGAAACTCAAAGCAGACGCATTTCTATCTGGGTCCCGTCCAGTGTCGGGACCCAGGTTGGACCGCTTGCCTGTGTATCGGCTTGGGACATCCCTGCGCTGCTGATTTGCCACCGCTTGGGATGGTTTCCTGCTGGCTCCGCTGTGAACGGGACTCTTGCTGCTGTGTTGGATCCGCTTTGGACTGGACTCTCGCGGCTGTGCTGGATCCATTATGGATTGAACTTTAACAGTATCATGTTAGACCCGCTCGACATCCATTGCTTTCCTCCTCTCCAAGGTTCTCATAGTCATCATTGTCACCGACGTCCCACTGGGTGTGAGTTTTCCTTGCCCTTATGTGGGCCTACCGAGGATGTCGTAGTGGTTTGTGTTGTGGTTTGTGCAGCCCTTTGAGACACTCGTGATTTAGGGCTATATAAGTAAACAACGATTGATTGATTGATTTCCAACAATAAAGTCAACGAAATCACAAAGGTGAGTTTTGTTGATGTTATTGACTTATGTGCTAATCAGACATATTTGGTCACGGCATGACTGCCAGCTAATCAATGCTAACATGCTATTTAGGCTAGCTGTATGTACATTTGTAGCTATATTTGCATCCAGCCTTTCCCTCCACCCACATTTAATGCCAAACAAACACATACCAATCGACAGATTCAAGTTGCACCAGTATCAAAAGATGCGAAAGTCCCTCGTTTGTTCTGCACATTTTACTGACGATAGCGATGCTACGACAGAGATGGCACAGAGATGTGTGGATATCCTGCGACACTCAAAGCAGATGCATTTCCAATGATAAAGTCAACAAAATCACAAAGGTGAGTTTTGTTGATGTTATTGAGTTATGTGCTAATCAGACATATTTGGTCACGGCATGACTGCCTGCTAATTGATGCTAACATGCTATTTAGGCTATCCGTATGTACATTTGTAGCTATATTTGCATCCAGCCTTTCCCTCCACCCAAATTTAATGCCAAACAAACACATACCAATCGACGGATTCAAGTTGCACCAGTATCAAAAGATGCGAAAGTCCCTCGTTTTGTTCTGCACATTTTGCCGACGATAGCGATGCTACGACAGAGATGGCACAGAGATGTGTGGATATCCTGCGACAATCAAAGCAGATCCATTTCCAATGATAAAGTCAACAAAATCACAAAGGTGAGTTTTGTTGATGTTATATACGTATGTGCTAATCAGACATATTTGGTCACCCCATGACTGCCAGCTAATCGATGCTAACATGCTATTTAGGCTAGCTGCATGTGCATTTGTATCTATATTTGCATCCAGCCTTTCCTTCCACTCACATTTAATGCCAAACAAACACATACCAATCGACGGATTCAAGTTGCACCAGTGTCAAAAGATGCGAAAGTCCCTCGTTTGTTCTGCACATTTTACTGACGATAGCGATGCCACGACAGAGATGGCACAGAGATGTGTGGATATCCTGCGACACTCAAAGCAGATCCATTTCCAATGATAAAGTCAACAAAATCACAAAGGTGAGTTTTGTTGATGTTATTGAGTTATGTGCTAATCAGACATATTTGGTCGCGGCATGACTGCCAGCTAATTGATGCTAACATGCTATTTAGGCTAGCCGTGTGTACATTTGTAGCTATATTTGCATCCAGCCTTTCCCTCCACCCACATTTAATGCCAAACAAACACATACCAATCGATGGATTCAAGTTGCACCAATGTCAAAAGATGCGAAAGTCCCTCGTTTGTTCTGCACATTTTACTGACGATAGCGATGCTACGACAGAGATGGCACAGAGATGTGTGGATATCTTGCGACACACAAAGCAGATGCATTTCTATCTGGGTCCCGTCCAGAGTCGGGACCCATGATAGACCGCTTGCCTGTGTATTGGCTTGGGACATCTCTGCGCTGCTGATCCGCCTCCGCTTGGGATGGTTTCCTGCTGGCTCCGCTGTGAACGGGACTCTTGCTGCTGTGTTGGATCCGCTTTGGACTGGACTCTCGCGGCTGTGCTGGATCCATTATGGATTGGACTTTCACAGTATCATGTTAGACCCGCTCGACATCCATTGCTTTCCTCCTCTCCAAGGTTCTCATAGTCATCATTGTCACCGACGTCCCACTGGGTGTGAGTTTTCCTTGCCCTTATGTGGGCCTACCGAGGATGTCGTAGTGGTTTGTGCAGCCCTTTGAGACACTAGTGATTTAGGGCTATATAAGTAAACATTGCTTGATTGATTGATTTCCAACAATAAAGTCAACAAAATCACAAAGGTGAGTTTTGTTGATGTTATTGACTTATGTGCTAATCAGACATATTTGGTCACGGCATGACGGCCAGCTAATCGATGCTAACATGCTATTCAGGCTAGCCGTATGTACATTTGTAGCTATATTTGCATCCAGCCTTTCCCTCCACCCATATTTAATGCCAAACAAACACATACCAATCGACGGATTCAATTTGCACCAGTGTCAAAAGATGCAAAAGTCCCTCGTTTGTTCTGCACATTTTACTGACGATAGCGATGCTACGACAGAGATGGCACAGAGATGTGTGGATATCCTGCGACACTCAAAGCAGATCCATTTCCAATGATAAAGTCAACAAAATCACAAAGGTGAGTTTTGTTGATGTTATTGAGTTATGTGCTAATCAGACATATTTGGTCACGGCATGACTGCCAGCTAATCGATGCTAACATGCTATTTAGGCTAGCTGTATGTACATTTGTAGCTATATTTGCATCAAGCCTTTCCCTCCACCCACATTTAATGCCAAACAAACACATACCAATCGACGGATTTAAGTTGCTCCAGTGGTCAAAAGATGCAATCGTTGGTTAGAAGGCGATCAATAGCTATTTGTTTTCGCTATCTGCCTCCACACTCCAACCAACCCGTTTCAATACATGCGTAATCAAGCCGCTGAAATCCGAGTCTGAATCCGAGCTAATGTCGCTATATCTTGCTGTTCTATCCGCCATGTTTGTTTGTATTGGCATCACTATGTGACGTCACAGGAAAATGGACGAGCGGATTTACAGATAGCAAAAATCCGGCACTTTAAAGCCTTTTTCTCGGGATATTCCATGATGGGTAAAATTTTGAAAAAATAAGCCACTGGGAACTGATTTTTATTGGTTTTAACCCTTCCGAAATTGTGATAATGTTCCCCTTGAACTCTTTTCTAAAAATGAGAAAAAGGACAAACTAAATCGTAAGTTCTCCTTTATCTCTCGCACTCTTCCTCGCTTTGCATTTTCCGGCGTTTTCCTTTCAGCGCACCTCACTTAGCCTCTTACTAACGAGTGTCCTGCTCCCTAACCTGGGGTCACAGTGAACATGTCCCTTCCTTTGTGCGTTGCAGAAGGATGCGGCCGCACCACTGATGAGGTCAGGGCCGTTCAGCGTAATGGGGCCCCGATTAAACACGTCTCCCCCTCATCAGCACAGGCAGGTTTGTGTGTTTGTGTGTATATATCTCCAGCTCCGTTTCCTTCTCCACAACGTGGAAGCGGTCCAATCCAGAGGAGACGACATTTGCGCGATAAAGCTGCATGTTGAGATGATGCCAGCTGTGTTTGTTCTTTGTGTGTGTGTGTGTGACATGAGGTAGGGGCCGTGCAAGCCGGTGCTTTTGAGCCCAAGCTGGATTAAGACCCCTGCAGTTAATCACGGCGGCCCGACAAGCAGCTACAACATTTGATAAAGGTAAGGCTGGCTTTAAGCACTGCTTGCTGGCAGAGGTGGGTAGAGCAGCTAGAAATGGTACTCAAGTAAGAGTACTGTTACTTTAGAGATTTATTACTCAAGTAAAAGTAAGGAGTAGTCACCCAAATATTTACTTGAGTAAAAGTAAAAAGTATGTTGTGAAAAAACGACTCAAGTACTGAGTAACTGATGAGTAACCTGTTTGTTTAATGATGACGGCAACAAGTAATGCACAAAAACATAAAAATAGCAATGTGCAAATTCAGAGCCAGGAATATCTCTTAAGCAACTAAAACAATATTATATATTAAATAATAATACATTAAAATAAAAAGAAATTAAGGCAAATTGAGCACCATAGGCTCAGTAGGCTTTCATTGATTTGATTGATTGATTAAAACTTTTATTAGTAGATTGCACAGTACAGTACATATTCCGTACAATCGACCACTAAATGGTAACACCCCAATAAGTTTTTCAACGTTAATCAATTACTTAATAAATGACCAAGTCGAGGTGATCCACCTCATATATACATATACATATACATACACACATATCATATATATATACATACATACCTTAATATATACAGTATATAATTTATATCTATTTATTTTGCCGTTTTTGTTGACATGTTAAAGGTGTTTTAATGAATATACAAGCATGTTTAACATATAGATTCCTATCTTTCATGAAGACAAGAATATAAGTTGGTGTATTACCTGATTCTGATGACTTGCATTGATTGGAATCAGACAGTATAGTGCTGATAATGTCCCGGTTTTCAAATGAAGGAGAAAAAAAAGTTCCTCCTTCCTGTCTAATACAACATGAAAGTCGTTGGTTTTTGGCATCTTATTTGTCCAGCTTCCATATTCGTTTTCATACACTTTACAAGAAATACATTGGCGGCAAACTCCGTAGTTTGCTAGCTTGTTTGCGCTGGCTTTCGGAGACTCTTATTTTGTTAGCGCAGGCGCGATGGAGCGGCGCTTTTATTGTGAAGACAGGAACTGTGCGATCCTTTTGACGGGAAGTACGGTTGAAATAAAAAGTGTCTTTTTTCCTTTCCACTTTTGATTGATTGATTGAAACTTTTATTAGTAGATTGCACAGTACAGTACGTATTCCGTACAGTTGACCACTAAATGGTAACACCCCGATAAGTTTTTCAACTTGTATAAATCGGGTCATGTGACCGCCTGGCTCTGTTTGATTGGTCCAACGTCACCAGTGACTGCACTTGATTGGTGAAACGCGGGCATGCGTAGTTCCTACTTTGAATGCGTGTCTAACAAAATCAAAACAAAAAAAGCGTGCATTAACAGATCGATTAAAAAAAAGTAGCGAGTAGCGAGTAGCGAGTAGCGAGCTGATTGTAGATAAATGGAGCGGAGTAAAAGTAGCGTTTCTTCTCTATAAATATACTCAAGTAAAAGTAAAAGTATGTTGCATAAAAACTACTCTCAGAAGTACAATTTATCCCAAAAGTTACTCAAGTAGATGTAACGGAGTAAATGTAGCGCGTTACTACCCACCTCTGCTCGCTGGTGATTACATAGAATCCACCTTAGAGACTTTATGCTGATGCAAGTCATTATAACATGTACATAAACAACAAAACATGCATGGATGGGCGATATGGCTAAAAAATATATATCCTTCTGCAATAATGATGTACGAACCCCGTTTCCATATGAGTTGGGAAACTGTTTTAGATGTAAATATAAACAAAATGCAATGATTTGCGAATCATTTTCAGCCCATATTCAGTTGAATATGCTACAAAGACTACATATTTGATGTTCAAACTGATAAACATTTTTTTTTTTTTGCGGATAATCATTAACTTTAGAGTTGGAGGCCAGCAACACGTGAAAAAGGAGTTGGGAAAGGTGGCATTAAATACTGATAAAGTTGAGGAGTGCTCATCAAACGCTTATATGGAACATCCCACAGGTGTGCAGGCTAATTGGGAACAGGTGGGTGCCGTGATTGGGTATAAAAACAGCTTCCCGAAAAATGCTTTCACAAGAAAGGATGGGGCGAGGTACACCCCTTTGTCCACAACTGCGTGAGCAAATAGTCTAACAGTTTAAGAACAACGTTTCTCAAAGTGCAATTGCAAGAAATTTAGGGATTTCAACATTTACGGTCCATAATATCATCAAAAGGTTCAGAGAATCTGGAGAAACCAACATTGAATGCCCAAGGCTTTCGATCCCTCAGATGGCACTGTATCAAAAACCGACATCAATCTCTAAAGGATATCACCACATGGGCTCAGGAACACTTCAGAAAACCACTGTCACTAAATACAGTTCGTTGCTACATCTGTAAGTGCAAGTTAAAGCTCTACTATGCAAAGCAAAAGCAATTTATCAACAACATCCAGAAACGCCGCTGGCTTCTCTGTGCCCGAGATCATCTAAGACAGTGGTTCTCAAATGGGGGTACGCGTACCCCTGGGGGTACTTGAAGGTATGCCAAGGGGTACGTGAGATTTTTTTTTAAATATTCTAAAAATAGCAACAATTCAAAAATCCTTTATAAATATATTTATTGAATAATATTTCAACAAAATATGAATGTAAGTTCATAAACTGTGAAAAGAAATTCAGTGTTGACAGCTCAATTCATTGTGGACATGTTCCATAAATATTGATGTTAAAGATTTATTTTTTGTGAAGAAATGTTTAGAATGAAGTTGATGAATCCAGAAGGATCTCTATTACAATCCCCAAAGAGGGCACTTTAAGTTGATGATTACTTCTATGTGTAGAAATCTTTATTTATAATTGAATCACTTGTTTCTTTTTCAACAAGTTTTTAGTTGTTTTTTTATCTTTTTTTCCAAATAGTTCAAGAAAGACCACTACAAATGAGCAATATTTTGCACTGTTTGCACATCAGAAACTGATGACATAGTGCTGTATTTTACTTCTTTATCTCTTTTTTTCAACCTAAAGTGTTTTGCTCTGATTAGGGGGTACTTGAATTTAAAAAATTTACACAGGGGGTACATGACTGAAAAAAGGTTGAGAACCACTGATCTAAGATGGACTGATGCAAAGTGGAAAAGTTTTTCTGTGGTCCGACGAGTCCACATTTCAAATTGTTTTTGGAAATATTCGACATCGTGTCATCCGGACCAAAGGGGAAGCGAACCATCCAGACTGTTATCGACGCAAAGTTCAAAAGCCAGCATCTGTGATGGTATGGCATGGGTAACTTACACACCTGTGCCATTAATGTTGAAAGGTACATACATGTTTTGGAACAACATATGCTTTCATCTAAGCGCCGTCTTTTTCATGGACGCCCCTGCTTATTTCAGCAAGACAATGCCAAGCCACATTCAGCACGTGTTACAACAGCGTGGCTTTGTAAAAAAAAGAGTGCGGGTACTTTCCTGGCCCGCCTGAAGTCCAAACCTGTTTCCCATCGAAAATGTGTGGAGAATTATGAAGCGTAAAATACGACAGCGGAGACCCTGGACTGTTAAACGACTGAAGCTCTACATAAAACAAGAATGGGAAAGAATTCCACTTTCAAAGCTTCAACGATTAGTTTCCTCAGTTCCCAAACGTTTATTTAGGGTTGTTAAAAGAAAAAGTGATGTAACACAGTGGTGAACATGCCCTTTCCCAACTACTTTGGCACGTGTCGCAGCCATGAAATTCTAAGTTAATGATTATTTGCAAAAAAAAATAAAGTTTATGAGTTTGAACATCAAATATCTTGTCTTTGTAGTGCATTCAATTGAATATGGGTTGAAAATGATTTGTATTCTGTTTATATTTACATCTAACACAATTTCCCAACTCACATGGAAACGGGGTTTGTATTATTTTGCATATAAATAATAATACAGCTGTTTAAAATATGGCTGCTGACCTATGTAGTTAAAAAAAGTATATAGGTTACCTATATAAAGTTAAAAAGTTTAAGTACCCATGATTGTCACACATTGTGTGGCGAAATTATTCTCCGTATTTGGCCCATCACCCTTGGGACGGCGTGGCGCAGTGGTAGAGTGGCCGTGTGCAACCCGAGGGTCCCTGGTTCAATTCCCACCTAGTACCAACCTCGTCACGTCCGTTGTGTCCTGAGCAAGACACTTCACCCTTGCTCCTGATGGGTGCTGGTTGGCGCCTTGCATGGCAGCTCCCTCCATCAGTGTGTGAATGTGTGTGTGAATGGGTAAATGTGGAAGTAGTGTCAAAGCGCTTTGAGTACCTTAAAGGTAGAAAAGCGCTATACAAGTACAACCCATTTATTATCATTTATCACCGCCTGGGAGGTAAGGGGAGCAGTGAGCAGCAGCAGTGGCCGCGCCCTGCAATCATTTTTGGTGATTTAACCCCCAATTCCAACCCTTGATGCTGAGTGCCAAGCAGGGAGGTAATGGCTCCCATTTTTATAGTTGCGTTGTTTTCCAAAAAAACATTATTTGTTCTACAGAACCCAAAACCAGTGAAGTTGACACGTTCTGTAAATGATGAACAAAAAACAGAATACAATGATTAGCAAATCCTTTTCACCCTATTTTTAAACGAATAGACTGCAAAGAAAAGATACTTAATGTTCAAAGTGGTAAACATGGTTATTTTTTTTGCAAATATTAGCCCATTTGGAATTTGATGGCTGCAATAATGTTTCAAAAAAGCTGGCACAAGTGGCAAAAAAGACTGAGAAAGCTGAGGAATGCTCGTCAGACACTTATTTGGAACATCCCACAGGCGGACAGGCTAATTGGCATGAGGGGGGGGACTTGTCCAGGGTGTACGCCGCCTTCCGCCCGAATGCAACTGAGATAGGCTAAAGCGGTAGAAAATGGATGTATCTATTATTTATTTATGTAATTAATTTGTATTTACTTAGCATTCATTTACTTATCAACTGTTGTGTTCCAGACTGAGTACAAATGATTGTGTGAGAGATTATTATAAAACAAAAGTGGTCGGATTAAAATAAGCTCTGCTTCTTCCTACTCCTTTTCGGACATGTTGTAATGAGAAACTGGAAACATGACGAATCGTATTGGAATTGTTTGCACGTTTGAAATGAACTTAAACCGTAACCATAACCACAAACTCTTCTCTTGCCGCTCATACTTCATGTAAAAACTATAATTATTCTCTGTAAAAGTTTATTTTTGGGTGTCTAGTACAGATTACAGTAATTATACTTACCTTATTTCCTATAATATTTTTTTTCTTCTTGTTTTCGTACACCCTTTGAAACAGATGCTTGGGGATCAAATACAAAACCCAAAACCGGTGGAGTTGGCACGTTGTGTAATTTGTAAATAAAAACAGAATACAATAATTATATTATATTCAATTGAATAGTGTCAGAGTTCTTTGTTGTCGAACCCCAAGATGCAGAGATGGAGGCAGGCATTGAATATGAAGACATTATTTAATATAAATAATAGAACAAACAAAAATCACGCACGTGGGCGGAATAACAAACTAAGGGAGCTAGCACTGGAAGCTAGAAAAACAAAAAGGAACTTTAGCATGGAAGCTAAACTGGAAATAACTAATGGCTAACAAGAACAGCTTACCGCTACGACGACCAGGACAAAATGTAGCACGACAGGTAATAGCTGAAAAGAATCACAGACACGAGAAGAGCAACATATGGCGACGACAAGTCCGAATGACAATACAATGATCCAGCAACTGACACAGGACAAAGCAGGTACAAATAGGAGCGGGCTGATTGGCAGCAGGTGTGGCTAGGTGCCAATCAGCTGCAGCTGAGGAGGAACACAGCACTCAGGGAACAAGACAGGAAGCTGACAAAATAAGAGCACTAAAGACAGGAGATACTAAACACAGAGGAAACAGACGAATGCAGAGGAAAAAAACTAAAAACAGACAAAATGTCAGGGGAAAGCCTGACAAATGGACTGCAAAGACAAGAATTTAATGTTCCCACTGAGAAACTTTATTTGCAAATAATCATTAACTTAGAATTTAAGTTGGCACAGAGACATTTTTACCACTGTGTCACATGGCCTTTCCTTTTAACAACATTCAGTAAACATTTGGGAACTGAGGAGACACATTTTTGAAGCTTTTCAGGTGGAATTCTTTCCCATTCTTGCTTGATGTACAGCTTAAGTTGTTGTGGTATTTTCCACTTTATAATGCACCACACATTATCAATGGGAGACAGGTCTGGACTACAGGGAGGCCAGTATAGTACCTGCACTCTTTCACTACAAAGTTTTAACTCGTAGCTTGGCATTGTTTTGCTGAAATAAGCAGGGGCGTCCATAATAAAGTTGCTTGAATGCCAACATATGTTGCTCCGAAAAACCTGCATGTACCTTTCAGCATTAATGGTGCCTTCACAGGTGTGTAAGTTACCCATGCCTTGGGTACTAATACACCCCCATACCATCCCAGATGCTGACTTTTCAACTTTGCGCCTAGGACAGTCCGGATAGTTCTTTTCCTCTTTGGTCCGGAGGACATGACGTCCACAGTTTCCAAAAACAATGTTGAATGTGGACTCGTCAGACCACAGAACACTTCCCCACTTTGCATGATGAGATGAGTTTGGGCCCAGTTTGGTAAATTGGCTTTTCGCTTTGCATAGTTGAGTTTTAACTTGCACTTACAGATGTAGCGACACATTTTGGTTACTGACAGTGGTTTTATGAAGTGTTCCTGAGCCCATGCGGTGATATCCTTTACACACTGATGTCACTATGTGATGCAGTACCATCCCTCAGGTGGTATTCAATGTTATGTGCAGTGATTTCTCCAGATTCTTTGAACTTTTTGATGATATTACGGACCGTAGACGTTGTGAAATGTTGTTCTTAAAGTATTGGACAATTTGCTCACTAATTTGTTCACAAAGTGGTGATCCTTGCCCGTCTGTTTGTTAATTACTGAGCATTTCATGGTAGCTGCTTTTATACCCAAATCATGGCACCCAACTGTTCCCAATTAGCCCGTACACCTGTGGGATGTTACGAACAAGTGTTTGATGAGCATTCCTCAACGTTCTCAGTCTTTTTTGCCACTTGTGCCAGCTTTGTTGAAAGCTGTTGTAGGCTTTAAATTCCAAATGAGCTAATATTTGCAAAAAATAACAAATGTTACCAGTTCGAACGTTAAGTATCTTGTCTTTGCGGTCTATTCAATTGATTATAAGTTAAAAAGGATTTGCAAATCTTTGTATTCTGTTTTTATTTACCATTTACACAACTTCACTGGTTTTTGATTTTGTACTTTATTCACTCAATCAAATATGATTAATTTTTATATTGTAATTTAACATTTTCTATTATGTCAAAAAGGGACGAATACATGTTGGTAAACTAATCCAATCACAAAAGTAGTATTTATGTTCCCATTAGTATGGAAAAAACTTTAATTATTAATTATTTCTATGCCTGATCCGCTTGGGACCGAACACAATCGGTGCGATTATATCCGTCCGGGTGCATCATACCTGCAACAGCAATCGCTCGTCCCCTTCAATGACGGCCTGGTTCCACTGGATGACGTCGGAAAAGGGAAGCTCCCAGCCGTTGCTCAGAAGCACGGGTACGCACGCCGCCTAAACACACAAGAACAACAGAATAATAATTAAAGGAAAAACTAATCGGTGAAAGCCAAGTAACGGAATTCTTGATTATAAGGGTTAAAATGTACCAAAATAGTTCCAGCTAGTACACCTTTAAGATATTACCAAGTAACTAAGCCCCAAACTAGACATCAATCAATTGTTCAAAGTTTACTTATATAGCCCTTAATCACAAATGTCTCAAAGGGCTGCACAAGCCACGACATTGAGAACAAGTTAGCTCCAAAATGGTGCTGGGTAACGAAATGCAGGATTATTATTGTTAAAACGTATACGTTTGGCTAAAATTATAGCATGCTAACATGGAACCAGTTAGCATATGACCAAGATGGTACCAAGTAACAAAATGCATGATAAACAGGGCACAAAATTTTAGCATATGACCAATATGGTTCCAAGTAACAAAATGCATGATTAATAGGGTGAAAAAATTAAAAAAATGCTAAAATACTAGCACAAAATTTTAGCGTACGACCAAGATGGTACCAAATAACAAAATGCATGATTAATAAGGTGAAAACATTTAAAAAATGCTAAAATACTAGCACAAAAATTTAAGCATATGACCAAGATGGTACCAAGTAACAAAATGCATGATTAATATGGTGAAAATGTTTTTTAAAAATGCTAAAATACTAGCACAAAATTTTAGCTTATGACCAAGATGGTAACAAATAACAAAATGCATGATTAATAAGGTGAAAACATTTAAAAAATGCTAAAATACTAGCACAAAATTTTAAGCATATGACCAAGATGGTACCAAGTAACAAAATGCATGATTAATATGGTGAAAATGTTTTTAAAAAATGCTAAAATACTAGCACAAAATTTTAGCTTATGACCAAGATGGTAACAAATAACAAAATGCATCATTAATAGGGTGAAAACATAAAAAAAAATGTTAAAATACTAACACAACATTTTAGCATACGACCAAGATGGTGCCATGTAACAAAATGCATGATTAATAGGGTGAAAACATAAAAAAAATGCTAAAAAAAATAATTATAGGAAAAACAAATCAGTGAAAGCCAAGTAACGGAATTCTTGATTATAAGGGTTAAAATGTACCAAAATAGCTCCAGCTAGTACACCTTTAAGATATTACCAAGTAACTAAGCCCCAAACTAGACATCAATCAATTGTTCAAAGTTTACTTATATAGCCCTTAATCACAAATGTCTCAAAGGGCTGCACAAGCCACGACATTGAGAACAAGTTAGCTCCAAAATGGTGCCGGGTAACAAAATGCAGGATTATTATTGTTAAAACGTATAAGTTTGGCTAAAATTATAGCATGCTAACATGGAACCAGTTAGCATATGACCAAGATGGTACCAAGTAACAAAATGCATGATAAATAGGGTGAAAACATACAAAACTAGCTGAAATACTAACATACAATTTTAGCTTATGACAAAGACGGTACCATGTAACAAAATGCATGATTAATAGGGTAAAAACATAAAAAAAATGCTAAAATATTAGCACAAATTTTAACATATGACCAAGTTGGTACCATGTAACAAAATGCATGATTAATAGGGTGAAAACATACAAATTTAGTTAAAATGCTAACATCAAATATTAGCATGCAAACATGGAACCAGTTAGCATACTTTCAAGATGGTGCTAAGTAACAAAATGCATGATTAATAGAGTGAAAACTTACACAGTTAGCTAAAATACTATCATAAATTCTAGCATGCAAACATGGACCAAGTTAGCATACCTCCCAAATGGTGCCAAGTAACACAATGCACGGTTATTAGGGTTAAAACGTGTAAGTTTAGCAAAAATTTTAGCATGCTGATGTTAGCATGCTAACAGGGAACCAGTTAGCATATGGCCAAAATGGTACCAAGTTACAAAATGCATGATTAATAGGCTGAAAATGTACAAAATTAGCTAAAATACTAGTATAACATTTTAACATATGACCAAGATGGTACTAAATAACAAAATGCATGATTAATAGGGTGAAAACATACAAATTTAGTTAAAATGCTAACATCAAATATTAGCATGCAAACATGGAACCAGTTAGCATATTTTCAAGATGGTGCTAAGTAACAAAATGCATGATTAATAGAGTGAAAACTTACACAGTTATCAAAAATACATTCAGAAAATTCTAGCATGCAAACATGGACCCAGTTGGCATTCCTCCCAAATGGTACCAAGTAACACAATGCATGGTTATAAGGGTTAAAACGTGTAAGTTTAGCTAATGCTGATGTTAGCATGCTAACAGGGAACCAGTTAGCATATGGCCAAAATGGTACCAAGTTACAAAATGCATGATTAATAGGCTGAAAACGTACAAAATTAGCTAAAATACTAGTATGAAATTTTAACTTAAGACCAAGATGGTACCATGTAACAAAATGCATGATTAATAGGGTGAAAACATAAAAAAAATGCTAGCATAAAATTTTAGCATGCAAACATGAAACCAGTTAGCATACTTTCGAGATGGTGCGAAGTAACAAAATGCATGATTAATAGAGTGAAAACTTACACAGTTAACTAAAATACTATCATAAATTCTAGCATGCAAACATGGACCGAGTTAGCATACCTCCCAAATGGTGCCAAATAACACAATGCACGATGATTAGGGTTAAAATGTGTAAGTTTAGCTAATGCTAACAGGGAACCAGTTAGCATATGTCCAAGATGGTACCAAGTAACAAAATGCATGATTAATAGGGTGAAAACGTACAAAACTAGCTAGAATACTAGCATAAAATTTTAGCTTATAACCAAGATGGTACCATGTAAAAAAATGCATGATTAATAGGGTGAACACATAAAAAATTTGCTAAAATGCTAGCATCAAATTTTAGCATGCAAACATGGAACCAGTTAGCATACTTTCAAGATGGTGCTAAGTAACAAAATGCATGATTAATAGAGTGAAAACTTACACAATTATCAAAAATACATTCAGAAAATTCTAGCATGCAAACATGGACCCAGTTGGCATACCTCCCAAATGGTGCCAAGTAACACAATGCACGGTTATAAGGGTTAAAACGTGTAAGTTTAGCTAACGCTGATGTTAGCATGCTAACAGGGAACCAGTTAGCATATGGCCAAAATGGTACCAAGTTACAAAATGCATGATTAATAAGCTGGAAACGTACAAAATTAGCTAAAATACTAGTATAAAATTTTAGCTTATGACCAAGATGGTACCAAGTAACAAAATGCATCATTAATAGGGTGAAAATATTTTAAAAAATGCTAAAATACTAGCACAAAATTTTAGCATATGACCAAGATGGTACCAAGTAACAAAATGCATGATTAATAGGGTGAAAACATTAGAAAAATGATAAAATGCTAGCACAAAATTTTAGCATATGACCAAGATGCTACCAAGTCACAAAATGCATCATTAATAGGGTGAAAACATAAAAAAAAATGTTAAAATACTAGCACAAAATTTTAGCATATGTTCAAGATGGTGCCAAGTAACACAATGCATAATTAATAGGGTGAAAACATAAAAAAAAAATGCTAAAGTACTAGCACAAAATTTTAGCATATGACCAAGATGGTGCCAAGTAACAAAATGCATGATTAATAAGGTGAAAACATTTAAAAAATGCTAAAATACTAGCACAACATTTTAGCATACGACCAAGATGGTACCAAGTAACAAAATGCATGATTAATAAGGTGAAAACATTTTAAAAAATGCTAAAATACTAGCACAAAATTTTAGCATACGACCAAGATGGTACCAAGTAACAAAATGCATGATTAATAAGGTGAAAACATTTTAAAAAATGCTAAAATACTAGCACAAAATTTTAGCTTATGACCAAGATGGTAACAAATAACAAAATGCATGATTAATAGGGTGAAAACATAAAAAAAAAATGTTAAAATACTTGCACAACATTTTAGCATATGACCAAGATGGTGCCATGTAACAAAATGCATGATTAATAGGGTGAAAACATAAAAAAAAGTTAAAATACTAGCATAACATTTTAGCATATGACCAAGATGGTACCAAGTAACAACATCCATGATTAATAAGGTAAAAACATTAAAAAAATGATAACATACTAGCACAAAATTTTTGCATATGAGCAAGATGGTACCAAGTAACAAAATGCATGATTAATAGGGTAAAAAAAAAAAATAAAAAAAAAAAAGCTGAAATCTAGCACAAAATTTTAGCATATGACCAAGATGGTACCAAATAACAAAATGCATGATTAATAGGGTGAAAACATAAAAAAAAAGCTAAAATACTAGCACAAAATTTTAGCATACGACCAAGATGGTACCAAGTAACAAAATGCATGATTAATAAGGTGAAAACATTTAAAAAATGCTAAAATACTAGCACAAAATTTTAGCATATGACCAAGACGGTACCAAGTAACAAAATGCATGATTAATAGGGTGTAAACATTAAAACATGCTAAAATACTAGCACAAAATTTTAGCTCATGACCAAGATGGTAACAAATAACAAAATGCATGATTAATAGGGTGAAAACATAAAAAAAAATGTTAAAATACTAGCACAACATTTTAACATACGACCAAGATGGTGCCATGTAACAAAATGCATGATTAATAGGGTGAAAACATAAAACAAATGCTAAAATACTAGCACAACATTTTAGCATATGACCAAGATGGTACCGAGTAACAAAATGCATGATTAATAGGGTGAAAACATAAAAAAAATGCTAAAATACTAGCACAAAATTTTAGCATACGACCAAGATGGTACCAAATAACAAAATGCATGATTAATAGGGTGTAAACATTAAAACATGCTAAAATACTTGCACAAAATTTTAGCATATGACCAAGATGGTACCAAATAACAAAATGTATGATTAATAGGGTGAAAACATTAAAAAAAAAGCTAAAATACTAGCACAACATTTTAGCATATGACCAAGATGGTACCAAGTAACAAAATGCATGATTAATAGGGTGAAAACATAAAAAAAAAGCTAAAATACTAGCACAAAATTTTAGCATACGACCAAGATGGTACCAAGTAACAAAATGCATGATTAATAAGGTGAAAACATTTAAAAAATGCTAAAATACTAGCACAAAATTTTAGCATATGACCAAGACGGTACCAAGTAACAAAATGCATGATTAATAGGGTGTAAACATTAAAACATGCTAAAATACTAGCACAAAATTTTAGCTCATGACCAAGATGGTAACAAATAACAAAATGCATGATTAATAGGGTGAAAACATAAAAAAAAATGTTAAAATACTAGCACAACATTTTAACATACGACCAAGATGGTGCCATGTAACAAAATGCATGATTAATAGGGTGAAAACATAAAACAAATGCTAAAATACTAGCACAACATTTTAGCATATGACCAAGATGGTACCGAGTAACAAAATGCATGATTAATAGGGTGAAAACATAAAAAAAATGCTAAAATACTAGCACAAAATTTTAGCATACGACCAAGATGGTACCAAATAACAAAATGCATGATTAATAGGGTGTAAACATTAAAACATGCTAAAATACTTGCACAAAATTTTAGCATATGACCAAGATGGTACCAAATAACAAAATGTATGATTAATAGGGTGAAAACATTAAAAAAAAAGCTAAAATACTAGCACAACATTTTAGCATATGACCAAGATGGTACCAAGTAACAAAATGCATGATTAATAGGGTGAAAACATAAAAAAAAATGCTAAAATACTAGCACAAAATTTTAACATACGACCAAGATGGTACCAAGTAACAAAATGCATGATTAATAGGGTGAAAAAATTAAAAAAATGCTAAAATACTAGCACAAAATTTTAGCATACGACCAAGATGGTACCAAATAACAAAATGCATGATTAATAAGGTGAAAACATTTTAAAAAATGCTAAAATACTAGCACAAAATTTTAAGCATATGACCAAGATGGTACCAAGTAACAAAATGCATGATAAATATGGTGAAAATGTTTTTTAAAAATGCTAAAATACTAGCACAAAATTTTAGCTTATGACCAAGATGGTAACAAATAACAAAATGCATGATTAATAAGGTGAAACCATTTAAAAAATGCTAAAATACTAGCACAAAATTTTAAGCATATGACCAAGATGGTACCAAGTAACAAAATGCATGATTAATATGGTGAAAATGTTTTTTAAAAATGCTAAAATACTAGCACAAAATTTTAGCTTATGACCAAGATGGTAACAAATAACAAAATGCATCATTAATAGGGTGAAAACATTAAAAAAAAAAAGTTAAAATACTAGCACAACATTTTAGCATACGACCAAGATGGTGCCATGTAACAAAATGCATGATTAATAGGGTGAAAACATAAAAAAAATGCTAAAAAAAATAATTATAGGAAAAACAAATCAGTGAAAGCCAAGTAACGGAATTCTTGATTATAAGGGTTAAAATGTACCAAAATAGCTCCAGCTAGTACACCTTTAAGATATTACCAAGTAACTAAGCCCCAAACTAGACATCAATCAATTGTTCAAAGTTTACTTATATAGCCCTTAATCACAAATGTCTCAAAGGGCTGCACAAGCCGCGACATTGAGAACAAGTTAGCTCCAAAATGGTGCCAGGCAACGAAATGCAGGATTATTATTGTTAAAACGTATACGTTTGGCTAAAATTTTAGCATGCTAACATGGAACCAGTTAGCATATGACCAAGATGGTACCAAGTAACAAAATGCATGATAAATAGGGTGAAAACATACAAAATTTGTTAAAATGCTAACATAAAATTTTAGCATGCAAACATGGAACCAGTTAGCATACTTTCAAGATGGTGCTAAGTAGCTAAATTACATGATTAATAGAGTGAAAATTTATACTGGCATAAAATTTTAGCTTATGACCAAGTTGGTGCCATGTAACAAAATGCATGATTAATAGGGTGAAAACATACAAAATTTGCTAAAAACTAGCATCAAATTTTAGCATGCAAGTATGGAATAAGTTAACAAAGCCATTTGAAATATCCTTTACACCATTTTTTTTTTAGCAGTTCCATGACTTGAACCATCTGTCAGAGTGAGTTCCTGTTACAGGATGTACAGTAAGCCGTCTTCCTTAGGCGGGTAGAACCATAGAAGTTCCAGCAAGGAACCAAGGAAGGAAGGAAGGAAGGAAGGGAGCAGCAAGTAATCTTGTGAGCTGCTGCTCTCCTGCCTGCCGCTGTGCAGCTGGAAAAGCGCACGTAGAGGCGGTAGGACACGGGCGGTCTCTGTGTATCCTCACAAAGTACAGCCCGTGCTGTGCCTTTTTAGCGAGGGTTCAGGTCATGTCGCCTCTCTACGTTCATGCACGGGGTGTCACGTAGCGGGGCTTATGGCTGTGGAGACAGGCGGTTTGATAGGAAGCCCCTGATCCAGATGGACCGGCACCTGGCTTACACGCTCTATGCAATTGCTTTGGGCCACAACCACATGATTATAGCTGATTGTTGTAGTTGTCAATTTTTCTACCCCTGGAGATGAAAACTTTTGCACAAAGCAAAGTCCGTAAAGACATGGATGACAGAGTCTGCTGTGGATGAACTTGACTGGCCTGCACAGAGTCCTGACCTGATCTCGAAAGAACATTTTTGGGGATGAATTAAAACGGGAGACTGAGAGCCAGTCCTTTGGGGCGGTATAGCTCGGTTGGTAGAGCGGCCGTGCCAGCAACTTGAGGGTTGCAGGTTCGATTCCCGCTTGTGCCATCCTAGTCACTGCCGTTGTGTCCTTGGGCAAGACACTTTACCCACCTGCTCCCAGTGCCACCCACACTGGTTTAAATGTAAAAATTGGATATTGGGTTTCACTATGTAAAGCGCTTTGAGTCATTAGAGAAAAAGCGCTATATAAATATAATTCACTTCACTTCGTGACCACACCATTGCGCTTTATTCGATGCCGGGTCAACATATGTCATCTGTGATCGTTTCAGTTCCGCTATGTAAAGCGCTTTGAGTCATTAGAGAAAAAGCGCTATATAAATATAATTCACTTCACTTCGTGACCACACCATTGCGCTTTACTCGATGCCGGGTCAACATATGTCATCTGTGATCGTTTCAGTTCCGCTATGTAAAGCGCTTTGAGTCATTAGAGAAAAAGCGCTATATAAATATAATTCACTTCACTTCGTGGCCACACCATTGCGCTTTATTCGATGCCGGGTCAACATATGTCATCTGTGATCGTTTCAGTTCCGCTATGTAAAGCGCTTTGAGTCATTAGAGAAAAAGCGCTATATAAATATAATTCACTTCACTTCGTGACCACACCATTGCGCTTTATTCGATGCCGGGTCAACATATGTCATCTGTGATCATTTCAGTTCCGCTATGTAAAGCGCTTTGAGTCATTAGAGAAAAATCGCTATATAAATATAATTCACTTCACTTCGTGACCACACCATTGCGCTTTATTCGATTCCGGGTCAACATATGTCATCTGTGATCGTTTCAGTTCCGCTATGTAAAGCGCTTTGAGTCATTAGAGAAAAAGCGCTATATAAATATAATTCACTTCACTTCGTGACCACACCATTGCGCTTTATTCGATGCCGGGTCAACATATGTCACCTGTGATCGTTTCAGTTCCGCTATGTAAAGCGCTTTGAGTCATTAGAGAAAAAGCGCTATATAAATATAATTCACTTCACTTCGTGACCACACCATTGCGCTTTATTCGATGCCGGGTCAACATATGTCATCTGTGATCGTTTCAGTTCCGCTATGTAAAGCGCTTTGAGTCATTAGAGAAAAAGCGCTATATAAATATAATTCACTTCACTTCGTGACCACACCATTGCGCTTTACTCGATGCCGGGTCAACATATGTCATCTGTGATCGTTTCAGTTCCGCTATGTAAAGCGCTTTGAGTCATTAGAGAAAAATCGCTATATAAATATAATTCACTTCACTTCGTGACCACACCATTGCGCTTTATTCGATGCCGGGTCAACATATGTCATCTGTGATCGTTTCAGTTCCGCTATGTAAAGCGCTTTGAGTCATTAGAGAAAAAGCGCTATATAAATATAATTCACTTCACTTCGTGACCACACCATTGCGCTTTATTCGATGCCGGGTCAACATATGTCATCTGTGATCGTTTCAGTTCCGCTATGTAAAGCGCTTTGAGTCATTAGAGAAAAAGCGCTATATAAATATAATTCACTTCACTTCGTGACCACACCATTGCGCTTTACTCGATGCCGGGTCAACATATGTCATCTGTGATCGTTTCAGTTCCGCTATGTAAAGCGCTTTGAGTCATTAGAGAAAAAGCGCTATATAAATATAATTCACTTCACTTCGTGACCACACCATTGCACTTTATTCGATGCCGGGTCAACATATGTCATCTGTGATCGTTTCAGTTCCGCTATGTAAAGCGCTTTGAGTCATTAGAGAAAAATCGCTATATAAATATAATTCACTTCACTTCGTGACCACACCATTGCGCTTTATTCGATGCCGGGTCAACATATGTCATCTGTGATCGTTTCAGTTCCGCTATGTAAAGCGCTTTGACTCATTAGAGAAAAAGCGCTATATAAACATAATTCACTTCACTTCGTGACCACACCATTGCGCTTTATTCGATGCCGGGTCAACATATGTCATCTGTGATCGTTTCAGTTCCGCTATGTAAAGCGCTTTGAGTCATTAGAGAAAAAGCGCTATATAAATATAATTCACTTCACTTCGTGACCACACCATTGCGCTTTATTCGATGCCGGGTCAACATATGTCATCTGTGATCGTTTCAGTTCCGCTATGTAAAGCGCTTTGAGTCATTAGAGAAAAATCGCTATATAAATATAATTCACTTCACTTCGTGACCACACCATTGCGCTTTACTCGATGCCGGGTCAACATATGTCATCTGTGATCGTTTCAGTTCCGTTCTACAGCATCGCGGTCAATTCCATTCAAAAGAACCATTGAAGATATTTGCTGATTTAGCGTCAGCTTGAACGCCGTCGTGGTGACAGATTTACACCCGTATTTCTAAAACCACCGCGCTATTTAGGTTTAAATTGTGAAGTGAAGTGAATTATATTTATATAGCGCTTTTCTCTAGTGACTCAAAGCGCTTTACATAGTGAGACCCAATATCTAAGTTACATTTAAACCAGTGTGGGTGGCACTGGGAGCAGGTGGGTAAAGTGCCTTGCCCAAGGACACAACGGCAGTGACTAGGATGGCGGAAGCGGGAATCGAACCTGCAACCCTCAAGTTGCTGGCATGGCCACTCTACCAACCGAGCTATGCCGCCCCAAATTGTAGCCAAACCTACCATGAATTGATTAACGCGGACCCCGACTTAAACAAGTTGAAAAACTTATTTAGTGGTCAATTGTACAGAATATGTACTGAACTGTGCAATCTACTAATAAAAGTTGCAATCAATCAATCAAAAACCTTTTCCCCAAAACAAAAAATTTTTTTCAATAATTTTTTGCCCATTTATTGAGTTTTGATGACTTTTTCAATGTAGTAGTTTTGAATTGGTTTCACTGTAGTATGAAACACTTTTCTTTCCCTTATGGACCTAAGAACTAATTTTTTTGTACCTTTTCATATAAACTTTGGAAATGATCAGGAATATAAACACATGGCTTTATAAGTTTGAACTGATTTGTTGTTGACAATGTAGTATTTTTGTTTATTGTTGTTCAGCCAGTCATACGTGATTATTTATGGTACTGTAAATACAAAACCCAAAACCAGTGAAGTTGTGTAATTCGTAAATAACAACAATACAATGATTTTTCAATACTTTTCAACTTATATTCAATTGAACAGACCGCAAAGACAAGATATTTAATTTTCTAACTGAGTAATGTATATATTTTTTTGCAAATAATCAACTTAAAATGTAACAATTTGCCAAAAAATTGGCACAAGGGCATTTTTACCAGTATGTTACACGGCCTTTCCTTTTAACAACACTCAGTAAACGTTTGGGAACTGAGAAGACCAGTTTTTGAAGCTTTTCAGGTGGAATTATTTCCCATTCTTGCTTGAAGTACAGCTCCGTTGTGGTATTTAGGCTTCATAGTGCGCCACACATTTTCAATGGGAGACAGGTCTGGACTACAGGCAGGCCAGTCTAGTACCCGCACTCTTTTACTATGAAGTGGCTTGGCATTGTCTTGCTGAAATAAGCAGGGGCGTCCATGATAACATTGCTTAGATGTTGCTCCAAAACCTGTATGTACCTTTCAGCATTAATGGTGCCTTCACAGATGTGTAAGTTACCCATGCCTTGGGCACCAATACACCCCCATACCATCACAGAAGCTGGCTTTTCAACTTTGCGCCTATAACAATACGGATGTTTTTTCTCCTCTTTGTTCCAGTTTCCAAAAATAATTTTAAATGTGGACTTGTCAGACCACAGAACACTTTTCCACTTTGCATCAGTCCATCTTAAGATGAGCTCGGGCCCAGCGAAGCCGGCGGTGTTTCCGGGTGTTGT